>NC_090231.1:12120100-12451975 GCF_024489055.1 Chanodichthys erythropterus | reverse complement strand
ATCAATGCTGAAAGGTATATCCAAGTTCTAGAACAACATATGCTCCCAGCCAGACGTCATCTCTTTCAGGGAAGACCTTGCATTTTCCAACATGACAATGCCAGACCACATACTGCATCAATTACAACATCATGGCTGCGTAGAAGAAGGATCCGGGTCTTGAAATGGCCAGCCTGCAGTCCAGATCTTTCACCCATAGAAAACATTTGGCACATCATAAAGAGGAAGATGCGACAAAGAAGACCTAAGACAGTTGAGCAACTAGAAGCCTGTATTAGACAAGAATGGGACAACATAACTATTCCTAAACTTGAGCAACTTGTCTCCTCAGTCCCCAGACGTTTGCAGACTGTTATAAAAAGAAGAGGGGATGCCACACAGTGGTAAACATGGCCTTGTCCCAACTTTTTTGAGATGTGTTGATGCCAAATCAACTTATTTTTCCCTTAAAATTATATATTTTCTCAGTTGAAACATTTGATATGTCATCTATGTTGTATTCTGAATAAAATATTGAAATTTGAAACTTCCACATCATTGCATTCTGTTATTCACAATTTGTACAGTGTCCCAAATTTTTTGGAATCGGGTTTGTGTATATATACATATACATATATATATATATAATTAGAAATAATTGTAATAATATTATTGATTTTACTGTATTTTTGATCTGCTAAATGCAGCCTTGGAGGAGTAAGAGACTTTCTTTCAAAAATATTAAAAAAATGACCACACTTTTGAAAAGTATTGTAATATATTCCCTTTCTGTGTTCATATTTACTAGACATTCCAAAGCCATTCAAAACCCATTTTACTTTGTCTAAATGAAACAGGATATTTCATTACAAAAAAAATATAGTGCATGACTTATACATCACATATTGGGAATATATTGGACTGGGAAAAAAAATGTGTGAATGGAGTCAAACCTGGATGATTGGTTATTTGTTGCATGGTCAAATAAAGAAAATAAATACTTAAAAGTCACTATGAAACCAAAATAGACAATTATTGTTTTTTTTTTTTTTTTATGGAATATTCCTGTATTTATTATAAATGATTTATCTGTGCAAATCATTAAAAAAAATATATATGTACCCTCATAATCTTTAATCAAAATAACTCTTTATTGCAGCAACATCTTTTCACTGATTCCGTTAAATGGTGGGAGGGCACGACAACCTGTCACTCACATGAGAAAACTGCAACCATCAAACCATCCAATCAATTCCCCATGGATAAAATTAAATCCCACCCTACATTTCTTTTCTTGTTCGAGAAACCGCTTTCACTTGTTTATACGTCACTATAGTGAAGAAAAGAATTTTGCAACTTCTGTTGACTGTTCATGTTGACTTAAAAATAAGGTATTGTACTAATTTCTGAAACTTGCTTGAGGTTTAGTTTTGTATTATGTTGCACAATTTACTTCAAAATGACATTGTGAAATAAATATATTGAGAAAAGTCAAAGGTAAATGAATTTAAAGTTAAAGTTAAAATTCTGACACTCTCCGAATTTTTCAAAAGCATGTTATTTCCATCATTAACCGTTAAAAGGTTAAATTCCCATCAGTTTTCTGTCTCTATAAAAGTGTCCTAAAACAAACACACACACATTTTTATGTTTTATGGGGACATTTCATAGACATAATGATTTTTATACTGTACAGACTATATATTCCTTCCCCTAACCCTAAACCTACTCATCACAGAAAACTTTCTGCATTTTTACATTTTCAAAAAACTTTTAACAAAAAAAAAAAAAAAAAATTAGTATGATTTGTAAGCTGGACCAAAAAAAATCCCCACAAGGTCAAGCAAAGCATTTGCCAAATTTGTGGTGACATTTTGTTTCCATAACTTAGGGTTTACCTGAACACACACACGCACGTTGGCTTTAGATTTTTATGGGGATTTTCCATAGACATAATATCTTTTATACTGTATAAACTGTAAAAAACATGATATAGTATGATTTATAACCTTTTTCCTCATGGGATCCCTCAAGATCAAAGGTTTCTGGTGTTACTATCCTTGTGGGGACATTTTGTCCCCTACAACGTAGGGAATACCTGAACCACCCACAAACACACACTTACCTGCTGCTTACAGATACATGGCTGTAGCTGAGAGCTGCTGATACATTCAGTTTTTTGCAACATTTTTGTCACTTCTTTTCTTGTCAAAAGTTCAAAAGAGTCATGCATTTTTTGCCCTATAACCTTCAGCCGTGTGCTGAACCACAGACCCTGGGGACCAGGTGGTAAAAATACCGACACGTGTGGATTACAACCAGGTCATGGGTGGAGCACAACTTCACAGCTGTGTTTCTCCTGTAGGTGAGAGTGTGAGAGTGTTTGTGTCATCATGTGCAAAGGCCATCAGGTTTTTCCTGCATGTGCTGCTGATGTGCACAAGAAAATAAAATGCTGCTGCATAGCAAACGTTTCTCAGTGCTGCAGAGTTTGAGGTTTAATTCACCTTGAGAAGAGCTGTCCCGGGGCCACTGTGTGTTCTGAATAATACAAGTACTCCTCTGGTAATAAGCCACCCATGAATATGTGCCCTCACTTCCAATACTAGACGCCCAGCCTTCTACCGATGTCGGTGTGTGCGCATAACAAGTTGAAACCAGACCTTCCACATAAAGATCTCTTTTGTGCTGGTGAAACGTGCATGAAAAATGTGTGGAATGACCCTTAAGAATCTATACTCTTGGTATCAGCTCGGAGTAAAGCTAGACAGCTTGCTATTCATAGACGTATAGCCTGAGATGATGTTACCACACTGTTGCTCGAGGACAGTGAACGCTTGAGAGGGCGCATACTATGGAAGTCGGTTCCACCTCAGAATAAAAATAAAAAAGTAATTGCGATAAAGTTTTTAAAAGAGTATCATTGTCAGAGATATAAATAGCCAGAGATGTGGGAGATATACAGTAAAGCCGCAATTACAAGAATTAGTCAAAATTCGGAGAAATAATGACATAGTTCTGAGAAATAGAGGCTGAATGATAGAAGCTGAACATATTGTAACAAGTAATGTGCTTGCGTTAGTGTATAATTGCTATATGCTATATTTTTGTTGTTTTATTTCTTTTGACTTGACCATGAAGTTGAGCAAAAAATAGAGCAAATATTTACAAGATTTCAGATTTCAGTTACATCATTGAACAGACACGATTAACACAATATAAACCGTTGCTTGCCCTTTTTTGAAGCAGCTTTAAATTCTCAACACTACATACAGTATACATATACATTTTATATATGTATATGTCCATTATACATTATTTATATATCCATTATCCATACTCTTTCTCTCTCTCTCTCTCTCTCTCTATATATATATATATACATAGACAGTACTGTGCTAAAGTCTTAGGCCACCATTAGATATTGTTTTAGCTTGTTATATGATGACCATATATAATTATTTCTCAGTCCCTTTATTAGAATATAACCATAAAATACAGGAAATTTGTATGAAGTATTAAAACACAGAAAAAAAGAAGAAAAACAGGAAAAATGACTTTTATAGGCTAGTGGCATGTATTTAGTGACCTTACTTGAGCAATAGCAGGAACTGGCTCTCTTAAACCTAAATGGAATGGAAAAGTACTGAAAGGCCAAAAAAACTTTCAGAATATGTTTCTCAGATTTTCTTCTTTGAGAAAATGGAAGTCCAGGAGGTCACACTAAATACTAATTTTTGCTTAAGCCATTTTTTTTTTTTTTACATTATGTGTACATATTTTCTGTCTTTTCTGTTTGTATCTTACAATAAAACATTGCTAAAAGGCCTAAGACTGTATATATATATATATATATATATATATATATATATATATATATATATATATATATATGTATATATGTGCATTTCAATAGTTCTCAAGGTTTCTTCCAAAGTAGGCAGCAAAAATAGCAGCAAAGCCTGTAGAAACATCCTCTATCATCTTAGGGCCGGTTCAGAACGTGATTTCATTCTTAAAAATGTGTGACGCAGGGCAGTAGAATGAAAAAAGTACAAGGTCTAGAGATATTTTAACTTGAGCGTCACATTTTTAGAAAGCCGTGTCATGCGTGAGATGTTGTAAAAGATGCGAGCGCAACAGCTAAAGATGTCCGTCTAGCGCATGTTTACATTGAAAAATAATGGAAAAGCATAGCACGAGTGGAATGGAAAAACACGTTCTGTGTGAACAGCCCCCATTTCATTTTAACATCAAAACCCTCCATACGGTGCCTTTTTCTGTCAATAAGATAAATTAAACAGTTATCCTTTACTCGTGTCATTCCAAACCTTTGTGACTTTTTTTCTGTGAAACACAAAAGAGGATATTTTGAGAAATTTGTCTTAATGTTGTTTTGTCCTTGCAATGAAAGTCAATGGGGTTCAATGTTGTTTGGACCCCAATGTTCTTAGTTTTTGGATGAACCACCCATATTTTTCCTTGCAGCACCAACCTCAAAGACTTCAGTGGTATTGTTTCAGTATTACTCTTTGGATTGACCTTGATTCATTTGCATTCTGATCGCAGAAATTTACTCAAAGCTGAGTTTGGATATCATTTTATAGGATTTGAAGGAATATTGTATGGGATTCCCCTTATGATTACAGGAGCAACTGGTTCTGTTCAGTGTGTATTTGCATTATGGGCTGTTCTGTGTGTTAGACCAGCTCAGTCTGGATCCCGTAAACAATAATTGTTATTTTTGCATTCAAGCAAACAGTAAAGAGTAAGGAACAAACATAATATATGTACACTAGTTGCAAACACAACCGTCACACACTAAAGAGCATAAATATTCAATACACAAGGTCTTTCAGAGGCCGATGACAAGGCAGAATGTGGATAGTTGACCCAAAAATGAAAATTCTGTGACCATTTACTCACCCTTATGTCGTTACAATCCTGTATGACTTTCTTTTTTCTGTGGAACAAGTAGTTTTGGTTACAATTCTATTATAATGACAAAAACAATGAGATATTTCTCAAAATATCTTATTTTATGTTCCACAGAAGAAAGAAAGTCACACACTCATTTTTGGGTCAACTATCCCTATAAAAAATATTTAAAAAACGTTCATCTTAATAAAATATAAAAAAAATAAAAAAATAAATAAAAAGGGGATAGAAAACATAGGAGAGATTTATGTTTTTAACACTCCTGTTTTTATTTTACCACTGTTGGCCAGCAAAGGGTGTCACTGAGATACAGTTTGTGAGAACGATTCCCAAAGTAAATCCTTTAAACACCCCCGTTCTGGACTATCATTGGTATAGTCCAGTGTGGATTGGGTCAGCTAGCATCCTTGCGTGCCAGTCGAGGTAAGCTACCGCAGGACACCATCACAGAAGCACCCCACCCTTAGAGTAAAAATAGACACTTGGTGTCACTGAGCCAAATGTCTGTTACTGGTTCCTTTCAGGACGCTACTGTGAAGAGAGCAGAAAAAAGAGAGGCAGAAAAGAGACAGGCACTTAAGTACTAATGCATGGGGCAAAGAGGGTGGAGAAACAAGCAAGGAACAGGGAGGGTGATGAACTAGTCAATCAACACATCGGTGAACACCATGATGACATTCGTAATTACTTCATCATTATCACCAAAAGCAGTACCATCAATGTTTTTGATGTCTTGCGGTAAGGCTCCCAAAGACCATCTTTTCCTGTCGATTTTACCTTCTGTATCAGTTCAGCTTTTACAATGTAAAAGAATAGCAATCTTTCTCTTCAAGCACATCAGTCAATGCCTGAACAACTGAAAGTCTATATTTAGAAAGCTACAATTGAAAACAAGGCACTTTTTGTGTATATATAATATGTTCGCTGAATCGTTTTTGAGAATACTGTACACAGACTTTTCAAGCTTCTGTTGAAGGTCAAAGGTCATTGTCATTGGCTCCATTGTCTTCTTTTTCCTCTCTGATTGGTTATTGTGCGTGTCTGTTGAGAGTCTGGACAGCACAGATTGTTGCTTGTTTCGCTTGGCACTCGTTCCCAGTGATTGCAGCAACCAATCATTGTGGAATAGTCTTTCGAAAGTGCTTGCGAAGTTGGCTGGGCTTGTGCACACACCTTACTCTCTTCTCTTTCTGCACTGGCAGGTTCATTCAGGTGCACGGGAGAGCGCCGGCATTCCGTTTCCCAGAATTCCACGTTGCTGAGGCATCAACATTCTGAAAAAGACGTAAAAAATGAGATGTAACATTTGCATGTTTTAATGCAATCATGGGAAGTCTTATTTTAGTATCATCGATATACTACTATAGTTTTTGTTAATATTTTGAATGAGATTTTATTTTTAGATTTTCTGTTTTCATTTTCATTTTAAAGTTTTAATTTGATGTGTTTTTATCATTTTCATCAGTTTTTTTTAAACATTTTTTTTCAAACAGTTTTACGTTTAGTTTTTATTTTTTTGTTATTTTAGTACTTAAAACTTAAAGTGCCCCTATTATGCTATTTTAAAGGTTCCTAATGTTGTTTTGGAGGTCACCTACAATAGATTTACATGTATCCAATATCAAAAAACACTTTAATTTTCTCATAATATATACTGCACATCACCTCATTTCTCAAAGAGTCTGAAAACGGTGTGCTTGAAGATTCAGTCTCTCTAAACCCCTCCCTTCCTCAGCACTTGATACACAGCAATACAAATAATGGCATCAGTTTTTCTCTATCAACTCCAGCGTGAGTCCTTATCTTTTTGAAGTGCATCAAGGTGGATTCGCAGCGCTGAAAACAGCGTCTTCTCAACATTTCAACAACACAAACCAAACTCTTCCAGGCCTCAGCTACAACTACAGTGTTTGAGGGTCAAAGCAGACATTGTTCGTGGGCAGCCAATGAAGACCATAGGATGGCATTATGCAAATTTGTTACATTGTTAAGTAGGTCTGTAACAGGAAGCGAGACGGGAATTGCTGACTACTCGTTTCGGCAGTTCAGAACTGATTCTTTCTTTTAGGAGACAATAACTTTATTTGTTGTGCACTTTACTCTATATTATTTACTCTATACACACTGCATGAAAGGTAATATTCGAAAAAGCATAATAGGGTCACTTTAAACTAAACAAAAATGGAAAAAGTTTGCCTTGGCAACTAGCCAAATAAAATAGACCCTTTTCACAGACTGATGACGCATTTTAACGGTCATCAATATAATATTGCAAATCCTGCAAAGTTTTTTATATTTTCATTTTTTTTTAAAAACGTATGTACATTTATAAAACTATACTTAGTATTATGAGTGACAGTAAAAATGTCATCTTTCTCTTTTCCGACTGCCGTTATCAATCGCTCTCTATTCTTTTCCTCTTTTTGAAAGTTGTGAAAACACACTTTGAAATTTGTAAAAAATAAAATTGAAAAATTACTAAATTATTATTATAATTTAAAAAGTATTATTATTTTTTATGTTTATTTTATTTCAAGCAATGAAAAGTTTTTATTGTTTTATTTTTAGTATTAAACAGGGTATTTTAAGAATAATCCTGGATGAAGTACAACCTTACCCAAGCAAATTTATTCGAGTATAAATATAAAATGCATTGAGGCTGTTGAATTTTAAGGTCTGACATGAATAAATTTGCAGTCTAAGAACAAGGCGACCCAAATTCTGGCTGAGAGGTCTTATTCCTTCACACGCTGCTCAGTGACAGTGATTTGTGCCATTGCAAAAAAATCAATAGATCTGTTCTGCTGCACTTGTTTCTTATCAAATTAACTATTTGTACATGCATTGTACATTGAGTTGCACAGGGTTAACTGTCCTTAATGTCATGATGATTTACAATAAGACCATATTGCACACATTGGATTTATGCCTGCATGCATGAGACAAAATATGCGTGTTCGAGACACTTAATCAATCCAGTGTGCGTCACTGGTGGTTCTGCAAATGTGAACTCCGGCATAAACAAAACAATCATTGAAGAATAACAAATTGATTGTCTTTATTCATAAAAACACAGATGAGCACGTCTCAACCTCTCCCTCTGACCAACATCATTTCATTTCCACCCATTATTGTTCTATTTGTGAAAAGTAATTTTGATAAACAAACAGCAAAGACTGCAACTAATTTAGAAAGAACACCAAACATTTGAAAAGTCTAAAATGTACAGCTTTAATAGGCTTTTATTTTTGTTTTCAAGGGAACACACAAAATGATCAAACATTTACCCTTTATGCACTACCAGTATCTATCTACAAAAACAGACCTGAACCAACCAGATACTTTTGCACTCATTTTGCATTCAACCTACAGTACTGAGTATATATGTATTTATAATGCCAGTAGATTTTAGAATCTGTTAATTGGCCACATGGAGACAATCTCATGACTGCCAAATATATTAATCGCCTTGGCTGATATAATGGTCTATCACTATTGGAGACATTACACAACATTTACCATCATACGTTTACCACACCCAGTCTATAAAACTAATGTCATCTGGAATCTAATGTAGTGTAAAGGGTAGGAGCCTGTGTATGTTTACAGTATGTGCCATCTTAACTGTTGCAACCCAAGAGGTTTTTACAAGAAGGAAAAAACAAAATTATTATTGATGACTCAAAAATTGACCAATGTTTCTTTTCGTTGTTGCTCTCAATTTTCTAGTCTTGGCTCTAATTGTAAAAGGTTGCCCCCGCCACCTCTGCTCCTCACTGAGCACAGCTATATTTAGTCCCTCCAGAACAAGTCGTTCCAACCAGAACACAGAGACTCAATCAGAAAGAGAGAAGAAGGGAGAGATCAGATGAGCATCAATACATGTACATGCAGCATCCAAGACACATCATTTGGTGCTTACCAATCATGCTAGTCTTTTCAGCAAGGAAAGAAAAACATTGAGATTTCCCACTATTACTTTTTGCTTGTCCGATTGTGTTCTGATAACCTCTACATTTTAAAGCTTAGCTGCAAGCAGCAATTAAGGGGCCAAGCACAAAAAGGCATGATGAGTTATGCAAGCATGGCTGGGAGCTTCAGAGCAACTGCAACAATGAGTAATTAAAGACTTTTTTAGGCTTAAAAAAACACACAAATACAATAACTTCTAGTATGATTAAATTGCTTATCACTTTTGACCAATAGGTGAAGCTTTTACCAAACTGATGTTGTGTGGCCAGTGCGAGTAGACAATGACACACAAAGTTTGGTGTCAATATGCCAAAGCATTGCAGAGATACAGCTTCAGAATCAGCTCGGCGCCACGCCATCAAATTTGTTGATGCGTTATTCGAGAATCGTTTGGTCAATCAAAAAGCTTTTAATAACTTTTTGCTGGAATGGTTTGAAGATGATCTGAACCAATTTTGGTGATATTGGTCTAGGAGGAGTTCGAAAAAATATGTTTTCAAAGAAATTAAAAATAGCGGACAGCAAGTTTGACCAAATATGTAAAAATGGTATTGTTGTTCTCAATATGACTCAAGGAATGTATCAAGACCAGTTTTATTAAAATAGGCAAAAGCTATTAGCACTTCTGAAATTTCATTTTAAATTTTGACCAGAAAGTGATGCTGTTCTGAAACTTTTTGAGTAGCTACAGGTCATGGTTCTGATGACACATACTTAGTTTTGTAACAATGCGCTAATGCGTTCATAAAATACCGCATTTTATGACAAAATTCAAAATGGCTGATGCCCAAAATGGCCGATAAGAAAAAATTGGGTATCATTCGACTCGGTATGCTGCACTGAATCAAAATTTAGCCAGTAGGTTGCACTGTGCCGAAACGCTGCATGAAGCCTCAGGTCATGCTTGTGATGACGTCCCAAGATTCATCTAAATACGCTAAAGTGTTGCAGAAACATAGCCTCACATCCAGTTTGGCAGGGTATTCATTGAATTTGTTTATTCGAGAATGGTTGGATTTATCAAAAAGCTTTTAATAATTTTTACCAGCACGGTCTGAACATGATCTGAGACAATTTTGGTGAAAATAGGATAAAACATCTTGGATGAGTTCTAAAAAGTAGATACATTTTTTATGATGGAAAATTATATCATAGGGTGCCAAGAATTTGTTTATAGCCCTACCCTAGCCCTAAAGTGCAAATTTGGATAGTTGGTGGTGCTAGACGGATTGAGTTAAGGCCCGTTCACACCAAGAATGATAACTACGAAGATTTGCTATATTTAACTATATTTACGTCCACACCAATAAACGATAATGGTCTGTTTATTCTAAGTTTGCACGCTGCAGTTTCAAAGAGTTTACAATGAGTTTTTGCTGTTTTTGTTGCATTTACATGGCTTTATGAATACGATCCTCAACTGGATGGAACTGAAATAAATACTTTGATTGTTGCGATCCTATCAGACTTATGATAGCAACCTGATTGTAACAAAGCACTGTTTGCCAGAGGAGAACTGGCCCCCCGACTAAGCCTGGTTTCTCCCAAGGTTTTTTTTCTTCTCCATTTTAACACCTATTTGCCACTTGTTTGCCACCTGATGGAGTTTGGGTTCCTTGCCGCTGTCGCCTTTGGCTTGCTTAGTTGGGGACACTTGACATTTGATATTCAATAGTATTCTTGACATTTATTCAACAGTGCTTCTGATCTGCCTGCATTGACACTATTATTTAAGAGCTGCTGTGCAGCCAAATTATGTACCAGTTATCAATGTAAAGCTGCTTTGACACAATCTGCATTGTAAAAAGCGCTATATAAATAAAGGTGACTTGACTTGACTTTAAACAGCAGATGTCCTCAGCATGCTATGTTTCAAGTAAATAGATAGTGCAATCGATCTAATCTAAAGGCAGGAACACACCAAGCCGACGGTCGGCCATCGGGCAGTTTTTCTTTGTCGGCCGACAAAGTTTTCTCAGTGTGTTCTGCACGGTCGGCTGAAGTTGGTCCTCGTTGGCTTGATTTCTGCCGGTTCGAAATGTTGAATCGTCGTCGGAGCTCGTCGGTCCGTCTGATCATTCTGATTGGCTGTTCAGATACTGCCACCTGCTGGTTCGGAAAGGCATTTCATCTTGCGCAGGCGCAGAAAGGACATGCTACTTGGCTGTTGAGCGTTGGTTTGGTGTGTCAGGCCAACTTTGGACACAGATGCTGCTGACGTGAGCCAACCCCGCAGTCTGCTTTCATCACCATAAGATCGTTGGCGTCGACTTGGTGTGTTCTGGCCTTAACAGTGAATTTAGCTGACAAAGTCAATATAGTGTTGACTTAGTCTTTTTCACTGCAACTTCAAAGGAAGTAAGACAAACTTCTCTTACCATTTTTTCCGAGGGTATGACCGATTGTATTCCATATATCCATTTAGACTTGTCAAACAGTGCAGAATTTTTCTAGATCTCGGCGATTAACTTAGAGATCTCTAGATCTAGATCTCGGCGATTAACTAAATGTCGCCTGCCATTTTAAATGCGTGAGCCCTTATATTAGAATGGATTCTGATTGCCTGTCAGTGTCTTATCATTCAACCACTGGAAAAAAATAGTTCTGAAAGTGATCCCAATGATATCGTTTCTCTATATCGTTATCGTTATAGTTGTGGTGTGGACTGTGCTAATCTTTTATATTTAGAATGATTTTAAGAACTATATCTTTATTTTTATCTTTATAGCTATCGTTCTTGGTGTGAACAGGCCTTTAGAGACTCCAAAATTGCTGTGGTTCATACTCAGAATGTACACTATCAGTGTGCCAAATTTCATAATTTTCCTGCAAGCGGTTCGATGAGCTGCCATAGACTTCAAGACCAGAAGGTAAAGAAGAAGAAAACTAATGGATACAATTGCTGCCTTTGCATCTTATATGCGTTGTAATTATTGTTTTATTTAAGCCTCTGACTCAATCGATCAATTAATCAATCAAATTATTTGACAAAAATAATTTGAATTAATAATAGGGCTGGGAGAAAAATAATTGTTTCACCTATTGCATTTTTTTTTTAAATTTTAAAATATTTTTTTTTTCTCCAGAATTAATATTAATTTATATTAAATTGCTTTATTTTAGTCGTTGTTTATAGTTACCTCTTTTATTTCAGCAGGGCGATATGTGTTGTATCTGTGAGTATTACATGATGTCATATCTCTTACCAGCTCACACAGAGAGATCTATGGATATACGACCTGTACCGTCATGTATAAGTGTATCATTCAACTTTTCCTCATGGTCTAGAGTAAAAAAAAAAATGCAATTCTTAAAAATCACAATACATATTGTATCACGACCAAAGTATCATGATATTATTGAATCGGGAGAAAAATGGAACTGGCACTGCGTTCGTTCCGTAAGTGGAATAGGGAAGGCGTAGGACATACAGAGTAAGCTTTTTGAAGAATACGAAAATGCGGTTTTGGCGGAAGCACTTGGAAGGCGATCATTTGTTTATATAAAGCATATACATTTCAATTATTTTCGAAAATTACCGATCGTTTCTCTAGATAAGACCCTTATTCCTCGTCTGCTATCGTTTAAAGCCCTTTGAAGCTGCACTGAAACTGTAATTTTGACCTTCAACCTTTTGAAGGCCATTGAAGTCCATTATAAGGAGAATAATCCTGGAATGTTTTCTTCGAAAACCTTAATTTCTTTTCGACTGAAGAAAGAAAGACATAAACATATTGGATGACATGGGGGTGAGTAAATTATCAGGAAAATTTTATTTGAAAGTGAACTAATCCTTTAATAACAGTAATAATATAAATGGTCACAACTGTATTTTCACCTTCTTTCATCTTTTATTGCTCAGTTGAGAATCAATGGTGGCAACGATCAAATAGAAAACTGTGGATATTACCAAACAATACTTCTAATCACAACAACTACTTTATGCTGACAGCAATAGCTTGAACACGACAGCTGCAGCGCTGCAGGTAGAAGGCCATTTCCTGCACTAAGAGCTTTAATGAGATGAGACCACAGATCCATCTATCTCTCTCATTTCATCACGTATCCTACCATCCGTACACTGATCAATTTAACAATGCCTCTGGGACCATCTCTCTCCCTCTCTTCCCTCGTTCTCTGTGCCTGGTCTGTGACATGTTTTATCTGTCTGTCTGGGTCAGCATACATTAGTTCAGTGCGAGTAGTCTGGCATGGGATAGTGTCTGCGGACTGTGTGTGCCTATGTGAACATTTCAGGCTCTGCTGGATGGAATTACAATTATTTTACAGTGTGTTTTAGCTTGGGTTTATGCTTTTTAAGAGACAAAGAAAGAAAAGCTGATGAGAGGCCTTAAATAGGCATACTGACATATAGTATGCAATGCCTCCTGTCTATGAAAGCATGTATAGACAGCTATGTGTGTTGAGTGCCTGTATGTGAGAGAGTATGTGACACTTATTTTCCTCTGCTGATAGTATTTGAGTGACATTCCGTTTTGTCAATCACTGGTTGTCAATCACTGACCAGCTTCGTGTCAAGTGACATTATGATATGTTTATCCAGGAGTGTGTATATGTGTATGTGCCATTCAATCGGGTCTTACAACGCTGACATGAAACAACAGCTGTGAAAAGCTGAACACACACATACACTTTATGGAGAATGTCCTCAGGGAAAGCATGTGGCTGAAGTCCATCACATATCAAACACTTAAAGAAAGAGCAGGATACATCAATAGAATGAGTAAATGAATGACTTTAGGAAAGTGAGAAAAAGGAAAGTCCTGCAAGCCAAGTTTGCATGTGTAATCGCTATAGCAAGTATGTCTTGAGTCAGCCTTTGTGTGTATAATGGAAATGTAACGTAAAAGAAAATCTGTGTGCTTGCGATGGCCTTGTGAAAACAGATGAATTAGAGGCACTCCATTGGAGCATTATTTCATTTTTTGAAATATCTTTGAATAAATATTCAAGATGTTCATAAGAATGTAGTGCTTATAGGTCTGCTGAACTCATCTGACCATGTTTAAAGAGGAACTATAATGCTTTTTAAAAAAAATTTAACATTCTTTAATGTGTAATGTTGCAGTTTGGGAATTGGAAAAAGGTGCAACACTCGCTCTTAAACAGCAAACTTTATTGGACTGGGAAGAGAGGTGCTGGAACGATGTAAAATATGTGAAAAATAAGGTGTTTTTTAAACATTTAAGCAAGAAAACCTCTTCTAGTAGACCCCATAAAAAACAAGACTTTGTTTAAGAGCACAATATGGCCTTTTTAAGTCGACGCCACAGAATGCTGCAGATTTCCCCCCAAAATCAACACTGAAAACGTGAAAAAAGTCTGCATTTTCCATCAGGGCCTAGTGAAAACCCAACAATGAGCACTAAACTAACAAACACACATTGCTGACTCATCTGTACCCTTCTCTCTCTCGCTCCTCAGGATTAACAACTTTTTCGTCTTTGCAGAAACATGCAACATAGACCATAATCTGAATGTCTCTCTTTCCAGGCACAATAAAGTATAATATAGCGCAGCAATAATGTCACTATATAATTAAAATCTTAAATTTTCCATGCAGCCCTCTAAAATTAAATTACATCTATCACATACCCATCACACAGCATATTCGGTGTCTGAGATCTCAGGTCTGCTCACTGCTGTGCCCTTGGGCTTGACATTTAACCCCAGGCTGTTTTAGAGAGATATTAGTGCATGTTTAGCACATGCAGCAGAAAGACAGGCAACGCTTTTAATAAAAGATTGCATCAATCATAAAAATGCTAAATGTTCTTTCTGCCCTTTCTAAATGTCTAAGCACAGTATGTACACTAGCGTTCAAAACAGTTTGGGGTCAGTAAGATAGCAATGAATACTTTTTCCCCAGCCAGAATATATTAAATTGATCAAAAGTAGCATTAATAATGTTATGAAAGATTTCCATTTAAAATAAATGCTTTTGAATTTTCTTTTCATCAAAGAATCCTGAAAAAAAAAATGTATCATGGTCAAAATTTTAAGCAGCACAACTGCTTTTAATATTGATAATAATAAGAAATGTTCATTCAACAGCAAATCAGCATATTAGAATGATTTCTGAAAGATCATGTGACACCGAAGACTGGAGTAATGATGTTGAAATTCAGCTTTTTCATCACAGGAATAAATTACATTTTAAAAAATTAAATAGAATACAGTTATTTTAAATTACAAGAATATTTCACAAATTTACTGTTTATTTCTGCAATTTTAATCGAAACAAAGGCAGCCTTGGAGAGCATAAGAGACTTACAAATTTTGAAAGTTAATGTATGTATGTGGACTAATTAAAAATACTTTGTGGACAAAACTGTTCTAATTTCACACATCTTCAGTCATGTGCAGTAAGCATAGCTTTAAAAATAAAATAAAAAGGACTCTATGGTACTCTATGTTCCGTATTTAGACAGTTAAGTAAATCAAATGTGTGTGTGTGTGTGTGTGTGTGTGTGTGTGTGTGTGTGTGTGTGTGTGCTTTTGTTTATATTACATTGTGGGGACCAAATGTCCCCATGATGTAATATAAACCTGAGTTCACCTACATCGTGGGGACCAGCCAGCGGTCCCCACAATGTAAATGGGTTTATAAATCATATAGAATGAGTTTTTGTGAAAAAGTAAAAGTTTGCACAGTTTCCTGTGAGGGTTAGGTTTAGGGGTAGGGGCAGGGTAGGGGGATAGAATGTACAGTTTGTTCAGTGTAAAATGCATTGAAGTCTATGGAAAGTCCCCACAATTCACAAAAACAAACATGTGTGTGTGTGTGTGTGTGTGTGTGTGTGTGTGTGTGAATATGTTCTCAGAGTTAGGAAGAGTTTTGCTCTGGGTATTAAGAGGACTCAAGAGTAAGCGGAACATTTATTGAGCAATGCTGACTGAGCCCTTTCAGAGCTTCAGTTTTGGACTGAATTTGCCCACATCCCCAAATACAGATAAATACACACACACACACACACACACTCTTGTACATCTATCTTTTCGAGGACATTCATTGACACAATGCAATCTCTCACTTCTTACCCTAACCCTACAAATAGGTGCCTGACCTGAACCTTTACCCTAAGCTACCCTTAACCTAATTATAACCTTATCCCCAAAAGGAAAGTCTTGACCCTCAGAAAGGGCTCTCAGAAAATGAGGACCGGCCAAAAACTCATGGTCTAAAACTCAATCCGGTCCTCACAAAGACAGTTAGATAGATACAAGTACACACTAAAGTTTACTTATCCATCTAAAAAAAGACATACAGTACCATAGACAGCTGTTGTTTTTATAAACCTGCTTTATATACGTTTGAATTGCTAAAAACTAACAAATGCATTTTTTAAATAATAAAGACTTGAATTATTTATTAATCATTTGTCCAAATGAGGACCAAAAAAAGAGAGGTTTTGGAGGTTCTCATTTTAGCTCAATCTGTCCCTGAAGAATAGCTAAGTAAACACACACACACACACACACACACACACACACACACATACTTTTAAAAACCAGGCCAAAATACAGATCCAAAATATCGCCTGATCAAATGACTATTTATTAATAGGAGTTTACTTCTCTAGTTTTTTCCTTTCTTCCATCTTCCTTTCTCTCTCTTTCACAGTCATTCCCCCTTTCCCCTGCAAGTTTAAGGTTACACCCTGTAACTCTATTCGGCAGAGCTTCAGTGAGAACTTGTGCTTAAGTGCCTGTCTGGTCTACACACACACACACACTGGGTTTTCATGTTTTATGGGGACTTTCCATAGACAATGATTTTTATATTGTAAAAACTGTATATTCTGTCCCCTAACCCTATAAACCTACCCATCACAGAAAACTTTCTGCATTTTTACATTTTAAAAAAAACATTTTGTAACAAATAGGCAAATAGGCAACAGGCTGCAACAAATATTTATTCATGAGCAAAACAGAAAAGACTCTCCTCCCTGGCTCATCTCTAAATGAGGGACGAACAACGGAGACTAGCTCTATTCTTTCTGCCACTTGTACTTTTCTTTTCACCTATCTGTCACATTAACATCCATTGCATAAATAGACAAAGATTTCTGCCACAATTTCACTGTGATAGACCCTCCATCCAGGTTGCTCAACCCAGCAAAAAGGTGGTTTCAAAAATGGATGGATGAATAGGTTGATGTCGTGATTACAAGATATTTGATGTACAGTAGGCTATAAGAAAAATGTGTGCAGAATTTAAAGTATTATTAGTTTATATTGAAGTCACAATAAAAATAAAATATCAAACCAAGTGCCATGAACAAGTGCACTCAAACAACCTTCTCTCAGACCTAAATTAATGCCATTGATGTCATTGATTTCACCTGTGAGTAATTGTTCTTTCTATTTATGGTGTTTTCCATTTGCCTGCTTGTCTGTCGAAACGTTTGTTAATAATAAAAATACTTAAGTGAGTGTGCAGTTATACTCTTACTTTACAAAGTGAATTTCTTAAACTTCCACCTCAAAAGGTGTTTGTTTGCTTCATGGGTCCACGTACACCAAATGAAGCAATGATGTAGAGTTACATTCAAATTATTTTAAGGTATAAAGAAATTATTTTCATGCAGAAAAAAGGTTTAAATATGTAATTTTGATTATCAAAGATGAGTATTATGGGATAAAATTATTGACTGCAGCAGGACTTTAAGTGTTGAAATACTATTTGGGGCTGCTCTATGTTTAAAACAGAGCTAAAAAGAGCGAGAGAGACTGGGAAGTAATACAAGAACATTTTTTCATCTTGTCAGGGTGGTTCATAAAGCATGTCACAGAAGCCCTGCAGTATTTAACCTGCCAACACACACACACACGCGCGCACACACACACACACAGACAAGCACACAAACCCTCATAGACACACAGCCACAGCCCAGGTATGGCATGTATATTATAAAACGTAAAAGAGCTGAGTGTTTGTTTTCTCACACACACACACTCACACACACACACACACACAGAGCGCTGCCTCCTGGGTCACTGGGTTTAATCCACTTTTTCTCATCTCGCAAGAGATGATGAGATGCTGCAAGGCCATTTACTCCCTCTCACAGGTTAAAAACCTGCGTGCGCTTCAGTGCGTGCGTGTCTGTATGTTTTATTTGTGTCTGAGAAAATGTAGCCTTCCTGTTCCTTTTTAAATAAAAAACAAAACATGCACACAAAATCACAAACAAGACATGGAGAGTGATTATAGAGGGACTTATAAAGATGGAGAGCACACACAAAGGAATAAAGGATGAGCAATGCTGACGCAGATGTTGAGGTAAGCAGCTAGCTGATGTTTTTGAACATCTTTACGTCACTCCTCAAGCCTTTCGGTCACTGCATATTCAAACCAGACAGAGGAAGAGAGCAAAGTGAGGAAAAAGAGAAAAAGAGAGACAGGAAGAGACAGAAAAAAAGAAAAAACGCTGAACAAGGGAGAACAAAGACAGCTGAAACATTAAAAGATCTGCAAAGAAATGAAGCAATGGTTGAAAGAGAATGTAGAACAAATGGAAAAAGATGTGAAGAACCGATGCCGAAAAGCATTGTTCATTCTCAAAATGAAAATTCTGTTATTTGCTAACTCTTGTGTAATTCCAAGTAAGTACTGTTTGCTGTTATTGTTCATATATATATATATATATATATATATATATATATATATATATATTTATATTTATATTACAGTATAAAGTGTTTATTGAATAAAGAAAACACTGTACTTATTCAAAGAACCAGTATTTAACCTTGCATTGCAAACAAGCAGAGATGGTCCAAACTGTGTGTGGCACTTCATTCACGATTTATGAGGCTTTACTGACTGCTTGAGGATCCAATGGAGTTACAAGGTTTAGTCACAAGTTATTTTTAATACTTTTAATTAGATAAATATTTGCAAAACTCACAGGCAGACGTAAAGAGTGACTAAGAGTGATGATTTAGGGGGAAAGAGATAAATATGGAGATTCACATGTCTGTGAAGTTTCAGCTCAAAATACCCCATAGATTTTTTTTATTCATTTTTTTAACTGCCTATTTTGGGGCATCATTAACTATGCACCGATATATAGGTTGCGGCCCCTTTAATTCTCGTGCTCCCCCGCCCACGGAGCTCGCGCTTGCCTTGAACAGCATAAACAAAGTTCACACAGCTAATATAACCCTCAAAATGGATCCTTACAAAGTGTTCGTCATTCATGCTGCATGCATGCTTCGGGTCATGTGAGTATTGTATTTATTTGGATGTTTAAATTTGATTCTGAATGAGTTTGAGGTTTTGCTCCATGGCTAAAGCTAACATTACACACTGTTGGAGAGATTTATAAAGAA
Organism: Chanodichthys erythropterus; assembly: GCF_024489055.1. Lineage (NCBI taxonomy): Eukaryota > Metazoa > Chordata > Actinopteri > Cypriniformes > Xenocyprididae > Chanodichthys > Chanodichthys erythropterus. Next base: position 12,432,727 of record NC_090231.1, on the reverse strand, counting down.
TGAAGTTGTGTTTATGAATTATACAGACTGCAAGTGTTTAATAATGAAAATAGCGACGGCTCTTGTCTCTGTGAATACAGTAATAAACAATGGTAACTTTAACCACATTTAACAGTACATTAGCAACATGCTAACAATTCACAAATATCACTAAAAATATCATGTTATCATGGATCATGTCAGTTATTATCGCTCCATCTGCCATTTTTCGCTGTTGTACTTGCTTGCTTACCTAGTCTGATGATTCAGCTGTGCACATACAGACGTTAATACTGGCTGCCCTTGTCTAATGCCTTGAACATGGGCTGGCATATGCAAATATTGGGGGCGTACATATTAATGATCCCAACTGTCACGTAACAGTCGGTGTTATGTTGAGATTCTTCGGAGGTCTTTTAAACAATTGAGATTTATATAAGAAGGAGGAAACAATGGAGTTTGAGACTCACTGTATGTCATTTCCATGTACTGAACTCTTGTTATTTAACTATGCCAATATAAATTCAATTTTTAATTCTAGGGCACCTTTAAAAAAAATGTCTAAGTTTGTACACCACAGAAAAATCAACAGCTGATCTGGCATGAGGGTGTGTAAATGATGACAGAATTCATTTTTGGGTGAGCTTTCCCTTTAAGTCTTTGACAGGTTGATGCTCTAAATAGTTACACACTGTGCAAACAGCCAGAGCTCTGAGAAAGAAACAGCAGCTTCTGTGTGTGAGACTGTCACATTCTGACGGAGTGCTGGGGAGAGACAGGTTGATTTAGTTAAATGAATGTATGAGAGTGTTACATAATTCAGCCTGAGGCCCAGTCTGTTCTTTTATCAGCTCCCAACAAGCTTAAACCAGTCTTAAGAGCGCTACACTCACAGAACATAAACTGTCTCTCAAATCCACAATGTACAATTGTGCACATTGAGCTACTCCACAATGAGCATGTGCACGTTAGATTATTGTGGCTTTGATTGGTAAAATTCAAAGGTTTAATAACATTTAAAGGGTTAATTCACCAAAAAATGAAAATTCTGTAATTTATTACTCACCCTCATGCCGTTCCACACCCGTAAGACCTTCATTAATCTTCGGAACACAAATTAAGATATTTTAGTTCAAATTTGATGGCTCAGTGAGGCCTCCATAGGGAGTAATGTCACTTCCTCTGTCAAGATCCATAAAGGTACTAAAAACATATTTAAATCAGTTCATGTGCGTACAGTGGTTTAATATTAATATTATAAACCGACGAGAATATTTTTGGTGCGCCAAAAAAAAAAAAAAAACGACTTATTTAGTGATGGCCAATTTCAAAACACTGCTTCAGGAAGCATCGGAGCACAGTGAATCGAATCTGCAGTTCGGAGCGCCAAAGTCACGTGATTTCAGCCGTTTGGCGGGTTTGAACCGCGATCCAATTCATGATTCGATACACTGATTCATAATGCTCCGAATCTTCCTGAAGCAGTGTTTTGAAATCGGTCATCACTAAATAAGTTGTTATTTTGTTTTTTTGCCGCACCAAAAATATTCTCGTAGGTTTATAATATTAATATTGAACCACTGTACTCACATGAACTGATTTAAATATGTTTTTAGTACCTTTATGGATCTTGAGAGAGGAAGTGACATTACTCCCTATGAAGGCCTCACGGAGCCATCGGATTTGAACTAAAATATCTTAATTTGTGTTCCGAAGATTAATGAAGGTCTTACGGGTGTGGAACGGCATGAGGGAGAGTAATAAATGACAGAATTTTCTTTCAATTTTCACTAACCCTTTAATATGAATATTAATAATAATTAATAATATGAATAAAATCTAATCTAATTTACAATATGAAATATTTAATAGAAAAATTAATATCCATTTACAAAACATTTTTTACACAACAGATAATATAAGAAATAAATAAAATTTGTATTATTGTTAATGTTGTTGCTTTATTTAATTGTATTGCTTATCATCATTATTGTTATTAGGGCTGCAACGATTAATCGCGATTAATCGTTTGCAAAATAAAAGTCTGTGTTTACGTAATATATATGTGTGTGTTCTGTGTATAATAATTATTTATATATAAATACACACACATTCATGTATATATTTAAGAAAAATGTTATATTTATATATAAAATATTTATGTTTATATGTAATATAAAATATATATAAATATATATATTTATAATACATGCATATATTTCTAAACTTTATACCTGTATGTGTGTGTATTTATATATATACATAATTATTATACAAAGAACACATACATATATATTACGTAAACACAGACTTTTATTTTGCAAACGATTAATCGCGATTAATCGTTGCAGCCCTAATTGTTATTGATAATAATATTAAAATTATACAAAAACATCAATATAATTTTGGATCATCTGCTGTGATACTAATAGGGCTGGGTTGAAAATACTGATTTCTCGTGTTGGCTGTGAACCAAGAATCAATCTTTTAGTCTGTGCAGTTTTCAGTTGACGAATGAACAAAACATTGTAGCATGCCTTCCATCCAATAACAATCACAATAAGCTTTGTTCTTTGTTATTTGTTATATTAAACAATTTCTCAGCTATGTCAATTTTATTATGAAATTCAAACAATAAATCCCGTTTTGGCACTCTTTAATGTGGCTTGACAGACTGCAATAGCACCTAAGTTAAAGCGAAGCAGCATCACGAAGCGCACGCGATCATCTCTTCTGCTTTACTTTGAGCTCAAAAAACAAGTTTCGAGTTGAAACTAAATTGAATCGTGAATTTTTTGTCAATACCCAGCCCTAGATACAATACAATATTAATACTTCAGTACCTTTTGCATTTCTCTCTCCCTCTCTCTCTCACACACACACACACACACACACACACACACACACACACACACACACACACACACACACTAAACTCCAAGCTGTGAGAAATATGATTAATTAGCAGATTTTAATCAGGCTCTAATCAATTTGTTTCCCATAGGCCCAGTAACTATAACTCTTTACACACAATCCTAGTTAGCAGTGGAATTGCATGGCAAGTAAAAGTATATAGTGCGTGTTTTAGTATGTGTGCTCATGTGTTTGGTGTTTACATTTGAGTGTTTGTGCAGAGAAGGCCAGTTCCCATCTCTAGAGGGTAAGCACGCGTTTGAGGAGGGCAGTCATGGACAAAGACAGAATTGAGCAACTGAACTGAATTAGAAACATTAAGCAATATCAAGCATTGCAAAAGAACAGAAAAACTGCTAAAGCAGAAAATAGCTGCTTATGAGTCATGATGTCAACCTGCCTAAGAAGGTTTGCTGGTTTTAGTTAGTTTATGCTGGTCTTCCAGCTAAACCAGTTAAATAGTGCTCAAAACCCCAATTAGAACAGACCAGCCTGGCTGGGTTGGGAGACTAGCTAAGCATCTTAGGCTTGTGAATGCTGTTTTTTTGTTTGTCAAATGCTTTGACTGAAAGTTCTGGATCGAGTCACACACACACACACAATTATTTCATTTCCAGAATAACACACAGAGCGAGCACTTGTTATTCTGGATATATAAAACTTTCCATTATTCCCAGTATTTTATTTTGATACAAAAGGAGATGGAAAACTGGGTTTAAAGAAATATACAGTAGTTATGTTTCCAAATTAAATGTGTGTATAATCGAATCAATGCAGTCCGGAAGTCTAAACAATGCTTCCATCCAAACCATCCAAACGTTTGAGGTAAACAAGATTTGATTTCTTAAAGAACTACTTGACTACTTCCATTCAGCAGTTATGCATTAAAATGATCAAAAGTGACAGCAAAGTGATTCATGTTACCAAAATATTCAAATAAAAGCTTTAGAACTTTCCATTCATTATAGAATCCTGAAAAAGTATCATGATTTCCACAGAAATATTACGCAGCACAACTGTTTTCAACATAATAATCAGAAATGTTTATTGAGCAGCAAATCAGCATATTAGAATGATTTCTGGAGGATCATGTGACACTGAAGACTGGATTAATGATGCTGAAAATTCAGCTTTGCATCACGGGAATAAATTACATTTTAAAATATATTAAAATAGAAAACAGATATTTTAAATTAAAAAAAACATTTCACAATATTACTGTTTTTACTGTATTTTTGATGTTAAAAGTGCACTCTTAGTGAGCATAAGCTTACTAAACAATCTTACCAGTGGCAAACTTTTGAACAGCAGAGAACATACAAACTAGGAATAGGTCACAACGGTCAACTACAGTGCAGATTACAGTGCAGATTTTTTTAAAATTTAATTATCATTTGTGCTGCACTGCCGCAATAGCGTTCATAAATGCAATATGCTTTTTCAATATGCATCTGGTGTATCAAATTGAACTTTTAAATTATTTTCTATTTCTGTTGCGCTCGGATTCTGAAAGCAACAAAGAGTCTCATGTAAAGGCCCTGGAAGAAACACGAAAACAGCCTGATTATACAGGATGCAATGTAAGATTTGTAAACTTCACTTGTTGCACTTTATGCACACACCCAAACTAGTCAATTCTGAAAATATGTTTCCCTAATGCAAACACATTTATGTCTACAAATGCAGCATGTAAGAGATCTAATCTGCTGTATTTTCTTCACTCAGGGTGTGTGAAACTCAGCAAAAGTGCTTACTGAACAATGACATGACCTGAAGAGAGATGTAACCAAGAAAAGAAGATCAGCACTGATCTCACAATCTAACATGCCCTTGAATGGGTCTTTCCATTACCTTTAACCTGTGAAACAAGATCTGAAGAAGACTTACTCCAGTTTCAGCAGAAACAATCACACATATGCTTGCTTTTTCTACACACCCAGAAGTTTTACAGAGAAACACAGTCATTGACCCTCCGATGCACTCCTGTACCCATAACACCAAATCAAAATAGAAATAGAGAGAAAAAACGCCCTGATAGAGCCATGTGCCCTTATTCCTGCTTTCCTTTTCTTATCTGACCATCGTTCTGTCTTCACGGTCTCAGCTGACACCCTCACTCTCAACGGAATGAGCCCTGTCAGGTCTGAGATAAAGAGATTATTCACACACACACACACACACACGCAACACACACGCTCACACATGCACTTAATGGAAATGTTCTGTAGATCTCTGAGATTATGATGATCGGTCATCGGCACTAGAACATCTAGGCAAAGGAACAGTTTTTAATGTTGTTTACATGTCTATGTGGTGTTTTTAATATGCTTTAAGACAAACCATGTGCAAATTCATGTCAACACCATTGCGGAGTATTTTCTCCTTAAAATTACAGTAAAAAAAGACAATCTCTAACCCTGTGACATCACAAACTACCTTGTAACCAATAAACCATTAGCATATCATTAACAGTGAACTAGCAGGGGAGTCTCGAGAGAAGCCAGGTTATCCCGGTATATTTTTCTGTTGATATGAAAAATCGTGTAGATTTAGTAATTTGGCGGGTGTAGGATGTATATTTCGATGTTATGATGAACTATATGCCTTTCTCCACTGACGTTCTGAGTTGTTCAAAGTGTTTGTAAGGATACTGATTGTTAGAAGGCAGCTGTGTGACTCACGAATGGGAACATGGATTGTGTAACATTAGCAACACATTATTATATGTTTGATAACATAGTCAAGCAAAAGGCTAATCATATTAATTACCGTTATGTGTCCGAAGTTGTAAAGAGCAATACCATCGTGCAGCGTTTACCTCAGTAAGTTGACCGAGTGGATCTCTGAGCTAGTGCGAGTGAGTGGAGGCGGGGCTAATTAGCATATTCATAGATCCCATTATGCTAAATGAGGCAAGGGTGTAGAGTTACATTCAAACTATTTTAAGGCATGAATCAATTTTTCTCACAGGAAAAAAAACATTTAAAAATGTAATTTTGGTGATCAAAGATGAGTTTTAAGGGATAAAATGATTGACTACAGGGGGACTTCAAATGTTATGTGTCTTTACATTTACATTTATATTTATGTGTGTGTACTGGAAGCTTCAATACTAAGGTAAATTCCTTTTGTGTGCAAGCACACTTGGCAATAAAGCTGTATCTGATTCTGATTGCCCGATTTGAAAGTGTCAGCTGATTTAAAAAGAACACTCAAGACAGATGCTCTCACTATATCTTGTGATAACATTTGTTGATCTTGTATAGTTATATGTGATTTTATGTCTTAAACATTTGGTCTTCTGTTTGAACATTTGTTTATTGTAAATGCATTGTGAACAGTTGTAAATTGTCACCATCAAGGAAAATATATCAGTAGAAAAAGACTGAAATCTTTAAAACTCACTGTATGCCTTTGTTTTAATTTGTAGCTGTCATGAATGAACACACAAGCTATAATTCCAACTCTGATTTTAATATCAATTCCTTGGAGTAAAATGATCAGAGTTAAATTTAACTCGATCAGTGTTGAAATAACACTGGCAAGTTTGCTGCAGAATTTACAGCTTTTATTGAAAATTAGTCTTTAAAAAGCCTTTAAAAACATTGTAACTTTTTTGTAAACAAAAGTTAAATGTCTAATGAAAAATATAAATGTATTTCATTCTGAATCGTATAAAAAGGATGTTCCTAAATACAATGTATTATTTTTATTTTTTTTGTGGTGAGGCCAGTGAAAATACTGGCAAAAAGAAATCTGAACTACTGACCTGATGAGGTCAGCAGAAACAATCCTTATTGTTAAAGGTACAGGTTGTAGGACCTGCCACTAGAGGGCGCACTACCAAAACAATAAAAATCACGTGGTTTGATGACGCTAAGAAGGTACGTGGAATGATGGGATTTGTTGTCTTCTACCCAACCGCTGACGGGCATCAATCGGAAAGATAAATCATGGATTTAACGGATGAGGTAAAGTTATATAAATGTTGTGTTTGATGTCAATGCAAAGACGCGATCAGACTATGGATCAGACGCGATGCCCCGTGTTTGGCGTGTATGCCCCATAATACTAATCGTGTTGATCGTTATAATGGCATACGTTTTCTGTAAAGATACGAATCAAAACAACTCACCTGTCGAGTAAAACACAAGCGAGATCGCCATCTCTTTCTAGGTGAAGTTTGTCGCGAAGCTCTCTCCATCTAGAAAATGCAACAACGATATTGATCCTTGCTCTTTCTCTCCTCTTGTCCCAAACTCTTCTTGGGTCGTTTGGTTGGCCCGTACGCTTACGTTTACATGAACTGTCCTTGTCGACAGAACCAGCGGCAGATGGTAAACAGTATAATTATGTTCCATAAATAAGTAACACAATCCATCATAAAACATGCAAGAAGTAAATAAGGAACTGCTTGAAGCAAGCTAATGGTTTGCTGGACGCTAGTCACTACTTCCGCATTTGTCCACGACACTGTTGTCATGTGGTTTCTACGTCAGTAAGGGCGGTAACAAAGGTAACTGACGTCATTGACAGGCGACTGCACTGCCCCGTGTCACTGTTTAGAATGGGAATTTTCCCTGAAATTAATAATATAAAAAAAGCTTGTATGGATGGACAAAAAAAAAAAAAGGAAAATAGGAGAGACGAGGTAAAGAAAAGTGCCAGTGAAAAAAATGGACAAAAATAGACATGATGCTTAGAAACAAGCAATGAAAACTTGAGGAAGAACTATCAGTGAGGTCACGGAGGAAGAAAAACCGAGGCATGGTCATATGCATTACTATGGCAACCATGCGCATCTCTGTTTCTTTGACGCAATAAGATGGAGGATCAAACTCGATAACACTCTCATTCTTGTTCATTCTCTCTGGCTACTCATCAAAATACTGGCTCCTTACTGCCTGTGTCGTGAGTCATTGCTTGGCCTTGGTCTACATTGTGCAAGAGAACTATTGAAATAAATCTGATAGGTAAATAATGTAGATAAAGGACTTGTTCAGTTCCAGAACTAACACATGGAATGGTGAATATATGATAATATTCATCCAGGTGTGCACGGGTAGTAAAAGCTCATTCACTTTAATGTGAACACTTTGTCGATGCAAGCAAGAACATGGGCCTCTTGCACAAAATGAATGTGTGTTCTTGCATTACTGTGGTAGGAAACCTCAGAGCTCGAGGGGGCGATAGAGTTACCTGTGCTATTAAATCGGATGTGCTATTGACAGTTTAACTACTGTTAACCAATTTGCTCAGCAAGATTCTATTCATAGTTTTCAGTCATGTGACTGGCACGGAGACCTGGAGGGCAAAACATCCAGCACATGCCTGTCCATTTTCCATCTGGTTCAAGCCACAAATATTTAGATCACCTCTCAAAAGAAGAAAACAAAATATGTCTATATGCTTTGTGATCCATACACAGCACCTGCTTCAGTATTTCAAACACTTAAAACGTGGACTTTCTAAAACGCTTAACGTGAAAAACAGTGATATTAAAAGATGAAATTCAGTATCTAATTGATGATGCATAAACTCAAAAAAAGATTTTTTGATGCTGTTCAGTTTATTTAATAAACAATTTATTTTGCTTCAACACCATTGTATCAGGTTTCTGGTTTAAATGTGATTGATTCATGTTAAATTGACTTGAAACGATTACTCTTTGACTTAACTTGATGTTTTCATATTGGAATAACATGTTTAAATCAAGTAAACACAACCAGGACTCAATCAAACAGGATTTTCACTTCCCATCATGCTTTGCAAAGGGGCTGAACTAGGAGTGTAAATGTTGAAATAAAGTGTTATTTTAAGCAGTTTTTAGGAAGATGATAAAATGGAAAGACGTTTTAATGTTTATTGTTCTATTATGTTGGTATTTAAAAGTTTCTGTTAATTAATAGTTTTAGGGTTACCATTGTGGTGAAGTGTTGCACTTGTGCTTGGGTTGAGGACCTGCTAACAAACTTTCAAATTACTTTAATAAGAAAGTAATCACTGTGGTAGTGCTCTGGATTGCATTTCCCAAAAGCATTGTAAGTCTATGTTGATTGTAAAACCATTGCCACCAATGGACTTATGATCAATTTAGGCTTTACAATGTTTTTGGTTAAAGCAATTTAGGGTGCATCCAGTATTACATCTAGATTTCTAACACAGAACATCACAAAATTAAACAAGAAGAATTAATTGTAAAAAAATCAATGTATATGAAAACAATTTATTATTTATTTATGCTTTTTATTTATTTTCCAAAACATTGCAAATTAATTGGGCTGACACTATTAAATTAAGCTGTGCCCAACCATAGTATATAAGTTGAATCAACCTTAATAAATTAAGTTGACCCAACATAAGTACATTAAATTGGAATAACAGAATTGCATAATGATGAAATAAAGCAACTTAATCATGTGGAAATCCTTTCCATGATTTTTTTATGTTCGTTCAAAGAGTTATTTTTTTGTGTGTACTTTAAAACAGATGAGTTGATGAGCACAGAATGTGAAAGCAAACGTTAAACGCAAGTGGTTTCTTTATAATAGTTTTCTATAGAAAAACACTTGATGAGAAACTGCCTGTACATAGTAAGCTTCATCAATTAGGTGTATATTGAAATTGGTCTTTTAATATCAGTAGCCAGGTTTCCATTACAGATTTGTACAAAACTGTTGCGAAATTTTCTAAATGTTGATACAAAATTATTGCGAAATTATGCCTTTCCATTAACAGATCTTATGTTACTAAGATGTAATTTTTCCTCTTTGCATAAGTCATTACAAAAATCATGGCAACGGATGTTAGTATGTTTAAGTATATCGCAGCCACCACACTAGACATTTTTTAATCGAAGGAGACGTAGGCGTGTTATCCAAGCATTAATGGCAAGGAAAGCCCCTTAAACTTGGGAGTGGCTACGTATGTGGCGTTTCTGGGTGTTTTTCCCTCCTATCTGCTTTGAGGTCTTGATCGTGGCATTTCTTTGTTGTTTAGAATCCAGTATTCTCATAATTCTTTGTCTTTTATGAGTTTAATAAAGAACTCTGTCTCATCTTCTGTCCAAACATACTGCGGCATCTTTAAAGAATGATCAACTTTTACTTATGCCAGGTGACCTATAAATACAAAAAAATAATGTTTCCGTTGCAGTTTTACGAAATATTCCTTTTTCAAATTACCTGAAAAACCACCTCATGCGAATGATATATGGGAGTTTTGCAAAATTGACGTGTTTCCACTGGGCGTATTTTCAATTCGCAATTTCAATTTGCGCAATCTGAAGGCTAATGGAAATGCAGCTACTGTCTTAGTATAAACCCGGTAAAATCACATGACATCACATTGCTGCATCCGAAATCGCATACTCTCGAGTAGGTACTTATTCTGATCAAGTACTTACTTTGTGACCGCTAAAAAGGTATATTTTACATGGTATGAATTAGTGTAGTATAAATGTAATCCATGTTGTCATTACCATGTAACCTACCAGTGTCAGTTGCGTCACTGCTATTCACAAATCCTCTCTTGTGGCCTCATGGGATAGTATCAACATGTTCTCCAACCAATACGACCATATAGGTCGTTTGCCACTTCCCTGAAATATGACCCATATGAGCGTTTACTAAAGTGACGCCCCTATGGACAACAGGACACTTTCATTTTAATGCATGAAATACGACCCATAGGAGCGTTTGCTAAAATTGCGCCCCTTTCGACAACAGGACACTTTCATTTTAATGCATTGTTCCCTTTTATCTGCGTCATGTTTCGTGTTTTGCGTAGCTCAATTGGTAGAGCATTGCAATAACAATATGCAATCATGTGATTATGTGATCGTGAGTTCGATCCCAGGGAACACATGTGCTCATAAAGTGTGTATGCACTATAAATCACTAAGGTTAGGTTTAGGAATGGGGGTGGGTGTAGTTGTTAATAAAATGAATTCAATGCCTATGAATTCAAACTGTTGCTCCGCCACAACAGTACTAGGTCTGAATGAGAAAACAGACCACAGAAGAAGACCACAGCATCCCTTGTGAAAAAAGCTGAATGCAATGCGACATATTTTGCAACTATGCATGAAATAAAGCTTGTGTAGCTAGAAGCGTTTGCAATCACACACTTGCATACATATGTTTTGGGCTAAGTCTAGCTCTCTTTTTTCTGTTCCTTCTCCCTTGCTCAGTCTATAATAGGGATTGAGTTGTCTATTCATCCTTTACGCTCTGAAATCCTCCCATTTCCTCTCTCTCCATGCAGTCAATGGGAGATTAAGTGTCAAAAAACAGTAGCCCTGGGCTCTAAACTGATGCCACTCTCACACACACTCACCATGCAATAAACTCACAGCTGGGCACTTGTATAATACATTTACAGCTGGGCAAGCACCCAGAAACACGCTCTGCACAAGCTGTGTGTGCGGGTCTAAATTCTACCTTGTTCGTTTTATTCTTCTGCACACCCTGGTGCTATAAAAGTCCAACTCTACAATCACTTCTGCTGAGTTAAGCAGGCCCACCGAATAGACGAGTGGTGGCACAAAGCAGTAGTGTGGGTGGGGGAGGGGCAATAGCACCTAGCCTCTAAGGATTGTGGGTATAGCTGCAGGTGGAGTGGGGTCAGTATTACCAGAGATGAGCTGTGTCCAAAACCGCTCACTTGTTCACTCATTCACTAATCCCTATATAGTGCATGGCATTTGAGTGCACTATATCTGCAAAGAGTGAATAAAATGAAGTGAGTGAATTCGGATGCTGACATATACACTGTGTCGGAGAGCTGGAGCTGTCACAGAAAGGGCTCAACACTTGATAAAACTATACTTTTATCCTACATTACTTACTTTATAAAATAATATTAATAACAATAACAAACTTAATGACTTTATTTTGTAATTATACATACCTCCGTGCCAGCTTTGTAGGGGAGCAGTTTCGGACACAGCTATGGTCTTATTATTGGGAGATACAAGGATCTGTGGCTCTACCATTGGAGAAAGTGTAACGGCTAACTTGGATCACGTGTGCCTTGATAACCAATCGCATTACAGCCTTGATGTCACTGAATTTCATTCAGAGTTGTGCAACTGTCAATCAATGTTTGAGGATACCACAGGAATGAATGAGAAGTGCCGTAAACTGAATCATACCCGTCGCACAATTGTCCGTGACTTCTCTTATAAAAGAGCCATTTTTTGGTTGTAAACTTTAAAAATAAATAATAGATCAATCCAAAATGAATGTTTAGAAGCAAACATGTTGAAGATTAGCCAAGAGGCTGATGATTCATTAAATGATAAGCTTTCCTCACAAAAGCATTAGTGAAGCCTCTCCTCTATTGACATCCATTCAAAGAAACAGCCTCTGGTCTCCTTCCCTGCGTACCACGGCGTCAGCAGCCGCTGCTAACCTTGCAGGCTTGCCTTCAAGTGGCTTTGGTATTACTGACAGATGTAGCGACTTTGACGTAATCACTGCCCACAGATGTAATACTACATAGATGAGCATTACATAACCACATCACTGGAATTAATACATACAAATAAATAAATAAATATTGGAATATTTCTTATTTATTAAACATTTATATAACAACAATAATTACACATGTGTATATATATATATATATATATATATATATATATATATATATATATATATATATATATATATATATATATATATAAATGTTAACGTTAAAATGTAATACAATGTTAAAATGTTACTTGCAGTAAATGATCCAGGATATTATACTTGATGGTCTATAGACTGATGAAGGATAATGTTGTAGGTTTTGTATGGCACGTCAACAGATCTTAAATCTGAAACCTTCGTTCAGCGTTCAGTCTCTAATCACTAAAACCAAACATAACAGCTCCATTCATAGAGCTGGACCAGCAGCCACCAGATACACAGAAACACACACTTGCGCACACACACACACACACACACACACACACACACGCACACACACACAGGTTTGTTTTTGTGAATTGTGGGGACATTCCATAGGCATAATGGTTTTTATTCTGTACAAACTGTACATTGTATCCCTCTACATTACCCCTACCCCTAAACCTGCCCATCACAGGAAACATTCTGCATTTTTACAAATAAAACATTGTTAAACAGGTTAGCTAATTTGGCTTGCTGTCCACTGAGGAGGGGCTCGATGAAGCAGCTTCAACTCGAGCTCTGATACCCCCCCCCCAGTGAATAAATATAGGATGTGATTACATAGGGCAAGGTACCTGAGATGAAGGTGAAGTTTGGGGAGGTGGAGGGATGCTGGAACAGCTGAGACTGAAGAGAGGTAAGCAGCTGCTTATATACTCTGGCTGTTGATTGGAAGATTAGATGGGCTCGCTCCTCCCTCAATTACATTTAGGAACTTCACTTAGTATGTTTTTAGAGCTATTTTACTCATGAAAGTTTACGTTGTAATACCAGTGTAATACCCATGTCATCATACAAATTTGTGTCCTCATAAATCACAAAAACGTACGCGCACACACACACACACACACACACACACACACACACACACACACACACACACACACACACACACACACACACACACACACACACACACACACACACACACACACACACAGTTACTACCTGGACTGTAAGGAGATTTGAAGCTTTAGTCTTTTGAATTAGGATTGCTGAGCCCTTTCACTTCACTCACATGCACAAACATCTAAATCAGTATTTGAATCTTAAAGGTGAAGTATGTGATTTCTGCACCACCAGCAGCAACAAACAAAATTGGAAGCACACTACCATTCAAAAGTTTGTGGTCGATAAGATTTTTTTTAATATTTTTGAAAGCAGTCTCTTATGTTCACCAAGGTTGCAATTATTTAATACAAAAAAATCCAATAGTATTATGAAATATTACAATTTTAAATAACCATTTTCTATTTGAATAAACTTTAAAATGTAACGTAAAGAATGTGTTGGCAAAGCTAGATATTCAGCATTCATTACTTCAGTTTTCAGTGTCACATGATTCTTCAGAAATAATTTTATTATTGATACTGATTTGGTGCTAAAGAAACATTTCATATAATTATCATATTATTATAAATGATTATTTGATAAATAGGAAGTTAAAAAGAACAGCATTGATTTCAAATAGAAGACTAGCATTATAATTGTCCTATATGTCCACCTTTGATCAATTTACTGCATCCTTGCTAACTAAAAGTACTAATTTCTTAAAAAAAAAAAAAAATCTTACGAACTACAAACTTTTGAATGTTAGTGTATAATCAAAAAGGATTGAAAGCATAAGGATAAAAAAAGGAAAGTTCTGTCACCATTTACTTACCCCCATGTCATGTTTTGCTTAACATACCATTTTTCAAAATAGTATGCTATACAGTGTATACTGTATGCAGTATGTTAGTGTTCCATTACAAATATAGCCAATGTTTAGAGCAACAATGTTTACACTCTTTAGGGAAGTCTACCAACATGTGACTTATTTATGGTCATCTCTGCATATAAAACTGGGTGAGGAGAAAATATTTTAACATTGGAAAAAATAATTACCGCACCTTTAAAAAAATGCTAGTTCTATAAGCTGTTACCTGAGTAATTCTATAGCCCACATCAACACTCAAATTCCCATTTATATCAGAACCACCCTGAGGAAAAGAGCAGCTATAGAGCCCAGGTGTGGGCTTCTCTACAGAAACAGACACCTTTGTTCGTCTCTCTCAGCTACATCTGTTCTACAAGGACATCCAATATTACCTTACCAAGCCCGTCCTACTTTCTGCCCTCCTGGACCAGTGCTACTTAACAACTATAGCTACAAAATTTAGTGCGTTTTAGCTAAAATTAATCAGACAAAAAAATCATATATAAAATTCCTCTTTCCGCAGCTTTTACGTCAAAGCAGTACAGTCACATTTACAGCTGTCTGAGTAGCACATAATCCTATTCGGATTATTCAGTAGGAACGCTGTGTTCCAGAAGATTTGCTTGTGCATTCGCTTGTATTCTCTCCAGCTCCACAGGGTTTGCAAGGACATGGAATCCTATGGGACCATACGTTACTCCGCCCCGTGGACTTGCATAAATAACCACAGATTACCTACTGTCAACTTTAATCCCTCTCAGTCTCTCGCTATAAGTTCTTTCCATCTCCCTTTCTAATCTATACCCACACTTTCCATCTCTCACTTTCCCTTTCTGGCTGTCCACTATCGAACCAGCTACATCCAGATTTGGGTCCTTCAGGACTACTGGGATACTGGAGGATGACTCAATTTTATGACAGCTATCAGTAATAATAAACCATTATTACAGAAGAGATTATCAGTTATATGTAGGTACACAGTTCACGTACAAGGAATGCTATAAATAAAATCAATATTGACATTGATAAACATATTGGTAAGGAGTGACTCAGTTGTAAAATTTTAAGATTCAACATAGCTGTTTTCTTATAAGTATAAGAGTTGGACCATTCCATGGATTTATACATTTAGCTGTACTACACTCTAAAAAATGCTGGGTTAAAAACAACCCGAGTTGGGTTAAATATGGACAAACCCAGCAGGTTGGGTTAAAGGGCACCTATTATGCCCTCTTTCACAAGATGTAATATAAGTCTCTGGTCTGGTCAAGTTTCAGCTTACAATACCCCACAAATTTCCCCCTATTTGAGGGTGATATATTACTATATTGCTGGCTAAAAAAAAAATAAATCCAAAATTGGTTGAAAAAAAATGGCTGGGTAAAAACAACCCAATGCCTGGTTTTGTCCATATTTAACCCAGCATTTTTTATATCATCAACGGGTTTCCAATGCAGAGATGAGAGGAAAAAACAGAGATAGATTACTAGATCAATGTCTGGTGTGTAGTATTAAAGGGTTAGTTCACCCAAAAATGAAATTTCTCTCATGAATTACTCACCCTCATGTCGCTCCACACCCGTAAAACCTTCGTTCATCTTCGGGAACACAAATTAAGATATTTTTGATAAAATCCAATGGCTCAGTGAGGCCTCCATTGACAGCAAGACAATTAACACTTTCAAACACCCAGAAAGGTACGAATGACATATTTAAAACAGTTCATGTGACTATAGTGGTTCAACCTTAATGTTATGAAGCGACGAGAAAAACAAAATAACGACTTTATTCAACAATAGCTAGTGATGGGTGATTTCAAAACACTGCTTCATGAAGCTTCGAAGCTTTACAAATCTTTTGTTTCGAATCAGTGGTTCGGAGCGCGTATCAAACTGCCAAAGTCACGTGAACCATTGAAATTTCGAAACACTTATGACGTAACGAAGCCTCGTTTACTGAAATCACGAGACTTTGGCAGCTTGATATAAGCTCCAAACCACTGATTAGAAACAAAAGATTTGTAAAGCTTCAAAGCTTCATGAAGCAGTGTTTTGAAATCGCCCATATTGTTGAATAAAGTCGTTATTTAGTTTTTTTGGCGCACAAAAAGTATTCTCGTCGCTTTATAACATTAAGGTTAAACCAGTGTAGTCACATGAACTGTTTTAAATATGTCATTAGTACCTTTCTGGGCATTTAAAAGTGTTAATTGTCTTGCTGTCAATGGAGGCCTCACTGAGCCATCGGATTTTATCAAAAATATCTTAATTTGTGTTCCGAAGATGAACAAACGTCTTATACATACATACATATATACATATATACATATATAGCTGTCGATTTTACTTGTACTAAACCCAGAATATCCCTTTAAATATTTTGGCATCTCAGCCAGATGTGGTTGGGTGTGCATTGCAAAGCATGAATTAAGTCCCAGAGTAGCATTTATAAGTATACAGTACATAGGTTTAAGGAACGAGGAACGACATTCTCTGAATAAATGGTGTCTTGTGCGACACCATAAATGCATATGTGTGCGAAAAAATAAACTATGATCCAGTTAAGCAAAAACCCCATGAGTAGTAAAAAAAAAAAAGCCATTATTACCCAGTTAAGCAACTATATCACTGTAGAGGACCGTTACAAAACTGCTAAAGTTTCCATGTGTGTACTAGGTGGTTATAGGTTTTTGTGTGTGGAATTTGGAGATTTGAAAACTACCTTAGCTTCACTTCACCCGTAACTCTCCATTTAGGTAAATATTATCTTGTGGTTATGATTTGGATGAATGATCTCTCTTACTCTCTCTTGTTAACACACTGGCACAGTAGAGGAATTCACCTCCTACGGTGCCAGTAGCTGCGCTTGTCTAAATCCACTGCTCTCTACAGAACACTCAGATACACGTGGCACTACCACACAGCAAGAACTAAGTCCTGCCAGAGCTTCAAACAGTCTCAGCGTGTGAATGGGTATGAAGGTGTGTGTCTGAGAGACATTGAGAAGCATATATTAAGAGGCTGCCGTGCTGATAGGAGGATATTTCCCTTTCGTGCACATACAAGAAAAAAGCCTCTTTATATACCATTCTAAGTAAGAGACATTTTATTTCTCAGGCATTCTGGTGCCATTCCGTTCAACCTCAACTTTCTCTCCCAACACTTTCCTTTCATTTTCTTCTAGTATCGCAACCTCTAATTCTTCCCATTCTCTATTTTCTTTCCCTCGACTGCTAGTGGGAGTTTGGATGTGGCCAGTGAGACCCAATCTGGAGTTCAGCCAAGGAAACTGCTTTCATTGTTGTTCTCTCAAAGGTACTGAAAACCCAAACAAATGAACCCTAAAATGTTCATACGATTTCCTCAACTCCCACAACTTGAAAACCCATCTGACTCTCTTTCTCTTGTTTGTCTCTCACTTTCTTTCCCCTCTTCCCATCTTTTCTCCATCTGCCATTCACACACTGTCTGTCTGTCTCACGCTTTCTCTGTTTCACTCCCTCTTGTGCCATCTCTTTCTCACCCTTGTACCATCTCTCCCTCTTCCTTTCATTTGCTTTAATCCTTCCTCAAATTTAGGGGGGGGGGGGGGACTTCCCATTCCACATTCTCTCCCAAAAATCTATTTTTGTCTGTGCTCTCTTACTCTACTCGGACAGAAACGTTTTATTTAAAAAAAAGGGGGAAAAAAAGGAGAGAAAAAAAAAAAACGAAGGGAGCGATGAGTTCAAGCCTACTGGAGCTGAAACACACACGCAAGGGCACAGACACACACACACATAAAGAGCAGCCAGGGAGAAAAGCCACAAACAAAAGGATCATTTATTACATGCAGAAAAGGGGGGCTTGCGGTTGTGACCACGTTGGACCAGCACAACGTTGGCCCCTTCTCAACATTCACAGCCAGCACGCCGCATTCCCACCAGCGCCGATGCCATGCTGTCCACTAACTGCAAAACACTCACTTACCCACTCGCTGCTGCAAAAAAGAGTCAGTATCATTCTCTCTTCTCTCTCTAGTTTTTAATCCAACTCTATACTCAGTGGTAATCTTAACATTTGATTTAAGATCAGGCTGCAAACTGGGGCCATCAACAATTTAGCAAAAAAACTACAAAAGCGAAACTTAGATCAGAGATTTCTTTAAAGAAACAACCACTGCAAGTTTTCTATTATTCCACAAGAGTCACTGTTTTCTTGCATAACATAAACTAAACAGGAGATTCAGACATATGTGGTTTTCTTGCTCTGTTGATATTTGTACAAAAAGACAATTGATGCAAACATCCCATCACTGAATGGCAACCCGAATCCAGCCACAAACCCATACGTGCATTTAAAAACACGCAGAGAGAACTCAAAGAGACAGTAACGCAAACAGAATGAAAAGACTGTATTTAGCCATTTACCCTGTCATTGTAACCCTTCTGTAAACATAACTATCTAGGACACTTTAATGTTTTAGCTCAAAGATAAACACTGGAAATTTCTAAAATACATTTAAAATGGTAAATCAAATTTAGGATCCCAGGGAATGACAGAGGCGGCAGACAAAAGCAATGGTTATGAGATTTGCGAAAGGGAACTTTCCATTGCTCTCTGATCAGTATTGTTAACATTGTAATGCCTAGCAGACAGGTGGCTCCTGTATATAGAGGCACCAGGTGGGTATGAATAAAGAACAAAAGTGAACCATGGCCTCATAAAGTTTTGTTATGGAACAGGCTGTACTATGTTTCCAGTGTATCATCAGAGCCTGTTATTGACTAAAGTGGAACTAAAGATGAGATAAATACAACCACATGTTGTAAAGAAATCAGACATGATTAGGTCATCAGGTGAGTTAATTGGGTGTTAATATAATGCTAATATAATGCTGAATGTACAAGTTTGCATACCCCATGCAGAATATGCAAGAATTTTTTCATTTATTAAAAATAAGAGATTGTAAAAAGAACATTTTATTTATTACGGCCCTCAGTGCATTCTCATTTCGCATAATTGATATTTATATTCCACAAGGCAAAATAACTGAATTTTTACAATTTATCCTTTTAAATGGTACATTTTATGCATTTGGAAGATGCTTTTATCAGCAACTTACAGTGCATCCAAGGTATACATCATATAAGTTCAGCTTTTGCAATGATCTCTGACTGTTTGTACTGTTTTGTGAAAAGACCACATTTTATTAAAAACCAAGTAAAGTGTTAAATTTTGAACAGGATTATTGGTGTAAAATGTTATTTTGTCTTGTGGGAAATATCCTATAAAATATCTAGCTTCTGAAGAGCAGTACTAAATAAAAAATAAAATCTGTTATCTCTTATATTGGTCTAAATTCTGCAAGAGATTTATAAACCAAGCAGACAAAGGAACATGCAAACGTATGCACTCAATTGTATAATTAATCTGTTCAGTTTGGTGAACATATGAATTAACCTTATACTGTATGTGAGATTTAAGATTTAATACTTTTCAGACTAAACTCATTTTGAGATTAGAGCTGATCTTACCTGTACCATCTTTGCTGCTGCTGCTGCTGCTACCTTGGTGTGTCCGTAGCTCCTCTGATTTGTAAAAGTCAATGCTAGCGTACATGTTGAGGTTTGAAGCACTCCCGCTTGAACCTCCAGCTCCTACGGAGCTCCCTGCTGCTCCTCCACCCAGCACAGAGGAAAAGATACGGGCAGCAGGTGTGTGAACAGCTGCTTGCCCTTCTGTGGCAGCGTGGGTGCTTTCCTTGTTAGCCAGGTCCAAGTCTATGTAATTGAGGCCCTGTTCCATGGATGATGTCTGTGAAACTGATAGACTGGGTAGTCCAGGGTTGAGATATTGAGACGAGATGTCTGCTGAACCACTGTTCCCCCAAAGCATACCCTCAAAACCAAGCCGACGGCCCATAACTTGAGCATGATCAGGGAATGTAGAGGAAGAGGATGTTGCAGAGCAAGGTAGAAGTGAGGAAGGAGCTTGGAACGTTTCAGAGCAATGGCGTCGACGACCCTGTGGATCTGCTCGGATTACTTTAGCCCCATGATCTGGGTTTGGGACTTTGGCAAGTGGAAAGTCTAGTCCCAGTCCCAAACCCAGGGCTGGAACTGCTGACTCAGGCTGGTCGGGCAAAGAGGCTTTTGGTGATGTAGAACTTAACGTGCTGACTGAGTTAATGCTAAAGGCCATCTTTGTGTAGTCACCACAGGCTGTGGGCAGGTCTCCTGGCTGTGGTACTGACACCTGCCTGCTTTTTCTTTGTCCCATCTCACTCTCTGCATCATCCTCATTTAGAACCGATGATATGTGCTCATCGTGAGCTTTAGGTGCTGCTGCAGGCATGACAGGAGGGGTAGGGAATGGGGGAAACCCAAGTGGTGTGAGAGAGATAGGCGAGGGGGATGGTGAGACACCTAGCACCATATTGACATACTCAGAAGCAGTTGATGGAGAGATGGGGGTGGAGGAGCTATGTGAGAATGGCATAAAACCAGCAACACAAGAGGTAGGCCTGGGTAAGTGGCAGTGGGCACTGGGTGGAAGAGAAGCATCTTGCCGAAATCCTCTGGTTCCATTACCTCCTGCCTTTTGGTTCCTCTCACCCTTAAACTCAATGCTGACATACTCCCCAGGGCTCTTAGGCTCGGGAGGAATGGATGTCTCACGGACTCTGGGTAGAGTGTTGGCTTTAGAGACATCCACAAACAGGCTAAGAGGTCGGCCCCTCTGACCAGGATGCCCTTGCTTTACCCTTCCAGATCCTTGTCTTTGCTGCAAGGATCTTTGCTCAACATCCTTTGCAGTAGCACCTGCTGCTCTTCCTGTCACTTTGATGGCCTTTTCTTCACTTTCACCCAGGCTCTCGCTGCTAGCAGAACTGGAGGAGTATGAGGACGATGAAAGGGACAGATGTCGGCCCACAAGGGGATCCTGTTGCTTGGACTTGCTATTACTAAGCCCCCTACCTCCACCCAGACCTCTACCACCATTAACCAACTGCTTCCCTCTTCCTGGTTCTTCCTCAAAGTGTGGTGAAGTATTATGTTTATATGAGCGGGGTAGAGAATAATAAGAATATACCATCTTGGGTGGAGGCTGCTGAGGATGCTGGTCAGATGGAGTGTGGGGCTCAGGTGGTGGTGGGGTACTGTTGGCAGAGCGGGCACTTATTGGTGACATATTCATGTAGTCACTGCCAGTTCGGCTGTCGGCACTGCTACTGCCAACCCAGGCAGTAGGGACCCCTCGTTGGTCTGGTGAACAGCTACTATTGGGAGACATCATCATGTAGCCATCTGTACCAGAAGGTGGTGGACGGATCTGCCGTGGGGGTGAAATGCTGTTATTGGGGGTCATGGCCATGTAGTCATCTGCAGATTTTGAGTCTGGATCTGAAACTTTTACTGAGAGGGAGTGAGAAAGAGATACTGGGGGAGCTGTAACTCCTGGTAACATGGACATGTAGCCATTATCTACCGCTCCATTAACTCTTCCAATGACAGCAGGGACACTCGTTTCACTGCTACCAGAATCACCTTTAACCTCTGCAGCTACCTCCAAATATCCTGTTTCACTTGCTGTTGCTCCAGAATCCTGCCTTGATTCAAAGGATTCTCGGCCGCTGGTGTGAGTCATAATTGCATAGTCATCCTCTTCAGCAGCTTCTTCCCCATTTCGACGGAGTGGTGCAAGTCTCTCTAAGGCCATGGGTGGGAGGGAGGCCCGCTTGCTCATTAGTCTTCGCTCCGCTTCACATTCTCTGCTAGACGAGCGCCTCAGAACCCTCTTGGTCTGTGGTAATGCATTTTGGCTTGACTGAGTTTTGGATGCTCCTCTCTGATTCATAAGGATGTAGTTGGATGCTTCATGCCCAAGAGAATGCCCACCTGAGCTACCTGCAGACCCTGCCTGCATTGTTGGGGTTAGCAGAGAGTGCTCACCAGGGCTGGAGCCGTATTCATCTGAGGACCCGTAGTCACTAAGAGAACCAGAGACAGAGGGCTGTCGGAGAGGTATTCGACTGTAAACGCTACCATTACCACTCCCGACACTGCTGTTTGTCCCAGTTCCAATTGCACAAAACTCAGATCCATGTCCTGACCCTGAAGGCAGGCTTGGTGCAGCTGAAGGGGCTGGGGTTGAGGTGGATCTCATTAGGGCATGCTGTGCCTTGACTGGGGTTGGAGCACGAACAGATGTTGATCTCAGTATAGGGGTACTGGAACATGACCCATTGGTCGTGGGACTTGAGCATGATGCAATCCCTCCAGTTGTTACACCACCTCCATCATCAAGTTTTCCACCATCACTGGATGTTCGAGTTCGGGGGAAGCTGTGGCGAGAAGTTGGAGAAGTGCTATTACATACTCCAGTTGTCCCTGGTGGTTCCGTCCGTGGACGTCTTGTGAATCCAACCTGGCTGGGTGGAGGATTGGGGTGATGTCGTCGAGATGGAACACTAATGGGATTTGATGCAGTGGTGCCACCTCCAGCTCCAGCAGCAGCCGACTGTGATTTGCTACGTTGGCGAAACTCCTCACTTAGGGCCTTCATGGCTTCCAGCAGAGTCTCATGCATATTCTGTGCTACCACAGAATCTTCTACTTGCATCCAAAACTCTCCAGGGCCAGTTACTGCAGAACGACCCACCTCCACAAAGAAGAAGTTTTCAGAATGACCACAACGCCTCACATTCATCAGCTGGAGCACGATAGCAGCTGCATCAGAGTTCAGCTTGACAAAGTTGACTGTCTTTTCAGTCAAACAGAGCCGGTAGATGCCAACCAGGTTCTTGGCTTGGCCAAGACCTTTAGGCCAAACTTTTACTTGCCAGACCTCCTTGAAGGCAGGACCAGGGGATGGTACTCCATAGTCTCCCCCATTAGCACTGTCACAGATTGCTTTACCTGCAGAGAGAGAGAAAACAAAACATGTCAGTATAACTATAAACAATCAGGTAAATGTAACAATCCACCATATAAACTGAAAGTAAGCACAACTTAATATATAGTTTAAATAAACAAAAAAAGTAATGTATGACCTATATAAAATACTTTTATATAATCAATTCTAGAATGTCTGAATAAGCAGAAAGCTTCATTTTTTAAAGACCCCTTGTGGTGAAAATCAAGTTTTTAATGTTGTTTATATGTCTATGTGGTGTTTTTAATATGCTTTAAGACAAACCATGTGCAAATTCATAAGTCAGCATCATTGCTGAGTATTTTATGTTTAAAACTTCAATAAACCAAAAACCCTGTGGTTTGAAATCGTGGGTGTTTGTGATGTCACAGACTATCACAACAACGTGCCGGCAGGCTTTAGCATATCATTAACTAAGACTGCTCTGAAGCATATCATTAACTAAGACTGCTCTGAAGAAAGTCTCGAGAGAAGCCAGGTTATCCCGGTAAATTCTCTGTTGATATGAAAAATTGTGTAGATTTATCAATATAGCGAGTCTATTACAATGTTATGATGAACTATAAGCCTTTCTCCACTGATGTTCTGAGTTGTTCAAAGCGTTTGTAAGGATACTGATTGCTAGAAGGCAGCTGTCTGACTCGCGAATGGGAACATGGTTTGTGTAACATTAGCAACACAATATTAGCTATTTGATAACGTAGTCAAGCAAAAGGCTATCTATATTAATTCATATTAATTAATGACAGAACTGTTGCAAGGGCTGTGCCAAGTGTACGAGCGCATAGGGGCTAGCGCCAAAGTAAAGTGACAGATGACTTGAAGTAAAGCCAATAACGTTCATATTTTTGTCCTTCGAAATACTTTAATACTATAAAACATAGCTAAAACAATATTGCTCTGAGAGTGTGCGTGTGACCGTGATTCGTGTGTATATGTCAGTCAGTGTGGAATCGCACGCCAAGTTCTGAGAGAGCTATTCAGTCCATTATAAATTCTGATTTTGGCCGCCTCTGGAATGGATCAAACCATAGATATTAGAATAGTAAATAAGCTGGAAATCCGTGCTTATTCAAGGATTTGCATTTATTTCATGTAGCCACAACACAAACAACAAATTCCCTCGTCATCGTCACTGCAGTAACAGTAGACTCTCTGAGCTGCCATAAGCGAGTGGAGGCAGGGCTAATTTGCATATTCATTGATCCGTGTATATTAAATGAGGCAAGGCTGTAGAGTTACATTCAAGCTATTTTAAGGCATGAAGAATTTTTTTCACTTGATTTTTTTTTTTAAATATGTCATTTTGGTGATCAAAGATGAGTTTTAAGGGATAAAATAATTGACTACAGGGGAACTTTAAAACTAGATGTGGTTAGACAAAGTGCAAACAAGGATGACAAAAGGTCACTGATAAAGACTAAAGTCAATGGGCCATTACTAATACAACTGCAAATGAACACTTGATGCTCATATGAGATGCACTGTGTGTCAACAGCCAACAGTCGATATTGCAGTGTATACAATGTGTCCCAAGAAGTAAAAAGATTGACAATTTGTGGCCAACAAAATCATAAAAGAATTATGCAATTAAAACAATTATGCTGCAAAAGAAGCCTTTTAAAATAACTAACCAAACGCAACTGTCACACCACACTTGCAAAAAGTGTCAGCATTAGTCAATGTAAATTAACATATTGTAGTCTATATCGACAGTGTCAGAGCAGTGGCATAGTGGTTAGCATCAAATCCAACATGAAACATTTCCTGATTCTCTTCTGGGCAAGTCAGAGACAGGGCCAATCTATTGTGATGTACGGTCATAAAGATATAAGATAAGGAAACATTCTATCATATATCATACAAAACTTTGATGGTTTTCAACAGAGATACAGTCACTGGTTAAACCTTTTTGAGAACAATGTGGTAGGCAGTGGCAAACTTTTTCCAAGTCCCACTGATTTTCTTTAGAAAAACCTTGACATTGAGGCCATTAGCTCGGTTACTTCTCGATTTTCCCTGCTGAGAAAGCATGCCATCTTCAATTTATCAACTATCAATTTATCAACTGCAGGCTATGTTCATATTCAATTTCCAACAAGTCCTTAGTTTTTCTCTGAAAGGTAAGGCCTGAAACACCTGGTTAATAACAGAAAGTTACAGAGTGCAAATCAGTTGACAGATTGAGGAGTTCACCGTTAGTAAATGTTCTTTCTCTCACTCTCTATTAGTACAAGTGCTGGCAAAGTCCTACAACCAACAGCTCTGAGAAAACACACAAGATGTTCATAATCCTGTAGGAACTCGCTCTTTAAGTCTGTTTCAAATTTGAAGACTTTTTTTAATCTGCTGCAGCTTGCCCCCCAAAACCTGCTTGTCAAAATCATTACTCTCCAGTGTTTGCATAATATTTGCTTGTCACAAGTTTGAATAATTTTACAAACTGTATCAACACCCCACTATGATCTGGAAATAGTGGATCTCTCGTTACTATACTATGCAAAATACTCTTTTGCATAGAGTTTGAGATACTAAGTCAGTATGTTAGTGTCCCTGCAAAGAAGAGCAGGTTAGAAAGTGATTCAAAGTGAGTATTCAAACGCTACTTAACTGCTTGTACATATTGTTTGGATACACAGCTCTAGTACACACACAAGAACACGTCATTGTACCCAGTCTCTTGCTGTGAATCTGAGAATCACAATGCTTCCAACAGAAATAAGACAATTACAACCATATGCACAAAAAGCACACAGAGCATGCATAAGAAAGATCACCCTCCTCTTCAGTCTGACTGAACATATCCGTTACCGTTTCCAGAATATTTCTGTTGTGGTCACAAATTGCGTGTATTCTTTCTTCCGTTCTTTCACTTAAATGGAAGAATAAGCAGCTTCATTCAGAGGTCGTTTGCCCCACTTTATGTGTGTGATTTCTATGTGATGTGGGGGGCCCAGAATGCTTGTGTGATGTTGGTAGCCTGCATTAGATGAGTCATAGACAAAGCCACACATGACTTTTTAATGACTATTCATACAAAGGATCTCTCTCGCTGCCTGTTCTACTCTCCTGAACACTGCTTTTAAACATACACATCTAGTCTACATTTTAAAACAAAAGAAAATAAGAGAAATTAAGAGGCTTAAAGTAACAAATAACCAGATGTTTTGGATGGTTGCTAAACCATTACTAGTGGGTTTCTATTGTCAGTTATGATATAAATACTAGATATTTAATGCCTCCTTCAGTGCACTTTTTTCATGACATAAGACAATAAAGCAAGGTCTGAGAAAGCCACCCCTATTACTTTGAAAGACTCCTTTAACAGCATGCTCGGTGTTCATAATCAGCACTTGCTTCAAATTTTACATGAGCACACACCACTTGAGGCTGGCTGTAGTCCCTGTACCTTTGATCTTTAGAACATAACGTGCCGTCCTGATTGAATCCCTCCATTTGATACTGCGATAAATAAATCACATCTGAGTATGGTCAACATTTTAACAGCAACTTTGAGCAACTGTGCATCCTGTGCCAGAATAGGTGGGAATGCACGCATCATTGTAGGCAGCAACTGGCTGCTGATCTCATGAGAAGAGAATTTCACAGTACATCTACAATTACGAGGGCCTTGCTAAACACTAGCGTGACATCTCCAAAAAACAGGGCAGCAGGGTCATACATAAATCAGCATTTTACTAAAGCTTTCATAAGACTGCGAAAGACTTTTCTGTAAAGAAAAGCACAGTTGGGTCAAGATGTGCTTATGAGGAGACCAAAAAAGCTATTACTTTCAGTGAATTTATATATCAGTTAAAGCTGATCTTAAACGTTAAAATGGTTCCTCCAAACTCAGCTAAGAGACAACTTT
Source organism: Chanodichthys erythropterus (assembly GCF_024489055.1). NCBI lineage: Eukaryota > Metazoa > Chordata > Actinopteri > Cypriniformes > Xenocyprididae > Chanodichthys > Chanodichthys erythropterus. The sequence goes on along the minus strand of NC_090231.1, from coordinate 12,405,670 downwards.
AAGTCATTTGTAGGTTGCTCTGTGTATTCAAAATTTATCTCAACTAATGGTGTGAATATTATGAAATATTATTACAATTTAAAATGATCTGCTTTCAATTTGAATTTAAAATGTAATTTATTCTTGTGATGGCAAAGCTGAATTTTCAGCTTTGAATTTTCAATCCTTCAGAAATCATTCTAATATGTTGATTTGGTGCTCAATAACTATTTCTCATTATTGTTAATGATGAAAACAGTTATGCAGGATTCTTTGATGGACAGAAATGAGTATAAGCATTTATTTGATCAAATTAAAAAATTAATTCATCCTTGCTTTAAACACTTTAATCAGATTACTTTTAAGTAACTAACAAAGTAACATTACTTTTAAATTACTTTTTCAAATAAAATTACTTTTTCAAATAAGTAACACAAGTTCCTATGTTTTCTCATGTATTGACTGCATGGCACCTTTCCTGTCCCCATGTTCAGAGAAATCAAGAGTGTGTGCTGTTTAAACATGATGGTTATTGCAGTTGTAGATGAAATGTGAACATGTATTTACTCATCATACTTGCATAAAAACAGTATTCAGTATCCAGTATTCATTAAAATGAATACAAACAGTAAAATGCAAACTCCGAATATTACGCAAAAACCTGCAATAATTAAATGTTAAAGGTGCCATCGAATGAAAAATTGAATTTACCTCGGCATAGATGAATAACAAGAGTTCAGTACGTGGAAATGACATACAGCGAGTCTCAAAGTCCATTGTTTCCTCCTTCTTATGTAAATCTCATTTGTTTAAAAGACCTCCGAAAAACATGCGAATCTCAACATAACACCGACTGTATTTGCATATGCCAGCTCATGTTCAAGGCATTACACAAGGGCAAAACATCTGGATCTGCACAGCTGAATCATCAGACTAGGTAAGCAAGCAAGAACAATAGCGAAAAATGGCAGATGGAGCGATAATAACTGACATGATCCATGATATCATGATATTTTTAGTGATATTTGTAAATTGTCTTTCTAAATGTTTCGTTAGCATGTTGCTAATGTACTGTTAAATGTGGTTAAAGTTACCATCGTTTCTTACTGTATTCACGGAGACCAGAGCCGTCGCTATTTTCATTATTAAACACTTGCAGGCTGTATAATTCATAAACACAACTTCATTCTTTATAAATCTCTCCAACAGTGTGTAATGTTAGCTTTAGCCCGTTAGCCATGGAGCACAGCCTCAAACTCATTCAGAATCAAATGTAATACATCCAAATAAATACTATACTCACAGGAATTGATGCATGCATGCAGCATGAATGACGAACACTTTGTAAAGATGCATTTTGAGGGTTATATTAGCAGTGTGAACTTTGTTTATGCTGGTTAAGGCACTTGAGAGCTCGGGACGGGGGAACGTGAGGTTTAAAGGGGCCGCGCACTGAATAGGTGCATATATAATTATGGCTCAAAATAGGCAGTTAAATCAATTAATAAAAAATCTATGGGGTATTTTGAGCTGAAACTTCAGAGACGTTCAGGGGACACCTTAGACTTATATTATCTTGTAAAAACTATACAAATATACTTAATGTATTTAATCTCACTTTATTAACCAATGTCTTTGCTGCTGACCTTCAACCATATAAATAAGCAAAAATGACTTTAGAATACCATCACGTGTTTTTTTTTTTTAATTGCTCAAGTAAGAGTTGTGTTTTATTCTACAGTGTTGCCAAGTCAGCGGGTTTTCCGCAGAAACTTTTACTTTTACACTGTTGCTGCGCATTGTTTTTCATGTCCGCGGATTGAAGCAACCCCAAATAACATGATATTTAGCCCCTGAAATGCGAATTTTACCAGGTGAACCCTGCTAAAAACGTGGATTTCCCCCCGGAATGTGATTTTTTTACCGTGTGAATTTGCATTTCCTTCAGCCTGAAGATTATGTGTTTTTTTCTTTTGTTATTGAAAACAAACAAGCAAACCCACCCCAGATGAGAAAAAGAAACACAAAAGTAATATGCATTACTTTCCATAAACAAGTAACTAAGTCATGCAATCAGTTACTTTTAAGAAACTAATATTGTAATGGAATTACTTTTAAAAGTAACTTTCTCCAACACTGCACATACTGCACTTTCAACCACAGACACAGATTCATTACACTCACAAAGAAACACTGTTATCACCTATATTTATTGGCAGTGTAAGATCTTTTCTTGCGCAGGCCGAATAGATAATGACACACAATGATAATTGTTTAGCACACAAGAAATTAGGTCACAAATAACAATGCGGTTAAGTCTGGCAAGGTTAATGCAGCTGTGGCAGTGTATGGCACAAAACAAACCAACAAAATGACCTTACATTTAGCTTCAGGCCAAATCCATCACTTATTAGTTAAAGTCTTGATTTATTTGGAACCATAAACCACATTTGATCCAATGTTGTGGCTCCATCTGAGCTTAAGTCTGCCCTCATCATACTCACTCAGTATTTTAGAGGACAGCATAGCCGCACTGGCGGTATGCGTGTTACCTTACACCAGCAGAGGGATGGGGTGGGGGTGGGTTTGGGGGATTTGAGGGGAACAGGAACTGTTACATAAGCGTTGTTTTGAAGCGTAGCTGCAGCACAAATCGCAGCTGTCTGTAAATAAATAAACACGTTTCCTTAAAATTCAAATAATGAACAAAACTAGGATCTATTTAAACACTATTTAAATGTTTTACAATGCAACGTAAGAATCTAAATTAACTGGTTTTATTCAAGCGATATTAAATAAATAATATATATAATATATTATTTATGACTGCATCTACATGAATACATTATGCTATGCAAATGAAAGTAATGTTGAGTTAGGAAGTGAGGTAACTGGATGCACTACTGTTTTATCTTGTAAAACTTATTTTTAACAGCTAATGGTTTAACTAGTATGACAGCCAGTAAAATGAACAATCACTTCCAGCACAGAGCTGTTAAACTGAGATCTGTGTGCATGTGAGCACATAAGGGTTTTAAAATAAGGCCTAATTGCTGTTTTTAGGACCAAAGTTCAGTCCTGATCTTTCTTTGTCCTGGTACTTTGAAAGATAAGCAGAATGAAAGTACAGAAACAGCTGTGTGTATGAGAGCCGCTCGCAGCCAAGTGTCCCTGTCTGTCTCAAGTCTCCCCCTACTGCCTTTTCCCTCAGCAAACACAAGTATTACTCACACATAAACTCTAGAAAATTTCAAGGTGACGTCTAAGTTAAAGGGTTAGTTCGCCCAAAATGAAAATTATGTCATTAATAACTCACCCTCATGTCGTTCCAAACCCGTAAGACCTCCGTTCATCTTCGGAACACAGTTTAAGATATTTTAGATTTAGTCTGAGAGCTTTCTGTCCCTCCATTGAAAATGTATGTACGGTATACTGTCCATGTCCAGAAAGGTAATAAAAACATCATCAAAGTAGTCCATGTGACATCAATGGGTTAGTTAAAAGTTTTTGAAGCATCGAAAATACATTTTGGTCCAAAAATAACAAAAACTACGACTTTATTCAGCATTGTATTCTCTTCCGGGTCTGGACATGGACACGACTCGGGTTCAGTGAACCGCAGCGCACTGCTGACGTAAGACGCTACTGACGTGTTATCTGGTGCGCCAGAGTTTCATTTACAGTCTGAGGGAGACGCACGCTGTATTCAAGCTATTTTTTTAAATGGTGCGTAAGTGTGCATGTCGCGGATGTTCTTATCGACAAAAACAACGATATAAGATGCTTCAAAAACTTCTAACTAACCCACTGATGTCACATGGACTACTTTGATGATGTTTTTATTACCTTTCTGGACATGGACAGTATACCGTACATACATTTTCAATGGAGGGACAGAAAGCTCTCGGACTAAATCTAAAATATATTAAACTGTGTTCCGAAGATGAACGGAGGTCTTATGGGTTTGAAATGACATGAGGGTGAGCCATTAATGACATAATTTTCATTTTTGGGTGAACTAACCCTTTAAGGTATTAATTTAGGTTACCATATAAAAACATCTAACTTAAACAAGCTTCGGTGTTCAAGCAGCTGTTGTGGTTTCAAGTTACTTCAATGTGTTCTTCTATGTGTAGACGACTCTTACTTGCAAGTTGACACAAATCAAAAAATGTTTTAGTATCTAGGGTGTGATGATAAGTATCGTCTGTCAACTCTTTTTCTCAGCACAATGTTCGTCCCAATATTACGCAACACTCACCAAAGGGAACACTAGTGACTTCATGCGAAACTGTTTAACATTTACAAAAGTGATAAATAGAGATAAAACATGGTGCAGGGACGGCGTCAAAACCCGGAAGACTAATTCACCACTGGTTCCCTCAAGATTTTCCTATGGGGTTTTATAATGGGGTTTTTCCCAATTAAAATAAAGCCTGTGGTAAATATAACTTGAGGATACTTTAACGTTTATCCAGTTACTTATTTGGAACATACGTTTTCAAAAATAAACATAACTGCTTCAAAAATTGCATTTTTGGTATGAGTGAGAGTAATTTACATTGTAAATAAACAAAACATCCAAGCATCATGTTATGTTTACTCATACATTGTAAAACCCCATTATAAAAACCCATAGGAAAATCTTGAGGGAACCAGGGGCGAATTAGTCCTCCGGGTTTTGACATCATCCCTGCACCACTCTATTCAAACTAACAATTAAGTACACATTTTGTTTACTAGTATTTGCAAGTCATGTATTAATCAAAATCATTCAGTTGCAAGGGCTTATGGGTATTTGCCCTCCCTCAAAGCAGAGCAGCAGATGCAATAATATCAAGTTCACATTGCTAAGCCATAATAGCTTTACAAGAGCATTTCAACTGCAGACATTCACAAATTGAACACAAATTCCACTAAACAGACAATGCTACGCAGTTGTTGCAACAAATGCATATATTTTCCACAAGTGACATCCAAATAGCAACTACACATAAAACATATAATGTAAATATTATTTTGAAATATTTACACAACATGAATGTCATATTTTAAATAAGGAAATAATTCTAACAAGCCATCATTTGCAATAATGGGGAGAGATTATTCTGCACCACACATCTTCCAAAGGACTGAGTGATCTTGCTCCAACGGAAAGCAAACAACTTCACAAACAACCTTTAAAGTGCTCCTATTATGTTTTTTTGAATATTACCTTTCATGCAGTGTGTACTACAGCTGTTTGTGAATGTAAGATGTCTGCAAAGTTTTAAAGATCAAGTGCACAATAAAGTTATTGTCTCCTAACAAAAAAGAATCGATTCTGAACTGCTGAAACGAGTCATCAGTAATTCCAGTCTCACTTCCTGTTCTACAAACCTACATAACAATGTGACAAATTTGCATATTGCCAGCCTATGGTCTTCATTGGCTGCCCACGAACAACGTCTACTTTGACCTTCAAACACTGTAGTTGTAGCTGAGGCCTGGAAGAGTTTGGTTCGTGTTGACATTATATAGAGAAGACGTTGTTTTCTGCACCAAATCCACTGTGAGGCACTTAAAAACGATGAAGACACATGCTGGAATTGATACGGAAAAACGCTATTGTTCGATAGCGAAGTTATTACTCTGTATAAAGCACTGAGGAAGCCACTGGGGCTGAAATTCAGATATGGTAGTGGGTATTCGATTTCCGACACACACTGTAAGCAGTAGACTAATCAGAACAGACTGGACCATCTGACCAAACCACCAGAGCAGGGTAAGCTCTTGGAAAGGAGGGGTTTAGAGATACTCAATCTTCAAACAAACCGTTTTCAGTGATGTGCAATGTATATTATGAGAAAATTAAAGTGTTTTTTGACATTGGATGCACATAAACCTACTCCAAAACAACATTAGGCACCTTTAAAAGCATATAATAGGGGCACTTTTAAATAGATTATCTAGTTTTTCCACATAGAATAAAGAAGTGTCCCCTACTTACAAACACTATCTTTCTAAGTTGCTTTCACACGTTTTCTGTTATCACTACAAACGCACAAAAACACACAAATGCTGGTATTGCCACTTTAACCCAGATGAACCCTTTGCTGGTCAGCATTATCATGAAGTTTCCAGATCTGTTTGTGGTTTTCAGTTTCAGTGCCATATGGAAGCATATTAGTGGTTCTCACTCTGCCAAACTAGAGCTGGAGTGATGAAAGATGTAACAAGCGAAAGGAAGAGTCTGCTCTCCACACCAGCAGCTGATGCTGCCCAATGAGCACACACGAGCACACACACACACAAACAAATTTCATTTACAAGCCAATTCAACTTCTAGCATATATCACTGTAAAATAATGTAGCAAAAGTGACATTACATAAAATAAAGTCAATTTTGAATAAGCAACTTAAAATAATAAACACTGTTAAGTGTTACAATGTCAAGTGTGGTGGTCAGGGTCCAACTAACACAACTTTGATCACTAATGGTGTACTTGAATAATGTGTTTTTGGTGAAGTATGGGGAATTATGATGACATAAATGTTTGGATTTTTAGATTAGATAGAAGTAACTCTATATAACCTTTTCAGATTTCTTAACAAACTTACACAAACTAAGAACATTCTATGTCACAATAAGTTTTGCAGGTATAACATATTTTTATAGGCCAAAACCTGGAAAGAGTTTGTGTTTTAGCACTTCTGGTTCCATCATCCTGAAGTCAATGTTTAAGAATCATACGCTTTCGTTAGTCACAGACCTTTTTTGTTGTTGTTGCAATGGAAAAATCCTGTTGGGTTTTTGTTGAGGGAACCAGGATGATGCTAACTTCCGGGTTGGCCTACAAAAATATGTCATCCCTGCACTACTCTATTATGTAATGTTAATGTTTATAGAACTCATGTTTGACCAGCATTAATTGTTGATGAATACTGAGTATACTGAAAAATGTCCTGAAAGTGGTTGCCTCAAGTTTTTGAGTTTTCTCAACTTAGATTTTATAGTGTATTTTTAATGAAAATGTCGTTATAATACACATGGGTGTCACTTTGATTACAATTAGATTAAAGTAGAATTTCACCTAATTAGCATTTCAAACAGAAAAAAAATGACTTTTCAAATAAGTTTTAAATACTCGCTACCTGTCAGATTTGACAAATAGTAGCCTTCAAACCGACTGCACTTCCGTTTACAGCCGCTAGTGGCGCAGACTTCACATCAGTTTTATGCCAGGATATTTTCTAAAGTGCTGAATGAGTGAGAAATAATCAAAAATATGATCTCCGAAATGAATACATCATGGGGAAACATCATCTAATAATTTTAAGACAGCGTACCTTATTCAACAGTCAATCCACAGGTGAGAAATTTGACGAGCTTGTGTAACCGTCGGTCTAACATCGTCTCATATCCGTCAGGCGCGCATAAAATAACATCAACCAATTAGTGTTTGTATTTACTATGTGTATAATTTAAAAACCTTTATTAAATAACTTCCAAACAAGCAACATTATTTGGTAGGGACCATAGACGACTTGTTCAGTCCGCACACATGTGCTTCCCCCCACGACCACGTGTTCCCCCTATTAAAGCTCCAGGAGAACAAATAAAAGAGGAACTAATATTACTAACACAATGGAAAAAGGTGAATGTAATGATGAAATAATTGAATATACAACATATGAATATTACAATAACGATTTTAAAAAAATCACATCTTGTTTTTCTTAAATTATGATAAAGGCTTCTATAATAATTGTTAGGATTGTTTTTCTTTTGATTCAGATGGCAAAAAAATCTGTAATTGTTATTGGCCAAAAAACTGTATGTGATCTATTGGTCCAGGGAGATCAGTTGTTCACATTCAGAACAATTGAACACGATAACGGTTATAAATATATCCATAAAATCATTATTTAACATATTTAATTTGATTGCTATACAGTAGATGGAGCAGCAACTACTAGCCTATGATACGTAATTTGTCAGTGATAATGTTTTTGTTTTGACTATGAGGGGTTTTGTGTTTTCCTGAATGGTCTTTGCAGTTCTTATCATTCACAGACAGGAACTTGCAGTAGTAAAATCAAAAAACTAATGAAACATCCACTGAGGAGGGAAGGGAAAGGAGGGAAGATGACACCTACGATTAATGCCACTCTCCTGTGAATTGTGCAGTATGCTCATCATTTAGAGATAAACATCCTAAAACAAGCCATTTTTACTCGACACAAGCCATAAAAATAATAAGCAGATTTCCACGAAAAACACTGCTTTGTTGGTTAAGCCAGAAGAAATACAATAATTTCCCAGAAGTTTATCCAGGCTAAGTGGTGCTTCAGCTGCTGAGTGATTGCTGCCATGTCTTAATGCATTCTCAGGCTATAATGATATATTTAAGAAATATCTCTCTGGTCCTAAACAAGTAAACCCAACAACCTTTCTCTGACTTGCAGCCCTCCGAGATCAACAACGAAACAAAACAATAGTTGTCCTTTTCTCAAAACCAGGAAACAAGAAAATTAAGTCAATAAATTGTGTGCATATGTGTGTGAAGGTCTGTAGAATGTGGGGAAACGGTCCAAAATGGCTAAAATGTTAACCCCTGAGCTATTGCATTTGGTTCTCAGTGTTATTATGCTTATGTAGGAGTGATTTGTGGTGTTGATCAGGAATAAACTGACTGCCACTGCTGCATGTGGCCATCTTTACTACTCTGGGTTCTTAGCCTACACAGTTTGGAAAAGTATGGAATTTGATTTGAGTAATTTCCAGGCCTGGATAAGTTTGGAAAAAAGAAAACGGAGTATGGAAACAAGTTGTGTTTGTCATCATTGACTGAATGAATTCAAGGTGTACATTTTCATTCCGCAAAACTGTTTGTCTTTTCCATAAGTGAGTCTCCTTTGAACTGTACTTTGCTGTTTTGAGATCGTGCAACATCAAACCACATTTACGGTATCAAACTGATGTGTCAGAGGGGAATATACTGTATGCAGTTTATGAAGCGTTTTAGAATCCTTCTCATCATATAAGCATGTGTTAAACCAATGAAAAAAAAAAAAAAAAAAACAGAACAGAGACTGTACTATACCAAGTAGAATGCTGAAAATAATGCTGTAAGAACCATTTATGCTAAATATGGTTTGAAAAATCTACAGAGAGGTTTGCAAATTTGAGTCTGGATAATTATGGGATTTTTAAATTTGTAGGAAGGAATCCTGACTACTGTGATTAACACAGGATTTTTTTTTTTTTTTCAAATATATTTACCGTTTATATTTTTTGATATATAAGAGGGAATACAAATAAATGAAAAAAAAAAAATTGTTCATATATTTGTTTATTCCTAGATAATTAAAATACCCTCTAATTATATATGTAATTCATTTTTCACTAACATATTCATAAATATTAAATATTCATTAATATTAATGATTACAAATATGTATGATATTTTAATATGTATTTTCTATCTCACTGTCAAGAATCTTCGGTCTCTATTGTGAGTCACCACTGATAACATAAATGTGTGTTCTTCTAATTTCACAATGTATTCATTTAGCAGACTTTGTATCCAAAGTAACACTAAAAATAATTTTGTGTAGGATTTACTTTAAAGGTTACACGTCAACGCTTTTCTGCATACAGACGACACCATTGATCCCCATTCATACAAATCTGTGAAAATGACCAAAAAACACTTTATTCTGCTGGCAGACCATTAGATGGCGATGAAACTATAGAGTAAACATGTAATGCGCACATACATGACATCGTCGTTTTCACAGATTCACGTTTTTGTTGTTTACACGGAGACCGTTTTCAAAAGCGTGCAGTTTGAAACCCGTTTTCCAAAGTTTGCGTTTTCGCCGCCAAAGCGCCATTGTCTAGTAAATGAACGGCCAAAACGCATTAACAATTTTCAGTTTTTAGTTTAAAATGGTGTCATGTAAACGGCCCCTAAAACTATTTTACTAAATTTCACAAATAATTACAAAGAAACTGCAACTAAAACATTGAATTAAACGCAGTTTCTTCAAGACTGAAATAATATTTTCCTGTAAGTAAAACATAATGAAAAAAAAAAAGATATATATATATATATTATATTACAGTGAACCTAATAATTATACTGCCAGAAAGAAGCTGTTGCTGGGCTAGTCCTGCTTTATATACTGTACACTGAGGAGCCTAATGGATATTTTTGTCACAGGCTTACATTTCACTTAAGCACTTAAGGACAGACTAAGTTGTTATGTGGGGTGCATGAGGGTCAAACAGTAGTAAGCTTGCAGCTATATAGCAGTCTCAAGCCCTCTGTGATCTGCTTCATTACATCAGATTTATCTGTTAAAATAGAACAAGCTCTGCCGTTGGCTGTGTGTTTCTGTCCAAGATCTCACAGAGACAATAATTACCAGCACATTAAGGAGATGAGTGAGGCTTAGGGAAGTTTAACCTTTGAGCATCAGCCATGAACCAGACTGGCATCACAGCCACATACTGTACAAATACACACAGACAAATACAGTGTTTTCCTTGAGACAGCAGTGGTGATGTGATGTGGTGCTGTGTAAAGTAAAGAAAGATTTGTTTGATTACACAAAGATCATTTCTGTTTAATCATTTAGTCAGAACCTGCATGACGTGGCTTGATCTTTGTAATTGACTAAAGAAAGTATTTAAATGAATAAAATCCCTTATTTTGATTCATTGAACAGAAAGTAGCATTTGATCTCAAAGTACCAGACACCCGCTTGTATAGTAAAGTGGGTTTCACCTGCAAATATTGCTCATATGTGGTGCCAATGGTGAGAAAACAGTTCCTCCAACCTAATTTCTTCTCCCTGTTTGCAGCTGTACAAATACCGAACATGGAATATCTGTTCACAGCGGCGAGTCTGCTTGGTATTTGTTCAATTGAATTTTGCATTAGAAATCCACATGACACCAGGAATGCAGGTGAGTTTCCCAGGACCCTCTTTTTTCATTATATACACTATCGTTCAAAAGTTTGGGGTTGGTCATATTATTTTGTTGTTGTTTTTGAAAGTCTCGCACGCACTCTAAATTAAATCTGTTCATCATATAAAGCGACCATGTCTCTTAAAGGTGATAAAGAGGATCTTTTCTTCGACTGAGAAACCAAAGACTGTTAGTGAGTTTTTGAAATGAGCGCATGCGTAAGAACAGCCCCCCTCCTTTTCGAGGGAACGCCTCCCAAAACTCATGCACGAGTATTGGAACAAGAGTGTTTACCACCGGCATTCGCTGTGTCGTGTTAGTGGATTCATTATGTCGGACTCACCGCAGGTAACTCATAATCTGCAGTTGTTACTCCTGTCTCAGGACAACAACATTGCATGCGGCGCCTGTGGAGTGTGGAAAGTTACTGGAGCGCGCAGCCGCGCTCGTCTCTCACAAGGAACATCACGGCAGTGATTGACAAGCCAGAGGGCCAATATTGATGTTTTTAAGGCCCTACCTCGTGCACAGATGATGTATATTAATATTATTCCTTTCAGTGCACCTAATAAATAGTCTTTTATAAGACAGTTTCAAGTAATATTGCAAAAATGTATAAAACAAAACATCCTCTTTAGCACCTTTAAGAAAATTTGGACTAAACCGCTCAATTCATATGGATAATTTTACAATTTCTTTATGAACATTATGAAGCGTCAAAATGGTAGTTGCGTAGACTGTCAATGGAGGGACTGAAAGTGCTCAGATTTCATTTACAATATCTTTATTTGTGTTTCAAAGATGAACGAAATTCGTATGGGTTTGGAATGGGTTTGGAGTAAACGATGACAATTTTTTTCATTTTTGGGTGAACTCACCGTTTAATATTTTTGTGGAAACCATGACATTTTTTTTCAGGATTCTTTGATAAATAGAAAGTTAAAAAGAACAGCATAAATGTCTTTACTGAAACTTGCTGAATAAAAGTATTTGGTTCTTACTTTCTGACCCCAAACTTTTGCACGCTAATGTATGTTTATGTGACCCATCTGATAAACACTCCTCTAAACATTTTCTTTATATGAAAAAACTGTATTTAACTTTCTTTGTGCACACATGCGGTTCAATATGTGTTTCAGCCACTGAACCAGCATTGTTCTTCGCTGTTTTCAAAACTTTCCACAGTTGATGCTTCTAATGACTGCGGTCTCAATGTTCAGTATGGGGTTAGTCAGGAATATACTGACAAAATAGACAGCTGCAAGTCCAAAACCTTAGTCAAAGGGAAAATATTCAACTGTTTGCATCACTTACCCACTCCCTACCCACAGTGCAATGGTTGTTCAGGGTGCAAATACTTGTGCTTGTTAGTAAATACCCACGGTTTTGATTACCAGTCAATTCTCAGTTTTATGTAAACATCAAAGCATAGATCCTGTGGGTTTTTAAAAAGCCGAATAAAACTTCATTAAAAAGAATATTTAATACGTGACTAGTCGAGTTGTCAATATGTTGATAACTAACACTGATGCATGCAAGTGAGTCAAATAATGAAAAAAATCAGTATGAAAGAAAACAAACATTTAAAGGAATAGGTCAAACCCCAGACTGGATGAATAGCATATGAATGAATCAAAGCAGATGAAAGCAGCAACTGAAATTTCATCCCCAGCGTAATTTGAACAGCAGGGGGTGCAGATTACCGTTGGACAGATTCCCAATCATCATGCCTAGTAATGTCTGTAAAGAATATGGACAGCGAGTAAATGCATTAAAATGTGTAAAAGTAAGTATGGACAACATTCCCTCAGGTCTTTTCGCAGTTGTCAAGCCCATCAACAGGTCAACCCCAGCGGAAAGCATGTATGGAGGTAAGACATATGTCAAAATGTTTAAACAGCCATTCAGTAGACTGGTTTGTTTAGCTTGTTATCCAGTTAGGGGGTTTATGGACGACAACTGGAGGGTCATCTCTAGCCTGACCCTCGCATCTTGTTACGCCGTCATCTCCTTTACTCACCTTTCCTCACTGCCTCAACACAAACACATTCTGTCACTCTGTCTTTATCCCATGTATATTCAAAGAGGCTTTGCATTGCATTCAGAGTAAATATGTGAAATTCCACCCTTCGGTTGCAAACAAAACCTTTTCAGAATCAGCATTTTTCTGTGTTAATGTAATGTGAGGCATTAAAGTACATATGGTATGGCATATGGTTGGTGCGGTAATTATGCACTCATTATGTAATGCAGTAATAGCACCTTGGACTCTTGATATTGGTTTGCAAGGGTTGCGTCACATGTTGGGTTTGTTAGTGGTATCTCCTGGAGCCAAGGAACACGCGGGGCTGTGTAATTGCTGTTGGAGTCACGGTCACTGCCCTTTTTGTCTGTTTACTCTTTGCAAGTGTACCTGTTTTTACCAGTACAGTTTATTCTAAGAGGAATGACGGGTTATATAATATTCAGTTTTTTTGAAATACCAATTGTGTAAAGAAATTATCCATGTGATTTAATTTGCAGCTTTTAGAAGGCATTAATAGAGATTATTTAGCTGAGTTATTCCACACAGGTGTCACGAAAGCAGAATAATACAGAAATGCTGATAATCTGCCAAAAGGAATTAATGAAGAAAGCTTTAGTATCACAAGAAAGAAACCTGGTTGCGTGAAGCTGCTATTTGCAGGATTGTCGTTAATTTATTTGCAGTGGTCAAAGAAAGGCTATACATATAAGTATAGTTATAGTTTTCAATCGTTAAGATAGATTACAAGTTAGTCAGTGAGCTAAATTCGCAGCTTGTCAAGGTAACTTGTTGCAAAGAGGTGACCGTACAAATCTAAAAATGTAAGTAATATCATTATTTATCATTTATTACCGATTTTATATCACAAAAATATCACAATAATTGTTTGTTTTGTTTAGATCATCTTGACGTTTAGTTAATTTGGATTGCGCATGAGGAACATCAACCGATTTCTGACGAATACAAAAGTTGAACAATCTCAGTCGACTGAAAATGACTGACTATTAGAAACGTCATAGAATCATTTGCACACTGTCTGAAATAGAGACTGAAACATTTGCCTATTCTTAATATTATTTAAAAGATATAAAGGGAAAGTGTAAAGACATAACATTGTGTTGACAGAAAGATTGGAGGAAAAGGTTACTGAGCAAGTACGCGGCGTATCTCAATTGTTTACGCAAGTTGAGCTCTAGTGAGAAGACATGATAACACATGCTCGGGTGGCGTGGATAAGGAGCATGCTGAGCCTCAATAACAGTCTTTCCCTTCTTCAACAGCAAAGGAGGCCCCTCTACCCAACTTAGGGGTGGGGGGGGGCAACTACTTTGCTGGAGAGGAAGAAAAACACTGTCGTTTCAACACCACCAGCAGCAGCTGTATTACTAATGCAATGAGAAAGACTGTGGAGGATGTATGGCAAGCCATTTTAACATTTAAGGCCCCGATACACTCACAGAGAAGTTCTTTTTTGTTCTTCACTTAGGGGTAAAATGAAGTTCGAAATACGTGACCAGCGATATACTGTTAGCGAATATTCGATGCCGCCCACAATGTTCAAGCCGCCTTTCCACTGCACACGACAAATGACAGCCGCTGGACCAGAAGTCATTCATTTCCAATGGAGAGAAGTACGGGGGCTGCGTGGAGTTCCGATCATATGCGAATGCGGAAATTTCGGATCCGATTTGAAATATTTGAACTTCGGCGGCTAGACCGTATGCGACCGGCCGACCGGATATGATCCGAAGGTAGAATTACCAATATTTTAACACTTTAATGTTATTCTGTAAACACTATTTCTTTCAAATGGTGGTTATTAATAATTATGTCAAAAAATAAGATATTTTATGATTATTAAATACATTTTTTACGTATTAGCTCTATAAAATCTACTAGTATGTTTTTTTTATTTTAGATATGAAGAGTTTGGTTCCAAAACGCGATAAACGCCATTTTCAAAAAAATTGAGTTTCCGCCAAAATCAGTATTGTATCTGGTCGGTATTGAAAAGTCATTTATTAATTTTGCGCAAAATGCGATATCCGTTGTGTTATTCTGTCATGTTTTCTCCCTTTCTTTCCAAAACGCGACAAACGCCAGTCTCACTTCTCTGCAGAACGCGATATATCCGCTCAACCAATCACAGCGCACCATTCCATGCACTGTAAACAGTAATGGCGGCGCTCTGAATACACCCCGCATCCTTTATCTACTTTGTACTTTGTGATCAACAAAAACAGAAAAATTAATAATTTCGATGAACATTGCTGAACCTGTGGTGCTTTCTGCGGTGGGGAAGAAACGCAAGCCATCGAAATCATTTACGTGAGGAGATTAAGAAGGCGAGGCACTCGAGTCGGGAGGAGGAAAAATGCCGGCTGTTGCTTGTTTCACGACAGCATCAAACTTCTATCACGCTCCCTAAACTGAACTGTTTATTTTAACCATGCGGTGACGCCAGATACGCCTTGATCGGTAATGACAAACAGAGACATAATTCATTTATAAGATTAACAAGATGACTCGTTGAATTCATTTTGGGAGCGATGACTGAATGTATTTTTAGTCAAATGCATGTACATACGATTAGTATTGACAAAGTTCAGAGGCTGTCATATATGTGAATTAACTTACTTTCAATATGAAAAATAACTTTTATATTGATGGATTAATTGCATTTTGAAAAAAAAAAAAAAAATCAAAACAAAAAAACGTGTCATGCATTTATTGCATTTTGGGGAAAAAATAATAAATTTTTATAATAAACCTTTGAAAATCAAAATCTAGATTTGAATTTTTAATGTTTTTATAACCAAAAGATGCTATGTGAAAGTTTGAAACAGAAAAGAGTGGTTTTCATTTTGCCAATTTCTTGGTAAAGAAAACACCTTTTTACTCAAATTAATCAAAATGGATTTATAGCGTTTTGGAACCAAACTCTTCATATATTGAGGGTCATTTGCTTTGTAAGGATATATTACAATCATTAAAATCGTTCAGTTTACCATGGTGGTTGCTGGGTTGGAATAAGCCGAGGGTAACGGTTGCTTCACTACCAATTTCAAAGTTCCGTGCGACTGCCGCTAGGGGGCAAAATGCGACAATCAGATGCAAATGTCGTGTGCAGTGGAAAGGCGGCTTAAGAGCAGCGTTTAGATGAATATGTAAATATGTGCTACGTGCTTTCCTCTCAATAACAAAATAAACAACACACAACAAAATACAGCAAAACAGCAAGGTTTTTTTTTAATAAAGCATAAGAAAAGCAGCTGATCATAGCAAAGTGGATATGGTTGCACGAGCTCTGCAATTCGGCACTCTAGTCAAGTCACATTTATTTGTAAAGCACTTTATATAATTGCTTTAAAATCAAGCAGTTTTACCGTATTAAACATTAAAACCAGTGTTAGTGTCTCGTTTCATCAGAAGTTCTGCTACAAAGCAGCTCTCCAGCGTGTTTATGTGTTCACTCGCCGACGTCTGACCTCGGCATAGCGAACAGGAGAAATGAACCAGGGTTAGGTGTGTTTCCCGAAAGCATCATTAGCCAACTATGGTCGTAAGTCCCATTGAACTCTATCGGTAACGACGAAACTTGCGACCATAGTTCGCTTTGGGAAACGCACCCCAGATAAGGGCTGCGTCCGAAAACATAGGTAGCTTTGCTGCCTCGCTGTCTTATAAGAGAATGACTTGTACGGCAGCGTTTGTACATGAAGGTACCTCACGATTTCGGACAGACTTCTGAGGCAGCGTAACAGTTTAATGATCTACAGCAATATGGCACGAGCTTTGGTGAGAACAAAACAAATATTTAATTACTACAGTAGTAATTTCTCGATAGAAATTATATCAAAATTGAAATATGTTGATCAAAATCATACATTTATACACAAACTGAGCAGCAAATGCAACTTTCGGATGCCATCTTTATTTTTCTAGCTCAACTGTCACAGAATGGAAAGCACAGGATTGTGGGATATCAGCTAAGGATACATCTATGCTTCCTTCAAAAATCGATCAGATGAAGGTATCTCAGGAAACAGGAAGTGAGGCTATCATTGGATTCGGACGTGCCTTGATGCCTTCCTACCTTGAAATGTGTCCTCAGAAAGCAGCATTTTACAGTTTTCGGACGCAGCCAGTATTTCCATGTGAAAGAAGGCAGACACACCTACCAATTACGTAATCGACATGGACCAAGAGTGGTCAAACAAGAGTGTTTACCAGCCGTAGGCAAGCTGTTTCAAACTAACAAAACGACTCCAAACAAACTTTGTGTTGGCCTGATTTTGGTTGGAAATTATGTCACAGCAGTTCGTTATTGGATTTATCGGGGCCTAGTATCTATATTCATTCTACTAGTACTTATTTTTTTAGATAGCTACTAGTATCTATTCCATTAGATACTAGTACTTATTCATTTTCTACTTGTGCTTATTCTTTAGATAGTGTTTATTCTTTACTAGTACCTTTTTAAAGATACTAGTATTTATTTATTAGATACTAGTTCTTATGTATTAGATTCTAGTACTTATTCCAATAGTGTCTAGTATTTAATTACACTTGTTAAGAAAAATTAGAACTAGTACTTATTTTTTAGTAACTGGTAACCTTTTGGACCAAAGAAATCCTGAACTTGAAAGGTACTAGTACTTTTTAAATTTAAGTTTCTGCTTAGTATGCTAATAATAAATAGAATATCAATGAACCAATAAGAGATTAGACAGGAAATGGAAAAAGTGAGATAGCACTAGAGGTGATATGAATTCATTTAATTTTTTTAAGTCATATTATATATATAAATTATATTTTTTATTTATTGTTTTTCCTTGTTGTTTGGCAGTTCTCATGTTTCTTTGATGTTATTGTTCATTCATTAGCATTGTTGTGCGAGTGATTCACCAATGTCAGCAGACAAATTCGCAGTATTCATACCCCCTTAAGAAACGGTGCAGAATGTAAAATCGAAGTAATAATAAGACCATCTCTGGTTTCGCTTCTGTCTGGTAGAAATAACTACTAGTAAACTTAAGAGACACACCGTCCTTAGTGTGTTGCATTTTATTAACACTGTGCTCTAATCTACGATTTCACACGTAGTTACTAAATATTTATTTTATTAGCCAAGCGAAATTGGATGAGCTGACATGCAGGATACAATTAAACGAAGCTTGCCACGTTATCACCTAATTACAACACTTTTTTGCAATCGCTTGATTTTGTATTTCCCAGACTTACTCTTGCATTGAAGTTCCACCATCGCCTGGTACCATTCCTCCTGGTCCGCCTCGTTCTCCGCCGCCACCACGAAACTCTCAGCCCGAGTGTACAGCACTATCATGTATTTATTCTTTGAGTCGGCCCGTTTGTTGATGTTGAAGCACGTCTCCAGCGCCAGAGCCCTTTTGGGCACGGGCGCTTTACCACGAAATTTCTTCTCACTCTCGTAGTATTCGAGTCGGGCCGGGCCGCGCTCTGAAGCCGTCCGTAACACAAAGTACCGCCGGTGCATGGATTTCTGCTTGCGGAGATACCCGCTTTTACGTACGTCCTCGGTGCTGTTCTGCAGATCGGTTTGGTTCTCCATAACTCGCGGGGTCTGTTTCGCTCAACCACGGTGAATAAAAGTTCAGCCCTAAAAGTCGCAAACGACAACAGATGTAACCTCAGTCCACCACCGTTCCTTCAGAAAAGTCATGTGCGCAAAGGACGAGAGAGGTTCCAACAAGCAGTTTCTTTCCAAAAAATAATGTCATCAAACGCTGCGCTTTTCTTGGTCGAGCAGAACGGGTGAGCAGACGAGTCCACGACCGTGCACACGCGGGCACATGTGGTGCGGCGTGCGAGAAATAGCACAACTACTACTATTTAGAAGAAGCTTTGGGAGCGGAATAATCTCATTACTGTAGCATACAGTAGACAGCTCCCTGTCACCCCTCCTCTCCAGTGCAGCGTTCACTGCTACTGTGAAGCTCTGTCACTCATCAGTCTGCTGTAGTTACTGTGTGTGTGTGTGTGTGAGAGAGAGAGAGAGAGAGAGAGAGAGAGAGAGAGAGAGAGAGAGAGAGACAGAGAAAATTAAAAGAATAAAGCTATTTGAATCTTGAGAGCGCGCGCGCGCGCGCAGAGTGGCTGTAGCTGTGTAGAGCACGAGGTTGCGGACCAGAATCGGATTTCATTCGCCTGTGGACTGTCCTGACTCAATACTGCCTTTAACAAATTTTACCAGCTATCCCTTTTTGGCAAACATTTATTCGTTAAAAAAAACTAGTATAATTTTAGTTAAATGATTACATATAGTGAGATCCTTTTCAGTTTCACTAACTATTGATTAGACTCTAATACTTATTCCAGTAGTGATTAGTATGCATTTAAATAAAAATATTAAAGTATATACTAGCAGTTATACCTTTTGTTTCTTATCAATTTTCCCATTAACTAAAACTACTGTTACTCATAACCAGACTTTTGCTGTTGAATTAAATAGTAGTTAAATGGTTAGTTCACCCAAAAATGAAAATTCTGTCGTTTATTACTCATCTTTGTCATTCCACACCCATAAGATGTTTGTTCATCTTCGGAACACAAATTAAGATATTTTTGATAAAATCTGATGGCTCAGTGCGGCCTGCATTGCCAGCGAGATAATTAAGGGTGCGTTCACACTTGTAGTTAGGTTCTTTTGGTTCATTTGGTCCGGACCAAAGAAGAAAAAAAAAAACATTTAGTCCTGGTCCAGTTAGCGTTCACATTGGCAATTTTATCACCGAACCAAAAGATACCGAACCTTAAGGCATAGGGATACATTCAAAACCTGATTGGTCGGATTTTATGACGTATTGCCTATTTTGAGATGGAACTTACCTAACAACCAAAACAATGCTGTTTTCTGAGGTAAATGCACTCGTTGTGTGTGCGTAGCGGTGTGTAGCCTGCATGTGATGGTATTTTGGCCAGCTCGGAACTCGTGAAGAGCTTATAAAATGTGTAAAGTAGTCAAAACACCGGCGGGAATCCCTCCGTCACACACACACACAAATACACACAAATGATCTACTGCATGGAGACGCGCGTCTTATGCCTGTCATGGGCAAACTCGCGACTATAACGAGAAAAACCGACATGCGTGATGATTCTGTCCTTTTTAGGGTCTCGTCTTCCTGTTTTTGGTTCGGTTACATGTCTTTGGTCCGTGTTGCGTTCATATATCATTCGAATCACACCAGAGTTCGTTTGGAAGCGGACCGAGACACATCTTTTCAGCGGTCTCGGTCAGCTTGTTTGGTGCGCACCGGGGTTCGGATGGCAGCGTTCACACATGCTCAAATGAACCGCACTAACCAAGCAACCGCACCAGGGTTCGTTTTAATCGAACCAAACAAGTGTGAACGCACCCTAACACTTTCAGATACCCAGGAAGGTTCATGTGACTATAGTGGTTCAACCTTAATGTTATGAAGCGAAGAGAATACTTTTTGTGCGCCAAAAAAAGAAAAAAAGACTTTATTCAACAATATCACGTGGTGGGCGATTTCAAAACACTGCTTCGAAGCTTTACAAATCATTTGTTTCGAATCAGTGGTTCGGAGCGTGAAAGTCACGTGATTTCGTTACTTCATAAGTGTTTCGAAATTTCAATGGTTCACCACTGGGGGGCGTGACTTTGGCAGTTTGATACATGCTCCGAACCACTGATTCGATACAAAAGATCCGTAAAGCTTCATGATGCATGAAGCTTCATTGAAATCGCCCATCACTACACAGTAAAATCCCCAGAGTTAAATCAACTCTGCTCAGAGTACATATGGTCCCTCTCTAAATAGTGTTAAAGTAGCACTAAAGCAGAGTTAAAGTTAATGAGATAATTAAGCAATTAATAAGGCTGTGACTGAAGTCAGTTGTAGTTCTTGTGTTTCTCTTTTCATCAGTGATTCTGCTTGTTAACAGCAGGTGTTCATCACTAATGCTCAATCATCACTTAATTAATTGTTTAATTATCTCATTAACCTTAACTCTGCTTTAGTGTTATTTTAACACTATTTAGAGAGGGACCATATGTACTCTGATCAGAGTTGATTTAACTCTGGAGATTTTGCTGTGTAGATATTGTTGAATAAAGTGTTTTTTTGTTTGTTTTGTTTTTTGGCACACAAAGTATTCTCATCACTTCATTATATTAAGGTTGAATCACTATAGTCACATGAACTGTTTTAAATATGTCTTTAGTGGCTTTCTGGGCATTTGAAAGTGTTAATTATCTTGCTCTCAATGCAGGCCTCACTGAGCCATCGGATTTTATCAAAAATATCTTAATTTGTGTTCCTGAAGATGAACAAAGGTCTTATAGGTGTGGGGCAACATGAGGGAGAGTAATTAATGACAGAATTTTCATTTTTGGGTGAACTAACCCTTTAAGATTTAATTTAAAATTAAAAAGCAAAATAATATGTACTAGAATCCAATGAATAAGTACTAATTTCCAAGGAAAAAAACATACTAATCACTGTTGGATTATTTACTAGTATTTTTTAAGTTGCTGACATAAATACTTGATAGTTTAAAGGAATGAATGTTAAGTATTATCATTGTCATCATAAATATCTTAATTTATGGCAGATAAATATGAGTGACAATAGAGCAATTGTCCAAAAGACTGATTTCAAAGGCAGGCAGAACTTGAGCTGTTTAATATGTTCAGAAGATGCCAAACATTTTTGGTTTAACTTTCCACCAGGAGAAAAAAAAGGGTTTGTCTATACATTATAAATAAGTCAGTAATGCAGGTGTACATCATAATTTTAATTCTAAAAAAGAAGAAAATATAATCTTAAAATTCTTTATTGAATACTGAGTCGTCATTGAATCGTATTAAAATGGTTTACCTGTGACATCTAGTGGACTAATTGGTCCATTGCATTGTGGACAAGAATTTTAGGATTTTAGGTTTAAAATTTACATGAATAAATGAAAAGGTGATACATTGATATTTTTAGAAGCTGAAATGGCTCATCAAAATCAATATTTATAAGTAATGCTTCTCTCTCTATTTTTTAACTTAATTATTCTAGATGAAGTATAGTCACCCAGTAATAAAAATTAGACTACATCAGGAGAGAGATGAAATTTATACTTTTCATTTTAATTTTCAGTTGAAAGCCCTAATGTTCATAGAGTGCAAATACATTCATAATGCTATAATGATCTTCACAGAAAAATATAAATGAAGCTGTCATAAAAAGATATTGCATGAAATTTCAAAAGCAGCAAATTCAATTCGATTTGCATCACATGGACAATCAGATACACATAGACACAACAATTAATGGATAGCTTTATGCAGATGGATACATCTCGATACAAAGACATTCTATATGAATCCTGTTGCAAAAGAAACTATCTCTACATTATACAGGAAACTTGACAATATTAGACAATTTTTGGTCCATACAAGAAATGTTTTTTCCCTCATAGTCACTGAAACTGCAGTACATTCAGCAGCTTCCTGCTCAACTTGAGAAGCGCATGCAGTCCGACAACGCACACACAAATACTTAGTAACGCTTGAAATAAACGTCAACGTCAAAATAAATAGAAAAGGCTTGGCATACATACACAGACAGATTAGTGGCGTAAATGCCTGTATCGTTTATGCCATCTTATTAACATGCATCGGAATCAATTAAACCAAATCGGCACTGAGGGAAAAATGCATTACCGAGGTGATCTGAAGCTTGAATTGCTACTATTTTATTGTAATGTGTTGACCTCAGTGTATGAGTGAAGTAAGTGGGCACTCAGGTTAGGATGATATTGGCACAAGAAATTCTACTGGTCAAAGCAGCAGCTTAGGGGTGTGTGTGTGTGTGTGTGTGTGTGTGTGTGTGTGTGTGTGTGTGTGTGTGTGTGTGTGTGTGTGTGTGTGTGTGTGTGTGTGTGTGTGTGTGTGTGTGTGTTTGTGAGTGTTAATGTCTCTCATAAGCACCTTTCATCTGAAGTTCTCCTATTATCAGAAAAAACACCACTGATATTAGGCAAAACTGACAAAAATGTACACACAAACACACACACACACAGCTTGATTTACTGTATAGCATCTGGTACAAAAGGGCACATACACTCTCACACACATACAACAAAGCATGTACAAATAGTTACATGTACAATATCTGCTAACAAACACTCACATCTTTAAACATACATGAAGACACATACACACGCAAAAGTGTTGGATGTTTTCTGTAGGTATGGCAAAGTAAACAAGCTCCATTCGCGCTCCTTTTTCTCCATGGCCGGTTTGGGATCAGATGAAAGGGTTCAGTGATGCTCCTCTGCTCGGGTAAACATTCCCCTAAGAGAAGAAATGGAAAACACTCTTAACCCCTTTACACACACACACACACTTGTATGCTTACAGAAATAGAAGGTACATAGCCTGCCATTCAGTTAAAACTAAGTACAGTCTGCAAGATTTATGATATCTAGGCGGAAGCTTATTTACTACACCCGTTTTATTGACTCTTAGCATAGAAAGAGGATCATGCTTACAGTAAAAGGGTTGACAGACATTGGTCGTGGGACTTTGGGGACGGACTCTGGGGCAGGAAATGAGTTGAAACCTACAAACAAACAAGCCAACAGGATCAAAATAGCACACAAATTTCAGTTCAGATCAACAAAACGGCCTCTCACATCGGTCATCTTGAGTTTTCATTTTGCAGTGTCTCGTCTTCAGTGCTAATTCCTTACTGATTCTTTTAATTGATTAGTGGACTATTTTAAGAACTGGTTTCGCTGCCATTAAGCAGATTTAAAGACTTAAGCTTGCTATACTTACCGTTCGCCTCCTGGTTACTAGACTGTTGGTGTGAAAAAGCACTTTGGGTGGCAGATGCAGGAAAAGAGACAGACTGAGGAAAGACAGCTGAGGAGGAGGCATCATCTGTCAATCAGAAAGACATGCATTTTTTTTAAACATGCAAACTGTCTTTTATTTACAAAATAAAACACAAAACTATTGAACTTTTACTGTCTGTCTGCCTGTCTATCTATCTATATGTATGTGTAGATTGATATATAACCAGACGATAGATATATAGATAGATATAGATAGATAGTGACAAGAGTGATAGTTTTGTGTTTTACTATCTATCTATCTATCTATGAATGTGTAGATAGTTTTACTTTTACTTTCTGTCTATCTCTCTATGTATGTGTAGATACACAGAGTGATAGTTTTGTTTTAGTTTTACTTTCTATCCATCTATATCTATTTATCTCTTTATATATACAGTACAGTCCAAAAGTTTGGAACCACTAAGATTTTTAACGTTTTTAAAAGAAGTTTCATCTGCTCACCAAGGCTACATTTATTTAATTAAAAATACAGTAAAAACAGTAATATTGTGAAATATTATTACAATTTAAAATATGTTTTCTATTTGAATATATTTCACAAAGTAATTTATTCCTGTGATGGCAAAGCTGAATTTTCAGCATCATTACTCCAGTCTTCAGTGTCACATGATCCTTCAGAAATCATTCTAATATGCTGATCTGCTGCTCAAGAAACATTTAATGTGTACAATTGTACAAAATATTTGTGTACAATATTTTTTTTCAGGATTATTTGATGAATAGAAAGTTCAAAAGAACAGTGTTTATCTGAAATCTAATCTTTTGTAACATTATAAATGTCTTTACTGCCACTTTTGATTGATGTAATGGATCCTTGCTGAATGAAAGTATTAATTTCTTTAATTTCTTAAAAAAAAAAAAAAAAAAATTCTTACTGACCCCAAACTTTTGAACGGTAGTGTATAATGCTACAGAAGCTTTGTATTTCAGATAAATGCTGTTCTTTTGAACTTTCTATTCATCAAGGAATCCCGAAAAAAAAAGTACACAACTGTTTTCAACATCGAAAATAATCATAAATGTTTCTTGAGCAGCAAATCAGCATATTAGAATGATTTCTGAAGGATCATGTGACACTGAAGACTGGAGTAACGATGCAGAAAATTCAGCTTTGCATCACAGGAATAAATTACTTTGTCAAATATATTTAAATAGTACACAGTTCAGTTATTTTAAATTGTAATAATATTTCACAATATTACTGTTTTTACTGTATTTTTAATTAAATAAATGTAGCCTTGGTGAGCAGACGAAACTTCTTTTAAAAACATTAAAAATCTTAGTGGTTCCAAATGACTGGACTGTACTGTATGTGTAAATCGATATACAATCAGATGATAGATAGATAGATAGCGACAGTGATAGTTTTGTGTTCAAATAGATAGATAGATAGATAGATAGATAGATAGATAGATAGATAGATAGATAGATAGATAGATAGATAGATAGATAGATAGATAGATAGATAGATAGATAGATAGATAGATAGATAGATAGATAGATAGATAGATATGGACATAAAAGCCAGTTTTCATATTTGAAAAGTGTGTTGAACTCAATATCCAGGACATCATGATAAAATGATAAATGTGCTGACTGCTAAAGACAAAGTGTATTATTTCCTCTACCACTTGGACTTCATTCAACAATAAATCCAACAAACCACTCTCTTTGCATTGGAATTTTCCCAAGTGACATCACTGTTTGTGTTGGCTTTGAGATCTACCACTAGCATTTGTGGGAGTAAGCGCTTTGCTTGATTTATTAGAAGTAAGGTCTCGCAATAGTTCCACACAAGAACATCAGCAATATCCAATTAACAAATTCATTGCTTTATGGATTAAGTTCCTTTTAAGCCAAGTACACTCTGTCAGATTTATAGCATTGTAACAATGTATCCTTCACAAGACATAACTATGGGATTGTGTGCCACAATCAGATTACTGCTGACCCTTGCCTGTATGGACCTTTCAGTGGTCCATACTGGTAAATAGAAGGCTTGCTTAATCTTAGGTTGAGAAACTATAGGAGTTGTATGCAGTTCTTTACAGTCAATTTCTTATTTACAATAACCGCAGTCCATAAAGGCATTTTATTGATATAGTAAAGGTACAAACTAATCCTAGTAGCTCAGTTTTTTTTTCTTTTTTCTTCTAAAAATGCAATTATACTGAATTGCAGTCTTCCTGTTTTCCAAAAGCCAAAACATGATGTGGGCATGGGCACATCTCTTACCTGAGGCTGTGCTTTTGAAGGGGTTACTAGGAGACAGAACAGGCTGGGTGCAACTGGCTGTAGAATTGAAGGGGTTTGGGAAATCTGAATCAGAGAGAGAAAAAGTGTTGTTATGAGCCACACACTGCAGAAGGTCTCTCATTAACATGAACTGTACTTTGGATCAAATCCCTGTTTTGACTTAATTATTGTGAATTTACAGATGTTTCCATCTCAGCGGCTTTCTGAGGTCATGCTGTACGATCGTCCAAATATTGCATGTCACACCCAAGCAGAGCTGGTTAGTAACTGATTACATGGAATCTGGATTACATAATGAGATTCCAAAAACTCAGTACTTGTAACTAGATTATATTACATTTTAAATTACTCATCATCAGACTACAGTTACTTACAGTTTTATTGATTACATGTGTACTCACAATGGCAGTGAATTATTCATAATTCATTGATTCTCCCTACTACTTCTTTTTTTTATGTTTTAAATTGCAACTGGCAACTGGCTCTGACTGGACGCGTTTGAGCGCGTTCAGTCATAAGTATCAATTTACATTCATAATCGGCCTTACAATCGTTAGGTGTGTCCCCGGCTATACTGATCTGCTATATAAACTTATTATTATTCTTCGGACCGAAAATTTGAACACTATCTCCTCCTAGAGCTTTAAAGCTACAACCACCAAACTCGGCCCAGACCTTCAGACTGTTCTGACTCGGGTTGCTGTATCTTTTCAAACTGATCCGACTTACGGTTTTCCTAAAAATGCTGATCAAAACTTGGAAAAACTCCCATAGACTTGCAATGAAAATCTGAACACTCCATCATCTTCAGTTGTCAAATTCAAATCAAAACAAACTGAAGCCCATTAAACTCAATGAAGCTTCCATTCTATGTACTATTACTGAGCCATTCAAACTCATTAACTAACTATCTATCTAACTTAATAACTATCTATCTAACTTACTAACTAACTAACTATCTATCTAATTTACTAACTAACTATCTAACTTACTAACTAACTATCTAACTTATTATCTAACTTACTATCTAACTATCTATCTAACTTGTTATCTAAATAACTATAGGCCTATAACTATCTAACTAACTTTCTATCTAACTTACTATCTAACATCTAACTTACTATCTAACTATCTAACTTATTATCTAACTATCTATCTATCTATCTAACTTACTATCTATCTAACTTATTATCTAACTATCTGTCTAACTTGTTATCTAATTAACTATAGGCCTATAACTATCTAACTTTCTATTTAACTTACTATCTAACATCTATCTAACTTACTATCTAACTATCTATCTAACTTATCTAATTAACTATATAACTATCTATCTAACTTACTATCTAACTATATCTAACTTGTTATTTAATTAACTATATATCTATCTAACTTATTATCTAACTATCTAACTAACTCTCACTTACTAACTATCAATCTAACTTACTAACTACAACTATCTAACTAACTAACTAACTACCTATCTATCTTACTAACTATATCTACACACACTCACTCACACTTACTTACACATTTTCTAGCTTTTAAACTACTAAACTAAACTAAAATGCTTCAAACTTCAAGCTTTTAAAACTACTCCAAACCTTCTGGCTAGGCTTTTTAAAGCCTAGTTAAAGTCTGTCTACAAACTTTACTCATCTAGTTATTTTTTGAATTGTCATTCAGTGAGTCATTTAACCATTATTACTGTCCATGTATTACTAACCATGTATTACTGTAATAATGTACTACTGGGCAGTCATGGCCTAATGGCTTCCTGGATGCCACAGCAAAAATGGCTGCCCACTGCTCTGGGTGTGTGTGTCCACGGTTTGCAGTGTGTGTTAACTACTCACTACTCCTACTGTGTGTGCACAAACTTGGATGGGTTAAATGAAGAGGACAAATTCCGAGAATGGGTTACCATACTTGACCTTCATGTTACTTTCACTTGTTTTGGAAGGCTTATGTCAAACACATTAAAACATACAAATTCACCTCATGTCATATTTACATGAAATGCAGGGATTCCCCACCTTTTTTGTCAGCTGAACCTCTTTGACCTAATATATTTACTTGAAGTACCCCCCTGAGAATAATAAGTTAGGTCAATAATAATAATATTTAATAATATAATTATGTTCACACACAGTTCTCTGATGTTGGCTAATGGTCAAATGACATGCAGGCAAACAAATACAATATATTTTATTTAGATTTTTTTTTTAATTATTTAAATGTATGATTTTTTTACTTAATGATTTTATTAAAATCATGAACCCTAGTCTGGGAAACCCTTACGTAATGTAATGGAAGAATGGAATATATTTTCTTTCTCTTTGTGTTTTTATATCAATATGACAAGATTATCCTATGCAAATCAAATGTGATAAATGAGTTAGGTCAAAAGTAATCAAAAAGTAATCCGATTACATTACCTTAAATCTGTAATGGGTTACATTACTAGGTCATGTCATGTCATCTGAAATCAGTAATCTTCTACAATTTGAAAGTAATCTACTCAGCGCTGATAATGATAGATGAGGTTCTGTTTAAAAAACATGGGATAATCTATTATTACTTGTTTACTCACAAATAGCTGCTTTAAAAAACCAAAGTCAAAGTCAAAATGTCATGCCTATTGTAGTTCAAAATCATTTTTAAACTAAAAAGCCCTGCTGTGAATTGCTCACTTGCAAACGTCTGAGATCCAGATGTTGCCTCTGGAACACCTGGGGAGCTGAAAAAGAGAGCACAGGAGATTGAGGGAAACAGAAAAAGAAAATACACTAGTTCAAAGAAATGAACTCTTAAAGCCGTTAACAAACATCTTAACAGTAATGTGGGTTGAAAAATCGTTCTATTTAGTTTAGACTGATGTTTGGTAACTAATTCTGTTCTATTTAAAGTTTTACCTTGCAGGCGTGGAACTTGAGGAAAGCCGGTTACCAAAGAGGGTGCTATACTGAGGGGGTCCATCAGAGGGAGCTGTTGTAATGGCTACAAAAGTGTAAAAGAGCTTGTCAAAGCTATATACCATATGTAGATTTCCACCATGCAAACAGAAATGCAACAAAATGTTGTATATTATTTTGAGATCTTTATGGACTAGCTTAATAATTTTATAAGAAAAAGGCATTTTTTTTATATATATATATTATACCCATAACCTTGTCTTACCTGTGACAGGTGTGTTGTCTGAGAACACTTTATCAAGCTGTGATAAGGCTGCATACTTATCCTGAGTGACAAGGGGCGGAGCAGCAGAACTTAGCGTGTTGTGGGCATGGCTTAGACCCCCAAAATCCAAACTCAGTGATTTAGGGAAGGCTCTAAATGCAGCTCCACCCCCAGTTGACAGAGTGCGACCTAAACCAATCAGAGAGGCTCTCTGTGATTATGCTCTAAATGCTTTTGCAATCAGTGTTGTTATTGTAACCTGAAACTATTAAAAAGAATTTTCATTGATTGATATAAAGCTGACATAAAATGATATATAAATACTACATGAAAAACTTATATATAAATAAGTCAGACAAATGATATGGTACTATAGTTTTTACATTTTATAAAGAAGATTGAAAGTGCACAACTTGCTGACACAATACTAGAGTGATGTCAGGCTGTTGCTGTGTGGTTGCTAAGGTGTTCTAGGTGTTGTTCTAGGGGCATCATTCAGTGGTTGCTAGGTTATTCTGGGTGGTTGCTAGGCAGTTGCTCGCTGACCCAAGTCAAAAGGGCAGACACTTGAGTCTCTATGATATTCTAGTCTGTAGATGTGGCTCATGTCCCTCCTTTAATTTAAGTTAATAGGATTTTTCTGCCTGTTTTTATTACCTGTGAGACAAAAATGTACATTGCACTCCTCTCCTTTAAGGGCTCATGACACAAGAATTCAAAATTGCCTTTAACTTTTGACATATATGAGGTATTTGTACCATTAAAACATCCTGCAAACTTCATAGATTAACACATCCTCCTTTAGTATGAACAAAGCATTTATTAGTCAAGCTTGAAAAAAGGCTCCAGAAAAAGACAACGATGAATAGTTATACATCTTCGCACCTTTGACTTGGGTCAGCCACCAACTGGCATTCAGTTGCTTAAAGGCTGACATTTCCCTACACTGGATGTGAGTGTCGCATCAAAAGCAAATAGAACCCATTGTAATCACTGATGGCGTCTACACTAGCAATGCATTTTTATAGGAAAATTATCCATATTTATAACTTTTGTAGACTATAACAAAGTCCCTTTAAGACAAGTCATTTCACTCGGCGGCCATCTTTGAAACGCCTCTCGGGCATCCTGGGCATCATGTAATCTCTTTGAATGGGGAAGCATCAAATTCTTCAAAACTGTTCTCCAACCTTACGATTAAATTTCATATTTGAAATCACCAATGAAATCTAACAACAACCGGCTCATAAATTTAGTTTCTAAACGCTCGAATCATGACAAAAAAAACTGTATTTTTCAGGCTGGATCAAGCTAATGCGCATGCGCAGACCTAAATGCGCGTCTCTTCGGAGGCGCGTGTCTGACTGTTTCTATAGAAACCGGTGATTCTAACGGCCGCTAAAGTGACGCAATGACTTTACCAGTCGGCGATTGGCTCTTATTTAGAAGGCGGGACTCATTCCGCCATATTGCGCGACTTTCTCCCATTCAAAACAATACCACCCGTTCAGGAGAGTCGAGTTCCGGTGTAGGATGTAGGAGTAGCTTAAGCTTAGGTGAGAATAGACACCTCTCTGGGCAACAAACTCAAGCTCCTCCGACATTTCTCTTTAAAAATTATCGTTTCTAATTCGTGCCCTGTGGTTTGTTTTGCTCTATCCTCTGCGCTTCCGTGTTCATCAATACGTCATGTGTCAGGTCAAAGTTCACTCTTCCTCCATTACGTTTATGATGGATGGATGTGCTTTTTTGGGCTTCAAAATATCGGTTACAATTTACTCAAATTATAAAGCTTGGAAGAGCCAGAATATTTTTTAATGTAACTCCATTGTATTTGCCTGAAAGAAGAAAGTCATATACACCTGGGATGGCTTGAGGTCATAGACAGTAAAAGAAATGGACACAGCGACCCCATTGGAACTCAATTGAGACAAGTGAAGCCCATTTTTAGCGATTTTTAGCACTTCCGTTTCTGACGCGCAGACTCAAACTAAGCTTGATGACGTCAGCAACCTGTCTGACAGATGTAAATCTTCTAGTAGCTGTGCATGAAAACTGCCATTGTTAATCTTGTAGAGACGGCGAACTTGAGCGGGGAGTTCTTTGGCGTGAGTGAGCAGGAGTAAGTATTCTGATTAATTATTTTGTATAGTATTTTAAAATGTAACGCCAGTACGCCATATTAAGTTAATGCATACTATTGCCTGCGAACTTCTCCTCCTGTCTGTTCGGTAATTTCTCTACTGTGCGACAGAGAGTCAAGTGGTTATGACGCAATCGTTAGCCTATTTTTACAAAAACTGTTTCTACGGGGCCATAATGTAACATAGAAGGTAATGGAGCCCTTTATACATTTTCATGTATGTTTAGAAATAAATAATGGACAAATGGAGTCTTTAAACGCCTCAGATGTAAAGTTATTCGCTGTCAAAGTGACGCCAAAATGAATGGGAGTCAATGGGATGCTAACGCAAGTGAAGTTCTGCTACAAGATGGCGGCATGCGGTCGACTTCAACTTCCGGTCGACTTCCTTGGGCACTGGGTTGAGTACATTATGGGATCATTTTCATTTTTGGGTGAACTAACCCTTTAAAGGAGCCACCCCTTAAAAACAGATCATTTCAGACAGAACTTCAAGGAACATATTAAAACAATAAAAAAATCTATGTCTTGACCCCTTTAAAGAGATAGTTCACCCAAAAATGAAAATTTTGACATCATTTACTAACCGTCAAGTTGTTCCAACACATTGCGGTGCTGAACACAGAAGATATTTTGAAGAATGTGGGTAACCAAACAGCTG
The DNA here is from genome assembly GCF_024489055.1 of Chanodichthys erythropterus. Lineage (NCBI taxonomy): Eukaryota > Metazoa > Chordata > Actinopteri > Cypriniformes > Xenocyprididae > Chanodichthys > Chanodichthys erythropterus. Next base: position 12,373,545 of record NC_090231.1, on the reverse strand, counting down.
ACCGTAGCAATTCACTTCCATATTATTTTTTTCCATACTGTGGAAGTTAATGGCTACCTTCAACTGTTTGGAAACCCACATTCTTCATCATATCCTCTGTGTTCAGCAGAGAGCTTGGAACAACTTGAGGACAAACTTTTTGAGGACAAGGCAGTTTTGCATAATGAAAATTATTAATTGTGTTAAATGATTACTAAATGATTGCTAAACTTTTGACTGCCTGCTCCAAACACCATGAAAAACATTCTGCTTTTATGATACATTTAGTTTTAAATATATTTAAAATTTTATATATTTACAAATATTCTTATCCAGACCTGGAAATGATTAAAATCAAATTCCATATTTTTTCATACTCCTGTAGTAATATCCTATATTGGCATGCCAGTGTATTCTACAAATAATTCTACACATTCTTTCACATCAACAGGCTACATGCAAGCACAGACGTGAGACAAAGCAGGCACTGCCCTGGGCGATTTTCTAAATATACCTTTACTTTAAAGCCTGTGCCTTTTTCACTATCAAAGAGCAGATTGTCTCTCCTTGACCTGGCAGAGCAGTGATGTAGGGCTTTGAAGTAGCTGGCTGGAGCATGTGCAGGACACATTCAGTATCATTCTGTGACTTTAGCATGGCACTGCTGGTATTTAGAAGCTCCGTCTGAGGCCACTGCAGTGAGAAACATCTCCAAAGAGTAGTTTCTTAGCTTTTGTAGCTTATTTAACTTTAGATGTACTGTCTAACATAATACTGTGGCCACAAACATACTGAATAGTGTTTATCTTGCATTGTGTCTAGCTTGGTCATTTGATCTTGATCTAAACCACTGGTTTACTGTTAACAGCATTATTCCATGGGGGTTCAAGTCTGCATACTGTAAGTTTTTTCCTCTGCTTCTTTCTGTTTCTTTCTCTCTGACAGACTCACAGCCCTCATATACACAAACTTTATACTGTATCTGCAATTACATCAACACTTTTATGCCTGTCATGGCTGGCTCACTCAGCAATGCAGCCAGATGGTCTGAGGTAAAGCTGAAGTGTCTGCAGTGCACAATCAGTCAGAATCACATATATATCGTTTATGCGACTTACCTAAAGTAAAGCTGTTTTTGAAAGTGCTACTTGCTGTGAAATAAAGGATAAAGGAGGGAAGATGAGATACAGTGAAGAAAGACTTGATAGACAATACATTTAAAAAAAAAAAAAAAAAATGCAGAAATATATATATATATATATATTGATATACAGTGGGATCTAAAATTTTGTGACTCCAGATTAAAATGCTTCGGTTTCCAATTTAAAACGATTTTTAAAGGGATAGTTCACCCAAAAATGAAAATTTGATGTTTATCTGCTTACCCCTAGCGCATCCAAGATGTAGGTGACTTTGTTTTTTCAGTAGAACACAAATGATGATTTTTAACTCCAACCGTTGCCATCTGTCAGTCAAATAATGCTAGTGGATGGGAACTTCTACTATAAGAGTAAATAAAACTTGCATAGACAAGTCCAAATTAAACCCTGCAGCTCGTGACGACACATTGATGTCCTGAGACACGAAACGATCGGTTTGTGCGAGAAACCGAACAGTATTTATATTATTTTTTTTAACTCTAATACACCACTATGTCCAACCGCGTTCAGCATTCGCTTAGTGAGGTCTGATCGCGCTCTGACAGCGGCAGTGATGTCTCGCGCATATACTTCAATGAGAGCGAGACATCACTGCCGCTGTCAGAACGCGATCAGACCTTACTAACGAGTTAAAAATCATAATTTGTGTTCTACTGAAGAAACAAAGTCACCTACATCTTGGATGCGCTGTGGGTAAGCAGATAAACATCCAATTTTCATTTTTGGGTGAACTATCCCTTTAATGCAAATTTTATTATAATTTTTTAAGTAATAAAGTACATGATATACATTCATGTAAAATGTACATGAATTGTATAGTTTCATATATTTTGTTTTTCCATTTGCTTAAAGGTATGGTTGGCAATTTCTGGCAATAGAAAGCTAGCTTTGAAAGCATAAGATTCCACCCTCCTTTCCGAGAGCTCTCCAAAGCCACGCCTCCTTCAAAACACATGAACACGCACAGCCAGAGAAGAGTCTGCAAAGCGTCAAGTTACCTCATGTCTCAAAGCGCATAACATTACAATAATAATGAACGTAAACTACTTGCAGATCTCTAGTTGTACCACCTGACTGCTGCAGATTCATTTCACTGTTGATAATGTTGCCATACAAACGCATAATTCATATAAGAGTCTGAGGACGTGAACAGCTCCAGGTAGAATGTCACGGGTTATGTACTGACTTAAAAGTTAAAGGTGCCCTAGAACCAGTTTTTAAAAGATGTAAGTTGATATAAGTCTAAGGTGTCCCCTGAATGTGTCTGTGAAGTTTCAGCTCAAGATATCCCATAGATTTTTTTTAACTGCCTATTTTAGGGCGTCATTAACTATGCACCGATTCAGCACGCGACCCTTTTAAATCACGCACCACATTTAACAGTACATTAGCAACATGCTAACAAAACATTTATATAGACAATTTACAAATATCACTAAAAATATCATGATATCATGAATCATGTCAGTTATTATTGCTCCATCTGCCATTTTTTGCTATTGTCCTTGCTTGCTTACCTAGTCTGATGATTCAGCTGTGCACAGATCCAGATGTTAATACTGGCTGCCCTTGTGTAATGCCTTGAACATGGGCTGGCATATGCAAATATTGGGGGCGTAAATATTAATGATCCCAACTGTTACGTAACAGTCGGTGTTATGTTGAGATTCGCCTGTTTTCCGGAGGTCTTTTAAACAAATGAGATTTACATAAGAAGAAGGAAACAATAGTGTTTGAGACTCACTGTATGTCATTTCCATGTACTGAACTCTTGTTATTCAACTATGCCGAGGTAAATTCAATTTTTGATTCTAGGGCACCTTTAAATTTGAACAAAAAAAATAGAGTACCTTTAAATATATTACTATTAAATTTACATCCTATCTTCTCTTTGTTTTAAATGTATTAAAATCCAAAAACGATTTGAAAAAGATTGTCAATGCAGACTTTTGGACCCCACTTTATACTTCATAGAACTGTATTTTATGTGACAGGATTTTATGTGACTGTCTTTTATGTGTAATTTATGTGTGTGTGTCTTTGTGTACCTGAAGGACGTGGAAGGGCTGGAAAGGAGGAGGGATGATTCTGGGGTCCCATTCCAGAAGATAATATTCCTGGCCTCTGTCTCTCCACACCACTTAACAATGTGTCTTAGACAGAAAGAGAGAAACAGATGGAAAGGAGAGAAGAGGAGGAGAGAAAAATAAAACATTTAAATAAAAATTAAATAATAAATCACAGTCTAATGATGACTTACCATACAGTACATCTGTGTTATTAATCAGGAGAGACAAGACAGAAGGAGGGGGAAGGGAAGACAGGAAAAGAAGAAGGAAAAACAGAGGTAAGGAGGGAAGAGCAGAAGGGTAGAGAAGAGCACATGAAGGCTGTACCTTTAATGGGATGATCTCTGAAGCTCTGTGAGCGAGTTGGTCTGGCAGTGAACACTTCAGTACGGCTATCAGCTGGAGAGACAGCAGGAGCTCTGTCCCATATTGACAACTGGGACTGCGACTGTGGGAATACACACACACATGCATATTAAAAATCAGATCAGCACCCTCGATATGACACATTTTTGGGGTGGTTTTCAGATCAGAGATGAAAGCATGTTAAACGGCTCAAACCGCAAACCCTCCTTTACTCTCATGGTTTAATTTAAACGGCCCTGCTACAGTAGTAAATCAGAACTGAGCTCATAATGTAGTTCATGAAAGTAAAATTACAGCTTTAATGCTTGTTCACTGATACAAGTGATATAGTTGATTTTCCTTTTTGATTTATAATAATAATAATAATTTAGTTAATTTAAGGGAAATTACAATTTTAAATTCCCCCTGTGGTGAAAATCAAGTTTTTAATGTTGCATGTGCAAGTCAACACCATTGCTGAGTATGCTGTAGTATCTTTAAAACTGCAGTGATCTAAAGACAGTTTTCAGTCACTGCGTAACATTAGCAATACATTATTAGCTGTTTTATTACATAGTCAAGTAAAAGGCTAATCATATTAATTAATGTTATGTGTCTGACATTGTAAAAAGCGATACCATTGTGCAGCATTTACCTCAGTAAGTTGACAGAGTGGATCTGAGCTCATGTGAGCGAGTGGAGGCGGGGCTAATTAGCATATTCATAGGTCTGCATATAATAAATGAAGCAAGGGTGTGGAGTTACATTCAAGCTATTTTAAGGCATTTTTTTCCACAGGAAAAAATATTTAAATATGTCATTTTGGTGATCAAAGATGAGTTTTAAGGGATAAAATTATTGGGTGACATACACATAAGGGGACTTTAAAACTTCACTAAGGTTCACTAAGCTTATTTGTATACTTTATTTTAGTTAAATAATTAAATAATTTTACCAATTTAGTTCTTTAAAGATAAATTACAGCTTTAAAACTTCTTCACTATGCCTTGCATACTGTTTTCCTCCTAAAGTCTTTTATAGTAATTTTCATTTGTAATAATAATTATTATTATTCTAATAAATAATAATAATAATAATAATAATAATTATTATTATTATTATTTAAAAAAAAAGAAAGAAATTACATTAAAGTGTTAATTCACCCAAAAATGAAAATTGTCATTAATCACTCACCCTCATGTTGTTCCACACCTTTTTTCATCTTCGGAACACAAATTAAGATATTTCTGATAAAATCTCCATTGACAGCAAGTTAATTTACACTTCCAAACACCCAGAAAGCTACTAAAGACATATTTAAAACAGTTCATGTGACTACAGTGGTTCAACCTTAATGTAATGAAGCGACGAGAATACTTTTTGTGTGCCAAAAAAATAAAATAACTTTATTCAACAATATCTAGTGATGGCCGATTTCAAAACACTGCTTCATGAAGCTTTAGGAATCTTTTGTTTCAAATCAGTGACCAAAGTACCAAAGTCATGTGATTTCAGTAAACGAGGCTTCGTTACATCATAAGAGTATTGAAATTTCAATGGTTCACCACTGGGGGGCATGACTTTGGCAGTTTAATACGCGCTCCGAACCACTGATTCGATACAAAAGATTCGTAAAGCTTCGAAGCTTCATCAAGCAGTGTTTTGAAATTGGCCATCACTAGATATTGTCAAATAAAGTCGTTATTTTGTTTTTTTGGCACACAAAAAGCATTCTCGTTGCTTCATAACATTAAGGTTGAACCACTGTAGTTACATGAACTGTTTTAGATATGTCTTTAGTAGCTTTCTGGGCATCTGAAAGTGTTAATTAACTTGCTGTTAATGCAGGCCTCACTGAGCCATCGAATTTTATCAAAAATATCTTAATTTGTGTTCTGAAAACGAACGAACGTCTTACGGGTGTGGAACAACATGAGGGTAAGTAAACAATGACAGAATTTTCATTTTTGGGTGAACTAACCCTTTAAGGGATTGATAATACTATTATCAGTCAAATAATAATAATAACAATTCATCAAGACATTATTGAACTTTTTTGTCTTTTCGTTTGTTTTTTTTACATTTTTTTTATTTCTGGGCCTCCTTTTTTTTCCTCACCAGTGTACGAGTTGGCCGGGCAGTGGGGTTCAAAGGATGTCCCAGTGGAGGCTGATTCTGAGCGGGCCCATGTGGAGCTGGAACAGCCTGAACCCCTGGCCCCCATGGTGTCTCTGCATCTCTGCGAATCTTGCTTTTAGAGAAATGCCTGGAAAAACAAACACTTGTTAGTATTGGATTCTTTGACTTTCAACTATAGATAATGCAGGGAGTAGGGTTCAGTGCATGTATTAATAATTTAGTTTGATCCACACTGAAACTGCCTTTATGACCACACTTCTTCTCACTCACCATTTCTTCCTCTCATATTTGTCCTGCAAGAACTCTTTCAGCTTCTGTGTGTCACGTGCATCAAAACAGCCATCTGTTTTGGGGTCAAATGTGCATAGCCAGGTCCTCCTTCCAACCTAACGCCCCCATAAACCAAAAACACAGTTAATCACCTTTTTAAGCCTCATTAAAGTTTATACAGCCTTATACAGGCTAATCTTCATATTGCATAGAGTACTTTCTCAAAGGAGATGTTTGCTAGGATTTTCATGTAAAATTGAGATTGTGCAACCATTATTTAGAAAGTATTTTGCTTCTTTGGGGTTTGTGTTTGCAATTAACTTAGAAGCTTTATTATTACTGAACATTAATAGTTAATGTAAACATGTCAAACAGATAATGTTTGAAAACTGTGTGCAATATTATGTCTGAGGTACTTTAACAAATTAGACAGTGACCCAGATGCTCAGTGACATAAATTACAAAAATACGTAAAACGGAGTCAAAATGGCATGTATTTTTAGCATCGAATGAGCTTAGGTGCAATTGAGCAGGCTCAGTTACACATTGTGAATTGTGTATGGATTAGTGGTTATTTAGCCCTGTAGTTTAATTTATCATTCACTTTAATGTCAGCACCAGCACTGATATTTGCTGTGCTGGTCTGTCCCTTCTCATATTCAACATACTTTACTGACAGAGGAGAGGAGGAATGAGTCAGAAGAATTTTTTGCCAGTGTTATACAAGCATGGCGCCCACCCTCGGAGCAACTGCAATGAGCAAAAATCCTGTAGTGCCAATTGTGGGTGTGAAAGTGAGTATGTGTGTGTTGGCTGAGGAGTGAAAGAGCACTGTCTGTACTTGAACCCCATTCAGATTTGCTTACCAGAAAGGCAAGTTCAGTCACACACTCATGGGAAAACCAGCAGTATATTACCAACTAAAAAACTCTATCTATTTTATGCTTTGCCCACACACCATCTATAAAACTTAATGTAAGCTCTTAGTATTAAGCAATCTACTCATTTGCTCAGTGCAAAACTAAGTTACCCTGCTTTTGCAATTTAAACGATGGAAGCCATCAAATGCTTTTAGTCTGTTCCCCAGCTAGTTTTAGAAATGCACTTAGACGCACAAACACACAAGAAATACAGCCAAAAATAAACCGTGAAAGTGTATCCACTACACATGTGGGGTTTTCTATTAATAGAATTTATGTTACACATAAGGTGGTTGATGGATGGTATATAATATGTTTCTTATGCTATATTATGTTCTAGATTTTTTTTTCTTTTCTATTTTTGCAATTTTAACAATACATTTATTTGTTATATATACACACGCACACACTCACAGGCCACTTTATTAGGTACACTCGTTTAACTGCTTGTGAATGCAAATATCTAATCAGCTAATCACATGGCAGAAACCCAACGCATGTAGACATGGTCAAGATGATCTGCTGGAGGTTAAACTGAGCATCAGAATGGGAAGAAAGTTGATTTAAGTGACTTTGAATGTGGAATGGTTGTTAGTGCCAGATGGGCTGGTCTGAGTATTTGAGAAACTGCTGATCGACTGGGATTTTCACACACCACCATCTCTAGGGTTTAATGGTGTGAAAAAGAGGAAATATCCAGTGAGCGGCAGTTCTGTGGGGGAAAATGCCTTGTTGGTACCAGAGGTCAGAGGAGAATGACCAAACTGGTTCCAGCTGATAGAAAGACAACAACAACAAATAATCACTCGTTACAATCGAGATCTGCAGAAGAGCAGAATACACAACACATTGAACCTTGAAGCAGATGAACACGCTGGTGCCACTCCTGTCAGCGAAGAACAGGAAACTGAGGCTTCAATTCACAAGCTCACCAAAATTGGACAATAGGAGATTGGAAAAACATTGCCTGGTCTGATGAGTCTCGATTTCTGCTGCAACAGAATATTTTCACACTTTGGGCCCCTTAGTACCAACTGAGCATCATTTAAACTCCACATCCTACTTGAGTATTGTTGCTGACCATGTTCATCCCTTTATAACCACAGTGTACCCATCTTCTGATGGATACTTCCAGCAGGATAACGCACCATGTCACAAAGCTCAAATCAGCTCGAACTGGTTTCTTGAACATGACAATGAGTTCACTATACAGTCACCAGATCTCAATCCAAATAGAGCACCTCTGGGATCTGGTGGAATGAAAGATTCACATCATGGATGTGCAGCCGACAAATCTGCAGCAACAGCATGATGCTATCATGTCAATACGGACCACAATCTCTGAGGAATGTTTCCAGCACCTTGTTGAATCTATGGCACGAAGAAATAAGGCAGTTCTGAAGGAACTCGGTACTGGCACATGTACCTAATAAAGTGGCTGGTTAGTTTTTAAAGGGACAGTTCACCCAAAAATGAAAATTCTTTCATCATTTACTCACCCTCACGTTGTTCCAAACCTGTATAAATGTCTTTGTTCTGTTGAACACAAAGGAAGATATTTTGGAGAAATTTTGTAAACAGGCCGCTTTGGGGCACCATTGACTTCTATAGTAGGAAAAGAACTACTATGGATGTCATGTTTAACACATTCTTCAAAATATCTTCCTTTGTGTTCAACAGAACAAAGAAAATGATACAGATTTGGAACAACTTGAGGGTGAGTAAATGATGAAAGAATTTTCATTTTTGGGTCTTTTTTAATCATTTCATTTTTAATAACCAAAACGGTTCACAGTCATTTCCTAGGTTTTTTTTTTGTTTGTTTTGTTTGTTTTTTTGCTTTTTCCCTTCCTTCTCCAATGTATGCCCTCTTTGCATGGGTGACAGGACTGTGCTACTTTGAGCTTTGGGTTTACTGTTTATTTTAGGGGTCAGGAATTTTTACCATTATGATGGCAAATAGCATGTTTCCCCATTGATTTCCATTCAAAAATAACCCTATATTCTGAAGAAGTACATTTTTTCCAAGCAAGTCTGCAATTTGCATATTATATAAATAATGTATTCTAAAAAGTAATATATACGATTAACAAGCAACATTTTAATCAGGCACCAAACAGAGTACCCTTTATTCGCTTTGTGGTCAAGAGGTGTAGAATTTTGCACAAGAAGAAATTTGGATTTATGACCCCCAAGTGGTTTCCAGATGTCTCCTGTCCATAAAAGTCGCATAGCATCACTTATGTACTAGAAGACCCGCCACTCACCTCGTTGCCATGGTTTTGCAAAAACTCCACTTCCTGTTGGGAGAAGGTTGTCATGGAAATAGACTTAACTCTGTGGGGTGGGTTGAGCCCTCTCCTGAAACAGAAACAAACCGCAAGCACAAACTGCGTGGTTAAACAAGAACCAGGAGTGAAGCGTTCAACGGGTTTGCTTTTATTTTTAATATAAATGAGCGTGAGAGTGTGACAGGGCTGTGAAAATGAGAGTAACCTCTTGAAAAAAAAAAAAAAAACAGTGAAGGAAGAGGGCTGCATGTTTTTCTCCAGTGCTATTTTTGTTCGTAAGTGCAGTTGCAGATTGAAATCGTGTGTAAACTGAAGTGGAATCACACCATTCCCTTGCTGACATGCAGAAAAAAACACGCTATATTGATGCCAAACCTGAAATCATGACGAAATGATACGTAACACAAGCGAGACTGGGACACGCCTGAAAATGACAAAGTAGTAATTACCGACTATCTTGAATGTAAACACAACCAGAAATCTCACTGACAGCGCTGCATTGACATAGCTACATATTTTCCAGAGTTTAATAGGCTGCTAATGAAATTCTTGACATAATCACATGCAGTTTGGTGTTATCACTCACAGCATTCCAGAGCACGACGTGCATACGAAGCAGCCCACGGTGATATCGATGTAAGTCACCCCAGGTTGGTTGCACTCGAAGCAGTGCTTGTTCACTCCCGTCTGGGCGAGCTCGCGGACCTTGCGGGCGCATATCTCCTGGTTGTCCCGGTGCTTTCGGTTCGACATGCTGGTGCCCTGTAGTCGCACACACCCCCTGGCCCTCAAGATGGTTGTGGGGGAGCCGTTCACTCGCCCACCGTTGCACTTTAATTCCCCCGCCGTAGTATGTTTCTCACGCCCGCATTCTGAGAGCGACTACGCGGCTGGTCGTCTTCTCATGCACTGAATTGAATTTTCATGAACAGAATCTTACATGCGTAGTCTCTCGTGGTCACGACTGGCCGGAGTTTTACAACCGCCCTGTTTATTTATTCATTGCTGCGGTTTTCTCCTCTGGGCGCGAAGAAAATCCGATTCTCGTCATTACTCTTCCTCGCTCTGCTGATTTCTCTCCCTTCGCACAGTATCAGATCGTTCGCGGCGCGCAGTCTCTCTCTCTGCTGTTGCGCACCCGTCTTTCCTTCCAGGGATTCTAGGGAGACTGCGAACAGAAACCAAGACGGGGACGGAGGAGGCAACTTTGAGTACTACAGTGCCTCTGGGGGGCGAATAAACGCCGCGGGATAAGTAGGGACTAATCTGCTTAACAATATTGTGTTTATGATGGCTGCGTGGTCATTATTTTGTGCTCATTTATTTCCAGGGTTACCCAGCAACGTGAGATTTTCTATCTTGGACACGAGTAGATTTTATCACGCCCTTCTGTATGACGTTTGAAATAAAAAATGTGTTTATTAACTCTTTGCATGAAGCACTCAAATCAATGCAGTGTCCATCATGGACTACGACTGAAAAAAAAAAAAAGAAGCAAAACCGAAAACACTTGACGAATTTTAAGTGAGTGCATCCTGTTGACACATTCTTGAGTTAAATCACATTAACGGAGACATCTCACCAGTTACACTGATGTAATGTTGGCCTGGTTCCTGGTCTTGCAGTGAGTGAAAACACAGGATGCGTGTCCTGCAGTGGCAACTAGCTGCCAGCAGAGGTCACAGTTTTGCAAAACATTAATTTAGCTTCAGTTTGGTTAACAGAAATTTTGAGTATGAGGTCTCTGTGGAACAAAAGTGGGCGTTTTTGTATTTGTGGGTGTTTTGAAACTGGTGGGTGTTTATAAATCATGCAATGAAAAATGACCCCACCCCTAAACCCTACCCACACTCTGACGTGGGCAAATCAGGTAACGCTCTCAAAAACGCCCCTCTGTTTATGGCCTCGTCCACTGATCTGGTAACTCCTATTACTGTCCTGCAGAGACCTGTACTTGGACATTTAGAATGTTGGACAGTTAGAATGTTCAGATGTTTATTAATTTCTTTTACAGTTTCTCTGACTTTTATGCTTTGTTGCCTCAAAGCATTATATCAGGGATAATTGTGATAGAGAGGCAGGGGCGTAAATTTCATCTGACAGTGGGGGGGGGAGACAATAAACATAAAATTTATAAAGAGCAATTTTTGAAGGGGACACAAATAAAACAGCCAAAATTTTACTTATAAAGAATATATGTAATGTTGCACAGAAGAAACCCTACTATTATTAGTGTAGCATGGAGTTGTTTCTCTTTGGTTCAATGAAAAAATCTGTCTAAATTGGCCAAAATATTCTTCAAAATATATATATATATATATATATATATATATATATATATATATATATTTTTTTTTTTTTTTTTTTTAAGTTGTTTACAACCAAGTCACCAAAATACGATGAATACCAAAGATAGGCAGCACTCAGATAGGGGGGGTCCTGACCCCCCTGTCCCCCCCGCGATTTACGCCCCTGTAGAGAGGTAAATGTTTGCACAATCCACACTATTTTTAAACTTGTGATTAAAGATTACTTTAGCCTATCTCTTAGATTACTTTATGTAATATACCAGGGGCGTTTCTTCCGAGGAGGCAAGGGAGGTAGTGCCTCCTCAAAAAAACTGGATGAGAAAATAATCAATATTACAAAAATAAAACAACACAAATGTTACAAAATCTGACATTAAAAAGTGTAAAAGTCACTTGTTTTTCTAAAGAAACACTGCCAAACAGCGACGCCCGCAGGTAAAGTTACAGCGGGGAGTCCGCGTCTTTTGTGCCTCCCTTCAGCAGAAACAAAGCAGAGCTCCCAAAGCGTGCGGTGGGTTTAGTGGGGGGATGATAGAGTACGTCAGGGAGGACGCATTTTTGTAGGCAAAACCCGGAAGCGAGTTAGCATTTTAGGGCTTCCGGTTCCAACGCGTAAAGTCTATGGGTTTTTTGATTACGTTTTTGCTAAATCGCCTGAAATAAGGTCTGTGGTAAACAAAGCCTCTAAATACTTTCACGTTTTGATCTATGACATAAAACACACCAGTTATAACCCACTTGTGATTTTTTAAACCTTTACTGTGTCTTAAAAACGGCGGTTGCTAACAAATTGCTAATAGGGACTACTTCCTTTGGCGGGGACTTTAGACGTCATCATGATAAACAGGACATTTGGACAGCATTTCTCATGAAAAAGTGTATAAGTATTCATACACAGCACAGATCATAATCAGCGAACATGTTTTTAAATAAAGTTTGGTGGTGACGACGTTGATCGTGTGTTCGTTTATAGCGTACTGTTAGCTTTTTATATCTGACGACTTTATTTAGGCTTCAAAATGTATTTATGTTGTTTTAACTTTTAAAGATTATCTTGATTGACAAAACATGTAAGTGTCATAACCCTTTGTTAAACACAGAGCTTAATTTCTGCGATTTTCCAAAACTCTATGGGGAAAATGCTTAGGCTTTCAACGGAGGGAACCTGTGCACCGCTAACTTCCGGGTTGGCCTACAAAAACACGTCATCCCTGAGGTACTCTATTGAGAATGAATGGGGGAAAGTCACGTGAGAGGAGGCAGTGCCTCCATCACACTATGACTGGATATGATTGGACACCCTAACCGATCATATTGGTTTGTGCGATAAATCCCACCTCTTGTTTTTGTGCGTGTTCTCGTCGAATCAGCCTGAATTGAGTACCTCAGAGATGACGTGTTTTTGTATGCAAAACCCGGAAGCGAGTTAGCCTTTTAGGACTTCCGGTTCCATCACCCTAAAGTCGTTTATTTTTTTGAATGGGTTTTTGCTAAATCGCCTGAAATAAGGTCTGTGGTTAAAGGCACAGTATGTTTTTTTTTTTTTTCGCCACTAGGGGTCGCTAAACTCTTCAAAACAATAACAAAGGCGTAGATTGATGACGCGGTGAATGAGCGTGGACTCATGAAACTTGTCGTCATTCCGATGGATATAATAATGTTTATGGCGAAATAATGTTTATGGATGAGTGAATTTTTAACATGACCGTGGTTTAAAGCAGGGTGTGGCCGAGAATCGCGGGCGCGATTGCTAATGAGAGACAGATATCAGAGCCACACGCGAGTCCCAGGGGATATAAAGGAATGAGGACATTTCATTCTACTGAACTACTCACAAAGCTGAAATACTACTAATACAAGTCAGTTTACTTGACAACTTAAAATTGTTAGGTAACGCAGCACTGTTTCACTTGAGATTGATATACAATATTGATCCTCGTTTAATTTCTCATTTTGTCCCAAAGTTCGCTTGCCATGGTCCATAATGTTTGACCGAAACAACAACAGCGTGTCGCTAGACTGCAGCTCTCTCATCTGTTGCCATGGTTACTATGCAGTACAAGGAAACCAGGGATAACGCAGATATTACGTCAATCACAGGCGACAAGTGACAAGGGAGGGACAGGCGCTATTTAAAATTGTGAATTTCTCTGAATTTACAAATTCTTGGAAACATTTAGGATAATGTAAGTACATAGCTGAACAAAATATATAACATTGTGCAAGTGGTTTTTGGATATTTTAATATGAAAATCTTACATATTGTGCCTTTAACAAAGCCTCTAAATATTTTCACGTTTTGATCTATGACATAAAATACACCAATTATAGCCCGCTTGTGATTTTTTTAAACCTTTATTGTGTCTTAAAAACGGCGGTTGGTAACAAGTTGCTAAAAGGGACTACTTCCTTTGGTGGGGACTTTAGACATCATCATTAAAAACGGGACATTCGGACAGCATTTCTCATGAAAAAGTGGATCAGTATTCATATACAGCGCAAATCATAATCAGCAAGCATGTTTTTAAATAAAGTAGTTTTTTAAATAAAGTTTGAGGAAGCTTGGTGGTGGTGACGTTGATCCGCGACCACGGTGTGCTCCGTTTATAGCCTACTGTTAGCTTTTTATATCTGATGACTTTATTTAGGCTTCAAAATGTATAAATGTTGTGTTAACTTGTAAAGATTATCTTGATAACGCTTTGTTAAACATAGAGCTTGTTTTTTGCGATTTTCCAAAAGTTTATGGGAAAAATGCATATGGCTTTCGATCAAGGGAACCCGTGCGCCGCTAACTTCCGGGTTGTCCTACAAAAACACGTCATCTCTGATATACTTTATGAAGACGGTAGGTGCGTCCCAATTCATCTACTTATGTACTATTCTATGACGTTTTTGAGTACAAATAGTGCAAGTAGTGCGTTAGAAGGTAGTGCGTAGTACATAGAAAATTCCAAAAAGAAAAAGTGCACTTTAAATAGCTGGATGATTAACAGAAAAAACGAAGTGTGGAATGTTGGACACTTCATGCACTCAACTGTCGCAGCTTTAATTATGTAGCGGAGGGAGAGGGGGTATCGGACTCTGTTGTTAAATGACAAAATAACCTTATACAATTCACGCACTACATGGATGAGTACAAAGTGCATAAGTGCATAGTGCGTCATTTGGGACGCAACTAGTGATGGCGTTAATGGGAAGACTAATTAAAAAGTAAGTAAACAACTGTCACTTAGATATCACCGCTTTATTTCATGTCAAAATCAAACTCGAAATGGCCTGAAAACATGATGGCTGCGGTGGGTTTTAGTGAGCAATCAGCAAGGTACGTCTTTGTGTCTGTGAGTGAGTGACCAGTGTGTACAAGCTTGATGACTGCTGAAAATAAATTGACTAATAAAAAGAAAATATGAATATTAGTTCATAAATAATATATTGTTTAAATTGTTACATGCCTTTAGTTATTATTTTGGAATAAATGTAAAAATGCATAAAAACACTAACTTGATGAAATGTACTTGGTTTTAATAAATAGAACATTACATAGTGTAAAAATACAAAAATAGAATTGAATTTGGTCTTTCTTTTTATGTAATGTAACTTTACCAGGAAAATTGTGTAACAGAGACATAAATGAGGGCGTTGCTTCCTTTTAAAATACCACTGCACACCACTGAAATATACAGTGCCTTGCAAAAGTATTCATACCCACTGAACTTTTCCACATTTTTACCCGTTACAACCACAAACAAAAATGTATTTTATTGGGACTTTATGTGATAGACCAACACAAAGTGGCACATTATTGTGAAGTGGAAGGAAAATGATAAATGGTGTCCAAATTGTTTTGTAAATAAATATCTGAAAAGTGTGGCATGCATTTGTATTCAGCCCCCCTGAGTCAATACTTTGTAGAACCACCTTTCGCTGCAATTACAGCTGCAAGTCTTTTGGGGTATATCTCTAGAGAGTGAAATTTTTGCCCATTCTTCTTTGCAAAATAGCTCAAGCTCAGTCAGATTGGATGGAGAGCGTCTGTGAACAGCAATTTCAGATTCTCAGATTCTCAATTGGATTTAGACTTTGACTGGGCCATTCCAACACATGAATATGCTTTGAACTAAACCATTCCATTGCTCTCTGGCTGTATGTTTAAGGTCATCCTGTTGGAAGGTGAACCTCTGCCCCAGTCTCAAGTCTTTTGCAGACTAGCAGGTTTTAATCTAAGATTGCCCTGTATTTGGCTCCATCCATCTTCCTATCAACTCTGACCAGCTTCTCTTTCCCTGCTGAAAAAAACCCCCATGATACTGCCACCATCATGTTTCACGGTGTCATGTCTTGGTAGGTTTGCTGTTGTGCCATAATCTTTACATTTTAACATGATGGATTGTACAGTGCTCCATGAGATGTTCAAGGACTTGGGATATTGATTTACAACCTAACCCTGTTTTAAACCAAAGACTATAGAATAACACAAGATGCATCACTCGTATTATTATGAATGGGAGAAAGTGCAATGCACAATATGGCGGAATAAGTCCCGCCTTCTAAATAACGCCCTATGGAAATGAGGCACCAAGGATGCACATTTAGGACTGCGCATGCGCATTAGGTTGATCCAGCCTGAAAAAATAGTTTTTTTGTCATGATTCGAGCGTTTAGAAACAAAATTTATGAGACAGTTGTTGTCAGATTTCATTGGTGATTTCAAATATGAAATTTAATCAAAAGCTTGACAAACAGCTTTAGAGAATTTGATGTTTCCCCATTCAAAGAGATAAGAGCTGCACTTGGATGCCCGAGAGGCATTTCAAAGATGGTCGCCAAGTGAAATGACTTGTCTTAAAGGGAATTTGTTTAAACTTCTCCACAACAAAAAGTTCAGGGCACCGTGAGCAATATCACACGAGTAGCCGTAAATATAGCCTTAATATTAAATAGATTAATAAGACCAAAGATTGCCCATTTTATGTACCCAAAAAGAGTTATATCTCATGTTTAACTTCTATAAGACACAGCCGGCCGAGATGAAGCTGTTCTCAGCGAGTACTACACGAGGATTGAACGGCCCTGATGGCCTGGAGCTTGCATCTCGGAAAACGTTTAAACAAATTGTAAAATAGGCACTATGATTAATATAAGTCACATATTTCAAGCCTAAACAATTACATTATCGCCTAAAAAACACTTTTTTACTACAGTTCATGGTACAATAAGCAAGTGTAGTAGCTATTTGCAAAAATTATGTTGGATTTGCTCGGCCGCCATGACGGTCACTTCAAGCGGAGTAAACAAACGGCGAAAAGGTAGGAGTGCTGTTATTACTAAAATATTGCACGGCTATCAGCCAATCAGATTCGAGAACCAGAAAGGACTGTTTTATATATATATATATATATATATATATATATATATATATATATATATATATATATATATATATATATATATATATATATATGAGAAAGAGATAGACAGAAAGAGAGCAGTTGTTGCCATTTTTTCCCCATGCGTTAATAATTTTTATTCTAAAAGGTGTATTATTAACTAGTGTGGACTTGCTACTATGTTGTTTACAGCAAGAGACATGGAGAGAGAAATTAATGTTGGTAAATGCTTTATTTACGTGTGTTAGATATAGTGGGCGTGCAGTTACTGTGAGGCATTTTAAGATTCTAAGGCTTATTTTAAGGTTATATCGCTGACTCAGATTAACATCTTTTGCTTGTGTTTCAGTTTTGGCTTGATTTCTTTCACTGCTGTCAGGTGGGGCTTCTGAACAACAGGTTTAACCGGGACAAGTATGGATAAGCTGCTTGCAGTGAAAGACTCCTATTTAGTGTAAAAGGTAGTGTGGCTTTGATGACACGTGAGGCTAGAAACTAGAACACTCCCTGAAAAACGCTTCATCTAAAACTGGGATTGTATTCATTCATTTTGTCTGGTCGTTATAGAAACCAATGACTAGGCTATATGCTTAAAATAAGATATAATTTTTTTCAGTTATACCCAGGTACTTGGTCTCCTTAAACATAAATAATCTGCATTACTTAAGCATAATAAATAGTATTAATCTCTTTTGAAAACAGCCTGCTTGCTTTATTTATTGACGCACCGAAACCCGGAAATACAGTGCGTGAAGGGGGGTGGACCAACTGTGGCAAATTCAAGAGCGGAAAAAAAAAAGTTCTCCTGCGAAGTGCGAGCAAGTTTTAGTCACTCAAGGGAAACATACAAGGACATGGTGGTTGATGGGTGGAAGCACACATCGATGTATAAACTACGAATCTATGGACTAATAATAAATGTTAACGCGCATAATGGAACCTATAATGAAAGCGCGTTCTTGAGAATTTAGGAAGAGATGAGGCCATTATTAAAGGTATGTTTACTTAATTTTCTTTTACCTTTATTTTTGTATTTATATTATTGACGAATTATTATTAATTTATTTCTGCGACTCGTTGTTCAAGTGAATTGAATGAAAAACACAAACTTGGTTTAAACGATGCTTTTTTTTTTTTCTTTTTTTTTTTTTGCTTTCAGGCAACACCCGACTAATATTTATACCGAAACCATCCAATGGAAACGACTGGTTTAATTCATACTTTCTAAACGATTCCTGATGTTGTTAACACCATTGGTCTCACAGCGTTGGACTTTTACAGCATAAAGGAGATCTATACGGACACACACCTTGCAGGAAACTGTGGGGAATTAAAAAAAAAAAATTTGTTCGCATCAATTGTGTCGTTTTAAATTCTCAAAATGACTGTCAAACTGGACTTTGAAGAATGCTTGAAAGACTCCCCGCGATTCAGGTAAGCTCCTCCTTTTTAATATCACTGTGAAAATATTTAACAACACAAAATAATGTAAAAAAAAAGTAATACATACTGTCCATTAAATCTTTATACACGTATAATTTTAAAAAAGAAAGGTCACGTGCAGCACGTTAAAGTGATAAACTTGACTGTCATGTGCAAAAAGGATGACGTAGCAAGTTTCTTTAAGTAGTTCTAGGATCAGGTCAGTGGGTTCAGATGAGAGGTTTTGGCCCGAGCGTGCTTGATTAAAGCTGTTCTCAGATCAGCGTGAAATGTCTTCCAACGGTTAGTGTAGCGCGCGTCACTGGAAAGAATTTGCTTAGGTCCATATAGAAGGAATGAATGAGGCGATAATTAAGTGGCGCTGTGGAGAGAAGGGTGGCACATTTTTCATCATAATGGGACGTTTTTTTAACCATTCAAGCGAATATATAATACTATTGTCTAGAAAATAATTTGTTTAGATGACATTTTGTTATCAGGATAAAACCTTTTGGTTGTTTGTATGCGACTTGTGGATAAAAGTGTCTTTCTTTGTGGTTTGGCTCTAGATTTAGAGTGCATGGAAAATTTGAGTGCCATGTTTTAGTGGCTGCAGAGGGAGCAAAATCAGAGGGTGTAGTGAGTTAAAAAATGAGGTCATTTCCACTCAGAAATGTACTTGCATAAACACACACAATATCTCTTTTCATCTGTCATACGCGAATCTAAACATACAGAGCATGTGGAACTCATCTACACAGTCATGCATGGACACTTTTTAACCTTCAGATACAGAGAGCAACTGAAAAGAAAGAATTTCAAATAAGGTGTACAAAGGCCACTGACATAAACACATTCGAGGCCTAGTTTACTTCAGACTGCGGCTGTCTCTGGTTGCTAAGTAGTGGTGTGGTGGAGGAGCAGGAAGTGAGACGAGAGATACTGAAATGATAAACAGGAGACAGGAAGTGTGTTTTAGGGGCGGAAGGCTACGGAAGCTACAACTTTTTCTTCAACACACATTTTTGCACTAACAAATACGTACATTTTTGATGAGTGCACATCCGTATAAGCTGACAGTATACTTTAAAGCTGGAATACACTACACAACTTTTTAAAATCTGAACAAGGCATCATACACCCCTCAGAGCTGTTCATGCCCTCAGACTTAGAATTATACATTTCTACAACACTATTAACACTACAGTACATCGACAGAGGTCATGTGGTACACTGGTCAAGTCGGAGTTCCAAAGTCCCTTTAAGGCAAGTCATTTCACTTGGCGGCCATCTTTGAAATGCCTCTCAGGCAGCTATTTCAGTCATGCAAATACAGCTTTAATCTCTTTGAATGGGGAAACTTCAGATTCTCCAAAGCTGCTCACCAAGCTTATGATTAAATTTCCTATTTGAAATCATCAATGAAATCTGACAACAAAAATGTTGTTTCCTATGCTCAAATAGCATTAAAAAAGCTTTTTTCAGGCTAGACCAGCCAATGCGCATGTGCAGTCCCAAACACTGACTTTTTCAATAGCAACTGGAGCTTGGTAACGGCACCCGCAGTGATGCAATGACTTTACCAATCAGTGATTGACTCTATATAGAAGGCAGGACTTATTCTGTCATGTTGCATGTTGCATTATCTCACATTCATTCACTGCCCTCCATAAGTTTGGAAACACCCTAGAAAAGTGGGGTTTTGAACAAGATTGGCATGAATCTTTTTTAATTAGTGCTAATTTTGCACTGATAAGGGACAACACAAACTATGAAAACATATTTTATTACATAAACAGTTTATACTAGAAATAGAAAAAACTCAAATTAATCAAAATATCTACCATTAGCAGCTATCTGACCTAAACTGGGTTCTAATTGGTTCATTGTATTCTAAACTTAATTGGCAATCAATTGTTGAAGCTATTAAGGTGTGCTGAACCAAAAATCTTTTACAAACCTGGGCCAAGTTTAAACCAGTAACCAGGCATCACAGCTGGCAAAGGGGCATGTCTGACTTTGACATGTATATATTACCATTATTATGTAATCAAAAGGAAAATTATTATTGCTGGTCTTCAATGATAATGTCAAGTTACTTTAATGTATTTGCACCAAAATATGATAAGGATTTATGCTGATATTGTCCAAAACCACACTTTGCCAGGGGTGTTTCCAAACTTTTGGAGGGCAGTTTAAGTAATATAAGTGCACTATCTTTGTGTATATGAAGTCTTTGGGAGCTCTCAGAAAATTCAGAGTTTGTTGTAAGTTGTAATTACAAGTTCTATGAGGATGTGAACATTTTTACAAGCCAGAATCTCAAAATTATGGTAATTCCTACATATCGTGAATGCACAACGCACCTAAACTCATGCATTAACATGTGCCTTGTTCTGTGAAATTGGTCTACTACGACTGACCAAAATCGTCAGACTGTTTCTGACTTTCAGCGACTACCACCGACTCCCCCAGACTATATTATGGCAAATCTGGGCAAAAGTTGTGTTGTGTATTCCAGCCTTTACTTAGATAACACATAGTGTTACTTGGATGGTAAATGTGATAAAAAGTCAATTTATTTTATAATCTTTTTCTCAGTTACTGTTTATGTATTAATAATTAAATTTTGAGATTATAAACATAAGCATTATATTTCTATGTCTGTTTGTATGTGTGAAAAAGCAGGAAACTACAAAGAGCTGAGCTATTTTTCTGTGTGTTCTTTAAGAAAGTCTGAAAACACAGATAATCGAACAGTCACTGATATAAACTCATTGGAGTACACATATATGCACACAGTCACACGGCCCTAGCGAGTAAAATAATCATATTTAACCTGGTTATGTTTTGTGCAAAGTAAATGTAGTGTTTTTAAAGGGTTGAGCTAAGATGAATGGGATATCATTCTTTTTTGAGTTCTGTGTGTGAAAATGTGTGTGTTATGTTTCAATAGGGCAGAAATCGAGAAGGTGGAGGTCAACGTTAATGAACTGGAGACGAGACTTGAGAAGGTGAGGAAATGCTGAGAGACTCACTATTAGTGCATCATCATTATGACTAGTGCTCTCACTTACGACTAAACCACTATCTCTAGTTTTAAATGTCAGCACGTATCTCATTCCGTTCCAGACATTATTGGTACCTCAAACCCCGTGGCTTCTAGAGGAGACAAGTACTACTACTTTTCTAAATGCTCAGACTTATGATTTTTACCTTGCGCATAATAAAACAGATGATAAATGTCCCATAGGCTTATATTGATATAGAGACCAGATTATCATGGAGACTTGGGCCAGTATGCATCTGCCTAGCAGCATACAATCAACAATTCAAAACACAAGTGAATGTATAGCAACATCTTGCCGTCACTGTGGTGAGTTTTGCATGCACAAGAAGCCCCACTCCTACTCATTTTCTTCAGAAAGTGTAAAAAAAGCTTTGCTACCGTTTTAAACCATAACAGAACGGAGCCTTATATTTAGGCTTACACCACCATACAATAATATCCCAAATACTGCAGCGTTTATTGTTTTGATGGTCAAATGCTCAATTCCTTAATTTAAAAAAAAAGTCATTGTCCCTTTTTTTGTGAAGTGATATAATGTTATGCAGAGGAACTAGAAAGAGGAATTGCCAATTGAAAGGCTTTTAACCACAATCCAAGATAATTTCCCCTGAATTTATTAGACCAATCAGTTTCAAACCACAGAGACCTAATAGTCATCTCCATTTTTGCATGTTCAACTTTCTTTGGTGTGTAATGTTGCTCCAAAGGGAGTTCTTCTTAATATCAGTGTGCACTGTTTCTGATCTTCCTGAAACGCCTCCATTGTAGTCTTGAGTTTTCTTCCAGGAATGAACACGTCACAATATTCCTCATTTAAATAATTTCTGCCCAAGGCATACACAAAAAAGTAGTGTGTTATGGTAAGGGGCGTGACATTTCCAAAACACCGAACTGACCAATCGCAACATACTGATCAAAACATTTGCATAATGGTCTTCAATGGCCAATCAGAGCACATTGCGCTTTTCAGAAGGAGGGGCTTCATAGAGACGGGAACTAAACAGAGCTGTACTGACAGACTGGGAAAACAGGTGCTGCAACAGTGTCAAATTTGGTGTGTTCTTGAACATCCAAGCATGAAAACCTCTTCTAGTAGACATGAAAAACAAAATTAAGACTTTGTAAAAGGGCAT
This sequence comes from Chanodichthys erythropterus, assembly GCF_024489055.1. NCBI lineage: Eukaryota > Metazoa > Chordata > Actinopteri > Cypriniformes > Xenocyprididae > Chanodichthys > Chanodichthys erythropterus. The sequence continues at coordinate 12,351,048 of NC_090231.1, read as the reverse complement.
AATAGGTCCTTTATAAATAACTGCTCACAAACTTTTTTATGTTATGAATAATATGACATTATAACATCCTGAAAAAAAATGTGTGTTTAGTTGGTGAAACAGTGCCACACTATGCTGGATGCAGGCCGTGCCTATTGCCTGAACAGCAAGAGCTTTGTAAATGGCCTTAAAGAGCTGGGACACCACTGTTCTGAGGACCGAACTATGGGGGTGAGTGCATCAACAGTCCTGTAACGGATTTTAAATTAGCATTGCTTACTGTACACAAGAAACCACACAGGGTTAGCCACGTGTGTTAACTGATACCTGTGATGGTAAATGAACATATGATCACCCAAAACAGCATCAAAACAAGAAGGAAGTGAAAAAATATGATTGTAAATTCCAGATCTGGACGGTAACATGCGTCTGTTTGATAGATTCTAGACAGATATGAGAAACAACGGCAATTACCAGTGTAGTGTAAAAAATAGGATGTGAAGATACAGTATTTGTACTTTCTCTGGTAGAGGTTTACCTCAGTTTGGAAACTGTTTGAAAGAAAGGTTTGAAAAATACTAATGTAAACGCTTACACAACACATGTCTGCCTAGACATAGCATGTACACTACCTTTAAAAAGTCACTTTTATTTATCAAAGATGCATTAAATTGATCAAAAGTGACAAAAAAGGCATTTCTAATGTTACAAAAGATTTCAAATAAATGCTGTTCTTTTGAACTTTCTATTCAAAGAATCCTGAAATAATAATGTCACGGTTTCCACAAAAATATTAAGCAGCACAACTGATTTCTACATTGATATTAAGAAAAGTTTCTGAGCATCAAATCAGATTTAGAATGATCATGTGACACTGAAAGCTAATGTAATGATGCTGAAATTTCAGCTTTACCTTCACAGGAATAAATTACATTTTAAAAGATATTGAATAGAGTCAAGTTATTAGTATTTCACAGTATTACTGTTTTTACTGTATTTTTGATCAAATGAACAGTCTTGGTTAGCATTAGAGACTTCTACAAAATCTTACTGACCTCAAACCATTGAACGGTAGAGCAAGTTTTTGCAAAATGAAAAAGGAAAGTTCCTGTGTAGCTATATGAGTTGAAAATGATTGAGAGTTTACAGAAGCATAACAGAGGCTGCGCTTCTTTCTTTCAGGAGTGTTTAGAAAAGTTTTCTAAAAAGCTGTCAGACATTGTTAGTGCTCAAGAGGTGAGTCAAGTTCTTCCTTTTTACTGTTACTGTTACTACTAGTAACCAATGTGCCAACTGAGGATGTGTTCCTGTTTTCACTTTTCTTTTGGCTTGTCTCCCATTCCTTGAATTGTGTTTCTCCAAACAGGAGGTGATTGAAACCACACAAAAGTCTGTAAAGTTGAAGTTACAGAATTTTGTGAAAGAGTAAGTTTTTCTTCCTCTGCCTCTTTACTAAGGCACATTTTCTTTTTTGTACCACTCTACCAATAATATGAAGCTGTCTGTAAACATATGCATGAATTCGACAATTGAGTACAGAGTAATCATAAATCTCATGCATTTTTCTGCAGTTCTTTATTAGAGGCCCTTCTGAGAGAATTGGTTGTAAAATTAATAATTCTAGGCAATTATTTACTCATTTTTTATCTCCCCCTAAGGGATGTGAAGCGTTTCAAGGATGTGCGGAAGGAGTTTGAGCGTAGCAGTGAGAACCTGGAGACGGCACTGAGCAGGAACGCTCAGGCACCCCGCGGGAAACAGCATGAGGTGGAAGAGGCCAGCAATAACCTACTGAATGCACGCAGAGCCTTCAGATCAGGGGCCCTGGACTATGTGCTGCAGGTAGAAACATACGATTATGCTTTATTTTAAGGTGTCCTTGTCTGAGTACTGAGTGATATTAATTAAGTACTTTACTACTGCGTTAGGGTTTGGTTTAGGGTTAGTTGCATGTAATTATGCAAAATTAATAGTTAATACTACAGTAAGTGCATGTAACGTGTAACAGGAACACTGTAAAATAAAGTGTTACCAAACATACTGTATACTTTCATATACAATAGAATGTATTTGGACACTTGAGTCACACTTAAAAGTCTAGATATCATTGCATTATTATACTAAAATATCAAACTGAGTGGTATTTATCTGAACATGCCTTTCAAGCAAATGTTTTATAAAAATCTTTTTTCAAACACTAAACATTGTGGCACTTTTTTGATTTTCATACACCACTTGTTTGCTGATTTTGGTTTGTTTATATATTTTTACTCTGTGATTTGTATCCAAATACTTTTATGGTACTGTATATACAGACTCATTCTCAAACACACTCACCTTGTTTCATGCATGGACATATGTACTCAATTCAGTATTGTCCCCTTTGGAATATTTGCTTTTGCTTGTATTATTATCATCATGAATCACCTTCTCTCTCTCTTTCTCTCTCTTCCTAATCTAGATTAATGTCATTGAGTCCAAGAAGAAAACTGAAATTCTCAATGCGGTATGTGTCATAATACAGAATGTATATGATTTATTAATAATTGGGAATCTTAATAAAGTGCCCCTATTATACTATTTGAAAGGTTCCTAATTTTGTTTTGGAGGTCTTTTGCAATAGGTTTACATGCATCCCAGGTCAAAAACACTTTTATTTTTCTCATAATACATTGCACATCACATCATTTCTCAAAGAGTCTGAAAACGGTTTGTTCGAAGTTTCAGTCTCTCTAAACCCTGCTTTCCGAGAGCCTACTCTGCTCTGATGCGATTGGTCTACGGCTTACAGAGCGTGTGACGGAAACCAAACGTACATTACCATATCTGAATGTCAGCTCCATCTTCCACTTAATACACAACAGTAACAATGGAGTCGGTTTTACCGTATCAATTCCAGCGCGAGTCCTCATCCCTTGGAAGTGCATAAAAGTGGATTTACTTTAGCAGTGCAGAAAACAGCATCTTCTCGATATGCCGACAACATGAACCAAACTCTTCCAGGCCTCAGCTACAACTACAGTGTTTGAGGGCGGATCAAAGTAGGCATCATTTTTGGGCAGCCATTGAAGACCATTATGCAAACAATGTTACATTGTTACATAGGTTTGTAACAGGAAGTGAGACTGGAATTACTGACAACTGGTTTCAGCAGTTCAGAGCTTTATTTGTCATGCACTTTGATCTTTAAAACTATGCAGACCTTTTACATGCACAAACAGATTGATTACACACTGCACAAAAAGCAATATTCGAAAACCATAATAGGGGCACTTTAAAATAATCAGTATTAAATGGTAACTTACTGTCACTTTTGCTTTTGTGTTCTGTGTAAATGTTTCAGATGCTTTCTCTTATGGAGGCCCAGGCTCAGTTCTTCAAACAGGGCTATCAGTCTCTCACTGAACTGGAAAACTACCGCAAACAGCTGAGTGATGAGGTAAGAAATCTATCTGTCTATCTGTCTGTCTGTCTATCTGTCTGTCTGTCTGTCTGTGTCATAAGAACGTAAAGCAGCTTGTGCACATGACTGAAAAGAGAGGAAGGAAGGAAAAGTGTGAAGTACCAAGTAGAACAAATGCATGTGTTGTTTGGAGAGGAAAACATCAAATTGATCATGTTGTAAAGAAAACAAAATGAAAAGTGAAATGTTTGGATTGAAAAAGAGGACAGAAGGTCTAATGACAGGAATGTGATGGTACATTCAGAGATCACATGATGGCCAATCATGACAGGAAGTTTTCTGCTAGAGTGAGCAACAACAGGAAACAGTATGTATCACACACTGGTTTGTGTGTGTTGGCACATACTTTCGTGCTCATAGAAGTGTAAAATTGCCTGAGAAATACCTCAACACTTTTTAAGAGTATAAACAAACACCAACTGCAGTTTGTGGGCTTAATTTCAATGCAAATTCTAAGATCTGCTAATATCTGCATACTGGCAAGTTATCTGAAATCAAATACTGCTCAAGTGAGGTTTAAAAGTTGTTGAAGATTCATATATTTGTGCAGAAATGTCTGGACAAAGCAAAAGACATGATGTTACTGAGGAACATGAAGTTGAAATGTAGAAGTTTTAGACAGGAAACTTACTCACCTTCTACTGGCCTGCGAAAACCACAAAACCTGCTCATAGCTTCCTGTAAGCACAGGAAATGGTGAAAAGCTTAGCAAAAATGTCAAGAGAGATCTCAAGAGCCTATTCATAGCAGTGAAGTTCTTTAGGGCACTATACAGATTAAAAATGGAAAAATAGAAACGCTGTCGGGGTATAGGGACAACTTAAATATATTAGATGTGGCTGGGACTGAGTTTTTACCAATATAATGATAGCGAATTAGAGACGAGCGGAAAAGGCAGTGTGACAGCATGGAGTGGAAAAGAGAGGGAGAAAGAACAGGAAATTCCGCAGAATATAGCAAGCGAAAGTTAAGAAGGTGATCTTCATGACCTCTTCTTGATAGTCAGGTCAGGAAGTTGAGCAAGTCCCAGCATATCTTACATCCTTTCTTATTCAGTTAAGCCCTGAGTGACATGCAATTTGACTCCTCACTAACTGCGGTCCAAAAACCCGCCACACCCCAGATAGACTACAATTATAGTAAACTTATCATCACAACTCTTGACAAGAAAAGTCACATAATAACTATATACAGCAGTGGGAATTTAGGCTGAGCCTCTGTGCATGTGTTTATAATTGTATGATATACAATTAAACTTCCATTCTGAGATCTAGTTAAATGGTCCAAACCTCAGTCTCAAAGTGTTTACATCTCTTCAGGATTTTTTGTCCTATCATGTGTCATACGTTCACATGCCCGTTTGTGATTGTCCGCTCAAATCTGATGTTTTGTGAGGTTGTTGCATGAGTTTTTAAATCTGGCCTGTAAAAGATACTTGTCTGAACAGGCAATGATATCCTGGCTGATTTGCATGCTTAAATAACCGTTGTAACACCCACAAAAATGTTAGAATATCATATAATATTTTGTTTTATGTATATGAATGTAAAAGAACGCAATACACTTATTAGCATTAACATTTTAACAAATTTAAACAAATTTGTGTACCTTTCTGTGTAGTAGTTCAATTGATTTATTTCTACATATAACCAGTCTGTGTTAATGTGAGTTATGTAATCAGATTACTTTTTAAGTAACTAGTAAAGTAATATATTAATTTTAAATCTACAGCAAAATATCTGAGATGATGGTTATTATAGTTCTAGACTAAATGTGAGCAGGCATTAACTCATCTCACTTGCACAAAACACATTCAGTATACCTCAAAATGAATAAAATTATAATAAAATTATGCAAACCTAAAATAACTATATTAAATTAGAGAAATATACTTAATGTATTTTATCTCACTTTATTAAGCAATGTCTTTGCTGAAGTAAGTTTGTTGAACTTTCTTCTCCTGCGTCCTGTTCTTCAATCCAGAATGGCAGCACAGCTGAAATGTTTGTTTGAGCTGCACCCTCTACTGTACAGGCGTGAATTCACATTTTCTTCAGCCTGAGGCTTATTCATTTCACTTTGTTGTGAAAGGGCCTTAACATATGCCAAAAATAGATTTTTTTTGTCATTAACAACAACAACAACAAAAAAGCCCAGATGAAAAAAATTAATGCAAAAGTAACATACCGTAACGCATTACTTTCCCTAAAAATAACTAAGTAACGCAATTAGTTACTTTTTAATGGAGTAATGCTATATGCTATATAACTTTTTCTAACACTGCATACTAAGTGTTAGAATTGAAAATATCAGTCACTGTGATTTTATCTATGACACTATCAACTAAAAACATCTGCAGGGGGGAAAACAGATTTGCTCTTGTAACTTTGATTTAGACACACATTTCTCCTCTTTTTTTTTTGAAGATTTTTTTTAAGTTTTAACATTTACAGTACATTCATCACCCCACCCCTTGACGGCATATATTTATATATAAATAATAACAATAAAAAAATAAAAAAATATATAATAACAAAAGTTCTGTCAGTTCAGAACTGACATTAAAGGAATTAGGTGTCCATGTTTGTTTAGTCCATAAATTATAATTTAACAAGAAAGGCTGAAAGTGAATGTGTAGCTACATTTCTCCTCTTTTTGACTAGTATACTCAACTGGTCCTGAATTCTGCAAGAGAGAAAAGGGACATGGAGCAGAGACTTGGTGCAGTCAAGAAAAAGGTAGTAAGACTCTCTCTCACACGCACCATTGTATCTTTACACAAAGACACTATACATGTATCTAAGGGAAGATATATTTGTGTGTCTGTCTTTAGGATGTGTCATATGATGACTCCATTATGGACTTCAGTCCAGATGCACCCAATGGCATCGCAATGGAAGGTTACCTGTACAAGAGAGCCAGCAATGCTTTCAAAACATGGAGCAGGTACAGCACTCTTCCAATATCTGCAGAGCAATTTGTGTTTTTAATTTATTAAACTAATCATAATTTAGTGGTTCTGTTAAGTTTAGTTTTTGGAGGTCTAATGGTCTATGGTTATGCATTTATTTTACCTTAAATTCTTTAGCTATATTTTTAAAGCTGTAATGAAGGGTAATTATTTTATTTCATGTGTAAGCAATGATGTGAATCTGTCTTATTCTTATATCTGTATTTTTTAATCTTTTAATTCAACAGAATTCAGTTTCACTCATTATTTGCAAATATTCTGCTTGAAACTAATCTTATATTTCATATCATTTTAATATTACATATTCCTTCGCATTTATATTATGCATAAAGCAGATGTATTTGCTCTTTTAACTGTTACCATTTTTTTTTTTCCATTGAGTGGGTTGAGTGTGATTTCAAAGGCTGTAGGTTCTGAGTTGAATTACAATCATATGTCTGATTGCATTATTAATACCTTACATGGCCATGATGTGTGTGTGTGTGTGTGTGTGTGTGTGTTCATACTGCAGGCGCTGGTTCTCCATTCAGAAGAACCAGCTTGTTTACCAAAAGAAACATAATGTAAGTGTCAGATTGTCTAACATAAGGATCACGTAGCAATAACCAATAAAAGTAATGCTACATCATTTTACACACACATATACTGATACTTCTACACAACCACAAATATTGGGCATTGGAAAGAATTTAGAGGCCATTTAAAAGGTTCCATTTTTTGATGACATTAGAAACATACACCGCACATGCAGACCACTTTTTTTTATTTAAAAAAGCTCTCTGTCTCTCTGTAACAGGAGCAGATAACTGTTGTTGTGGAGGACTTGCGGTTATGCACAGTGAAGCCCTGCAGTGAACAAGACAGACGATTCTGCTTTGAGGTTGTCTCTCCCTCCAAGTGAGTCTACGTTTGTGTGTGTGTGTGCACTAAACTGTCAGAACTGGCCTGTCATATTTATTTGTATTTTTGAGCATGCAACATTTTTCTGATTCTTGTCGTGTTTGGGTTCATGCTGCAATTTAACCGTAATCAGTCCTATAAATGCATTTAGGCAAGTCTGTACATAACCCATACTCCAAATGACAGGATGTGTGTGTGTGTGTTTGTGTAGGAGCTGTTTATTACAGGCTGATTCAGAGCGACAGCAGCAAAGTTGGATCAGCGCTGTCCAGAACAGCATCGCCTCAGCATTTCAGGACAGAAGAGATGACACTCTTAGCTCTGTACGTCACACACACACGTTTAACTGAATATCTAAGTGCAGACATTCCATCGAATTCTATGGATTTATATAAAACTACTTATTAATATATTATATTACTTATTATAGTAATCTAAAACTGTATTAATACTTACTAGAAATGTCAAAACTACAAAGTTAAAATAAAAAATAATGTAACGATGACAATCATTTTACAGTATTGTTAGTAGTGAATACCTGCTGTCTCGCTTTGCAGCATTCACATGCATATATGCACATATGCGCTGTGAATAATACCATCTTGCTGTGATGTGGCTACATGCCCCATTCAAATGTGCTTCTTGGTCAGAATGCCCTGAGACTTGGCAACACAGTTATTTTAATAGAATGTAAACTGGTGGGGCAAAGAAATCACATATATATTGCAAAATATTAAAACTATGTGTTAGGCGTTGCAAATGCAGTCAAAGAGACCTGCCACTGTCTAAATGGTCATCAATATTAATCAAACTACTCTATTAAGAGGTATTTATTTTGCTTATTTCTCACTGTTTACTTCAGTTTGTTCAGTAATGTTGTATTAAAGGGTTACTTCACCCAAAATTGAAAATGATCCCATAATTTACTCCACCCTAGGTGTATATGACTTTATTTTTTCAGCCAAACACAATCTGAGTTATTTAAAAAAAAAAAAAGCTTTATAATGGGAGTGAATGGGGCATTGTATTTTGAAGGCCAAAAAAGTGCATCCATCCATCATAAAAGTAATCCATACCGCTACAGGGTTAATAAAGGCCTTCTGAAGCAAAGCGATGGGTTTTTGTAAGAAAAATATCCATAATTAAAACTTAACAAACTATAATCACTGGCTTATGGTAATGACCGTCGAGTTCTGGTGGAAGAGTGACCCCTGACCCATCGTATGACATGGGATGTAAGAGTAGCGTAAGCTTAGGTGAAAGTAGACGCCTCTCACGGTTCAAACAAACAGGGCTGGGCAACAAACTCTAGCTCCTCTTCTGTTATATCAAAATCCTCTGACATTTCTCTTTAAAAATCCTCGTTTTAGACTTCTAGACTGGTTTTAGACTGGTGTTTGGTGTTTTATCACTCTTTCACTGGAACTAGGTTCATGTACGGCCATTACCGGAAGCTGGTGATTATAGTTCATTAAGTTTTAAATATGGATAATTTTCTTACAAAAACCCATCGCTTCACAGAAGGCCTTTATTAACCCCTGGATAGATGCATTTTTTGGGGCTTCAAAATCTCAGGTACCATTCACTTCCATTATAAAGCTTGGAAGAGCCAGGATATTTTTTAGTATAACTCTGATTGTGTTTGACTGGATGGCTGACTGGATTGTGATACACCTAGGATGGCTTTGAGGGTGAGTTAATTATGGGATAATTTTCTTTTTTTCTTCTTCTTCTTCTTTTTTTGGTACTTTTTTTTAAATAGTGTGTTCAGTAGTATATTCCTTTTTGTTATCAAAAATGGCCTCAAGAAACATGAAATATCAGTGGTATTATCAATTATTGAATTTTTGATATTGTGACAATCCAAATACAGAGTTTTGTGTAGCCAAACCTTCAGACTGACAGCAGAAGGTCTAGAATCCATCGCAGCTTTCATTGGCCAAAGATCGCCCTGACTGACATGTAAAGCAACCAATCACAGTTCATATTTAAGCGTGTTAAAATGTAACAATGTCCCTGTAATAACAGACAGGCTTGTAACTCCTGCCTGCCCTGGACATATTTAAAAGAGTCCTTGCCTTGAACTTTACATACTTCACATACTTCCAGAAAATCCAGTGTTTAGTTGATCCTGATAAGCGCTCATTGTCACATGATGCCTTTCTTCTTCCATGAGGGGGTTTTACGTCACGGTGGCTTTGTTTTTAGGTGGACCGTTAAAGAACGCAACACAAACGTCTCCCGGAAATCCTGCAGAATTCAACCTATAAGATGACGACTTCGAAACTCCAAAAGTGTTTCCTATTTTGTGTGCCATATGCATCAAACATTCAGCCAACGGTCCATGGGTGTGAAATCTGAAGCTGAGGCTAACCCCAACATTACCCCTACCTTTTAAAGAATGTTTATATTTTGAAATATAATATAAAATAATAACTTTTATTTATGTTGTTTTATTATATAATATGTAAATATTATATAATTCTTTATATAATTTATTTTTGAGGCCAATTTTTACTTTTAAAATTGAGCTCTTTCCTGCGACTTGTTGCGCTTAAATTGTCAAATACACACAAAATGATGTCAAAATGCCTGTCTTGGCAAGTATTCAGGTGAACACAGTCAGTTTTGTAACAAATAGTTGAGAAAGAAAATGCATGTTGTGTAATAGTACTTCTATATAATTTATTTTAGAGGACATTTTTTAGAACCAAAAAATTACTTCCTTTTTTCACCTGTTTCCAAACAGGATGTTTCCAAATCTGACCGCTTTGTTTTTAAATATAGCACATTTATAGTGCGTTTCATGAGTATAGGTGTGTTGAATCAAGCAGAATTTGCAAAAATTTTATTTGTGTGCGTTTAATAGAGAGATCGCTGTAGCTCAGTGTCTGCGGGAAGTGTGCGCCTGAGTTCAGGGGAGCAGGAAACGTCTGGTCGGGAGGCCCTGGAGGAGGTGCAGGCTATCTCAGGGAACGGACAGTGCTGTGACTGCGGGGAGCCTGGACCCGACTGGGCCTCTATTAATCTGGGCATCACACTGTGCATTACCTGCTCTGGCATACACAGGTAACACACATACACACACACACAACTATATATTATAACATATCATACGAACATGCATCTGAATTGGGTTTTGTGTTTGCAGGAGTTTAGGTGTCCACTTCTCAAAGGTACGGTCCCTTACGTTGGACTCATGGGAGCCAGAGCTCGTCAAAGTAAGAAAAGCATTTATATTTATATATGAAATAAACATGTTTTTAATTATGCACTTTGATTAGTCACACCCCTCTTTTTGTCCATTTCTGCTCTTTCCATCTATTTCTTCATCTGTATATTACTTCAGCTCATGTGTGAGTTAGGAAACACAGCCATTAACAAGATCTATGAGGCACGTATTGATGAGATCACAATCAAGAAGCCCCACCCCTCTAGTCCGAGGTACAGTAAATGCAGTGTACTAGATAATTGGCAGTTTTATATATGTGTATATATGTTTTATATACATCTGTGTCTGTGAGTGTGTATATGTGTGTACAATATGTATTAGTGTTGTCAAAAATATTGACATATTGACGATACTGAAATATCTGAAATGATTTCAGTTCTTTTCTGCAGTATCAATACACCAATACCAGCTGCGCATTCTCGCTCTCTCATCTGTCTGATGGCAAATTGACACACACCTGCCTCTCACTCACTGAAATCATTTGCTTCGTGTGATTAGTGTTACAGGGCCTGAATTTCGGAACAAGTGTTGCGCATAATTGTGCCGCGCACCAATCTCTATAAGTGGCGCACACATAAAGCCAACTCTCAAACTGCTCGCGAGAACCAAATTGAGTTCTTTCCTGCGACTTATTGCACTTAAAAGGTCAAATACACACAATATTACTGCTGCTGTCTGTCATTGTAATCAAAGAACAAAATACAGAGAAAATCACTTTTACCACTTTAATTGTAAGCATTAATCTGTAGTTAATTTTTACAATGAAGCATATCCATTTGATTACTTTATTTAATTTCTGTAGTATTTCTTACCCGAATACTACTGTTAGACTTACCTGAAAATCTTAAAGCCATATTTATTTAATTTATCTCTTTATTCTATTGTATTTATTTGTACTATTGTTGCAATTTGTTTATTTTTTATTATTTTGTTACTGTTTACTTGTCTTTTTTGTGAATTTAGTTGTACTGTGTGTAAGCTATTGCAACAAAATTACCCAAATTATCAAAAAATTATAAGATAAGATTAAAAATATCTATATGGCAGTATTCCCTGTGGTATCAAAAATGGTATAGAATATCAGTGTTTTTCAAGGTATCGCATCAAAGTTATAAATTCCAGTATCATCAGTCATGAAACTTCTGAGCAGCTGAAAAGCCAATTGGTCATTAAGTCATTCCGTTTTGATCTATCTACGTAACCTATTTATTCCTGACTTCGAATCGGATCAGTTCATTGCAGTGCACCATAGGATTTTTCTTGCCCTCCACCTTCCCCAGCACCACCTGTCTAGATATGCTCCCTATTTTTCCTTGAAGCAGCCTAAATTCACTTCAATGTTTTCATGTGCATTGTAGATGTATTTTCAATCATCCAGCAGCAGCGTAGCAGATGTAGTCCGCCAAGACCAAACTTATGTACATTCCATATATATTAATAAATGCTGTTTAAATTCATTCAGAGAGTTATCATGATTGAAATATAGGTTTGAGTGTTTTGCTGTGCTAATCATCATTAAAACCACAGAGTTTTGTTTAGAATATATATATATATATATATAAAATCAGTATATGTTTTCTCAGGCAGGATAAGGAGTCGTGGATTCGCTCTAAGTATGTAGAAAAGAAATTCATCCACAAACTCCCTGAGACTGGTCGAGGAACGGTCCTGCGGCGCTCCAGTGCCCGACGAAACCGAGCAACCACACAGGACAGACCGAGTACACGCCCTCCCATCAAGCCCAAACCCAACCGAGCCACTCTGCCACGACTCACAGGTACACAGACACATATGCCCAAAAAACTCATTATATGCTATAATTTACACATACACATGCAAAGTCATGCACCCAAGAACCAAGAGACTGTATTTTGTTTCTCTGCTACAGTTCAGCATAGAAATGCGCACACACCAGGGTTATTTTCAGATACTGCACTCAAAATAATACTAAGATGAAAACTATTGGTTTAAATATATATTCATAAACTGAAATGAAATAATTAATGCAAAGTAAATTAAAAACTAAAATGCAACTAAGTTAAAAATAGTGTTCGAAAAAATGAACTGACATGGAAAAATCTGACCTGTGTGTCTGTGTGGAGGAAGACAAACCCACATGCAGATGGCGATGAGATGCCAGTAAATTTACTGATACTGATAAAAGATTGACACAAATTATGACACAGCAGTGCACTTTTCATCGTCAGAAACAAACTTTCATGTAACTTGCAGTGATTTGATTGATCTCAGAGCATTTCATACATTGTTACTTTAAGTTAAGTAAATTTTGTGTTCTCTTGTATTTAAAGTGCCCCTATTCTGCTATTTTAAAGGTTCCTAATGTTGTTTTGGAGGTCAGCTGCAATAGATTTACATGAATCCAATGTCAAAAAACACTTTAATTTTGTCATAATATACATTGCACATCACCTCATTTCTCAGGTCTCAAAACAGTTTGTTTGAAGTTTCAGTCTCTCTAAACCCCTCCTTTCCGAGAGTCTACTCTGCTCTGTTTGGTCAGATGACCCAGTCTGTTGTGATTCATCTACTGCATACAGTGTGTTGATATTTGAATTTCAGCTCTGGAGGATTCCTCAGCATTTGCATACACATACAAACAGTAACAAAGACATTGTTTTTCCATATCAACATTAGCGTGAGTTCTCATCCTTTTGAAGTGCAGCAAAGTGAATTCACAGAATCGAAACCAGCGTCTTCTCGACATGTCTACAATACAAACCAAACTCTTCCAGGCCTCAGCTACAACTACAGTGTTTAAGGGTCAAAGTTGACGTCATTCATGGGCAGCCAATGAAGACCATATGCTGGCATTATGCAAATGTGTTACATTGTTACATAAGTTTGTAACAGGAAGTGAGACTGGAATTGCTGACGACTCATTTCTGCATTTCAGAATCAATTCTTTCTTTTAGAAGACAATAACTTTGTCTTTCACATTGATCTTTAAAACTTTGCAGACCTTTAACCTTCACAAACAGCTGTAGTACACACTGCATGAAAGGTAATATTTGAAAAAGCATAATAGGGGCACTTTAAAAGATTTGACTCAATGTAAATCAAATGTCACATGACATCTTAAACATTGCTGTTATTATAGTGATCAGTGCTCGTATTGCATTAGATTGCATTGCATCAAAAGTGTGTATTTTATCTGTTGCTTCCTCAACTGATTCCTTAAAGGTTTAGTTCACCCAAAAATTAAAATAATGTAATTTATTGCTCACCCTCATGCCATTCCACACCTGTAAGACCTTCGTTCATCTTCAGAACACAAATTAAGATATTTTTGTTGAAATCCGATGGCTCAGTGAGGCCTCCATAACCAGCAATGACATTTCCTCTCTCAAGATCCATTAATGTACTAAAAACACATTTAAATCAGTTCATGTGAGTACAGTGGTTCAATATCAATATTATAAAGTGACGAGAATATTTTTGGTGCACCAAAAAAGCAAAATAATGACTTATTTAGTGATGGCCGATTTCAAAACACTGGAAGCTTCGGAGTCTTACGATTCTTCTGTGTCGAATCATGATTCAGATCGTGTGTCAAACCGCCAAAAATGCTGAAATCAAGTGACTTTGGCATTCCGAACCGCTGATTCGATACACTGATTCATTATGCTCCGAAGCTTCTTGAAGTAGTGTTTTGAAATCGGCCATCACTATATGAGACATTATTTTGTTTTTTGTTTTTTTTGCATTCTGAAGATGAACGAAGGTCTTACGGGTGTGGAACAGCATGAGGGTGAGTAATAAATGACAGAATTTTCATTTTTGGGTGAACTAACCCTTTAACTATAATAACTAAACAGAAATATGTTCATAAAATTAAAAACTAAACTGCTACTATCAAAAATAAACCCAGACTAAACTGAAATGTATATTATATCTGAAAATAAAAACTGTAGTAAATTTTTGAAATGAAAATGTTTCTGTTCTAGTGTCTGTTCTAGTTTCTACTGATCTAATCAGTGGGCTGTTACTTGATGTTTCCCCTACAGGCCTGAGCCCAAGTGATATAATGAAGAACAACTCCAGCTCTCATAAAGGTTACACACACATACACACACACACACATGGATATGATATTCACACATCCATTTGACCACACAAACTCTTTACTGACTCTCTCTCTACCTATTGTACAGAGAATGATGAAGAGGAGGATCTGAGTGGTCTTCATCCCGGGGCTTTGCTGTATCGATCTGTGGCAATGCAGCATTTCCCTCTCATGGCAGACGCTCTGGCGCACGGTGCTGATGTCAACTGGGTCAATGTGGCTGAAGACAGCAGAACTCCACTAATACAAGCCGCTTTGGCTGTAAGTGTGTGTGTGTGAGAGTCCATTGTTCATGTTGTGAGTGTGTATTGCATGAGTATTACAGTGAATAATTACTGTGTATTTCTCTCTGCAGAATTCCTTGGCAGCCTGCGAGTTCCTTCTACAGAACGGCGCTAATGTTAACCAGGTGGACTCGGACGGGAGGGGACCACTACACCATGCTACCATACTGGGACATACAGGGTAAACAGACTTAGACACTAGGGCTGGATAAAAAATATAAATTTCCCGATTAATAGTGATCTTCATTTGAACAGTTATGTTCTTGATATCGATTCTTAAAATTCCAAGATCAATCTTTTACTCATTGCCAGTGTTTCCTGGAAAACTTTTCAACGGTGGCGCACCCTGCTGCTGAATCTGTGCTAACGCAGCTGAATCTACAGCTATGGCAAATAAGGCAGTTTACACCTGGTATTAAGATGCCTTTTGGTTGATCAGGTCACAAGTAGATGAGGGAAACACATACACGTTTACACCTGGTGTTTTAATCCGTCTCTTTTTGTCCACTTTTAACCACTTCTGTCCTGATTTTTTTCAAGGGGAGAGTCTATGGGTGGGTAATTGTATTGACATTCACATCTGTATTTAGCGTCGTCCACTTCTGATTGGATTGACAAAACGCTTATTAATACCAGGTGTAAACAGGGCCTAAGTCGTATTTTACTTGAGTTTGCAGTCTGTATTGAATGTGAATGCAAAATAATAGTATGATTTTTTGATTAGGTGTGTACAAAAACATACAGCACTACTATTGTAGTCTGATTCATGAGCAAATGACTCTTTTAAACTGGTTCTTTTTAGTGACTCAATTTGAATTTGAACTAAAATGTGCTTTTAATATACTATCTCTGTATTTAAAAAATGTGTTTAGTTACTACTTATAGTACATTTGAACCCATAGTGTACTACAAGTGGTAACTAAATATTTTTTAAATACAGAGATAGTATATTAAAAGCACATTTTAGTTCAAAATCATGGTGTCTCAAAATAGCACAGTTGAGTACACTTAGATGTTCTTAAGATTATCTTAAGTACTAAAGAAGAATTTTTAATATATTAAGTACAAAATTAGTGTGTGAAAATAGAGCACTTTAAGCACATTATAGAAGTGTACTTTTTTTCACCTGGGTAGAGAATTTTCATTTTTGTGTGAACTAACCCGTTAAGAAAGGTAAGTTAAAAGTATGTTCACACCTAGGACGATAACTATAATGATAAAGATATAGTTCTAAAATCATTCTGAATATAAAAGAATATGTTTACGTCCTCGGGCTGGGAATTATGCAATTCTATTGCAACACTATTGATGCCTAAATGAATTGCTTCAGTCAGTTGGCAAAGATGATGAGCAAACTCATACTCACATGTAGTGGGGTTAAGTAGAGTCACATTGGAAATCAGTTATTCAAATCTAATTTAAACCTGAAAACAAACAAAGCTGTAGGATTTTGACAAATAAAAATAAAATTACTGCTTCAGAAATATTTAAGGTTCAGTACTATTTCTGTTAACAATTAAATAAGCAAATTTTTAATTGATCAAGTCATGTTTGATCATCAAAGCTGTTATGAACTTTTCAAATATGGTTGTGTATTGGGGGGGGGGGACCTAAAAATGGCTCTTCATGACAAAATGGTTGCCGATCCCTGATTTAATGCATCTCTGTGCTGTCATAGGTTGGTGTGTCTGTTTCTTAAGAGAGGAGCGGACTACAACGCAAAAGACATCGAAGATAAGGACCCAATCGGCATAGCCATAGATAACGCCAACGCCGACATCGTCACGCTGTAAGTAGTCTTGGATAGATAGAGAGTATCGGCTGAAAAAGGCACTAATTCACTTACAGTACATTTGATGAAGTTCTTCCTGCTAATAACTTGATTAACATCTCTTCCACTGTTGTTTTCCTTCTAGACTCCGGATAGCCAAGATGAACAAGGAGATGCGGGAGATGGACGGCACTCCATCAGGTCATTCTGAGGGGCAGAGCTGTGGTGGTGGGGGGACTGGGTCTGTGATTGGACACACTAAGAAAAGCTTTCAAACCATTAAGAATCAGCTAAGTGGTCGGGCATCAGCTGGTCAGAATTAACCAGCTGTACATTTAGATGACATAACAGAGGAAAACTGAGTGTAACAGAGAATTAAAAAGGACGGTATGTGGATATGTGCACTTTGATAAAGCACTTTAAAACATACAGAAACACTGAATGTTAATAAATAGCACTATGTTTTAATAGCATATCATGGTTTTGTTGGGAACTCCAAAACTGTTACAATATTAGTTCACCGCTAACATTACCAAAGTTAGAGTATAACTTTGACACTAAAAGAAACACTGTGTAAAAGAATTGGACTTCATTTTAGTTCTTTTAGTACCTGTGGTAATGTTTTGATGAAATGTTGTATAGTATGTTTTATTAGATGGTATTAGTACTGTTTGTACTGAGGATGGTTTTGCATGATGTGTCATGTACTGTGACTATACTTCTACACAAATCTGATTTTGTTTGTATGGCTGGTGTTTATTCAGTTATTAGAAACCCCCTGAAGTGGAATGTACAGTGTTTTTCATTTTTAAGCTAGTATGGGTTTGATTTATTTAATGTCTGGTGAAACCCGATTAGGCATTGCAGTTTTGTTTATCATAATGTAAAGGATAAACTCAGCAGCCGGTCATTACAGTGCTTGCAAGATATCACCATGCTGAAATGTTTCATCATCTTTGCCTCCTTATTCTTTACAGTTTCTATCTATCTATCTATCTATCTATCTATCTATCTATCTATCTATCTATCTATCTATCTATCTATCTATCTATCTATCTATCTATCTATCTATCTATCTATCTCCCTTTCACTTTGTCTAATCATACCTTGCAAGCACTAGTATTTCCTTCAGAAATGCAGATGATTCAGCTGTTATGGGATTGGCATGGACATTTGGCATTGCATGGGGTATCTCCACCATTCTACCAACATGTTTACTATTAACCATCATTAAATGCATTAAATTAACTTCAGTTCCTGGTGATCATTTACACAGAACATTATGATCACTAATTTAATTACTTTCCAATATGAAAATTAATAGGATTCTGTTACTCTGAATCTGATACTCTTATTGCGGTGCCATATGTTTGCAGGTGTGCTTTTTTGTGGTGCTTATGCTTTTTGCATCTGTTGTTTTGCTGGTGGGGGCTTGTTTATGGCAGTTTGTCCATCTGTCTGTCTCTGTATACAAATCTGTTTTTGCTGTGCGTGTGTGTGTGTGTGTGTGTGTGTGTGTGTGTGTGCGCGCATGTCCTGAGACGGTTGGACAGGTGTCTACTGCTTGCAGTGTGTGTCCTCTGCACTGCGTGCTACAGGTAATCCTCTGCTACCGTACTTCCTCATGTATGCATAACAACTGCACTTATGTGCAATTACAAATCCAACTCTTCTCTTTTCTGGGTGCTGGTGTTGACATCAGGGCTGATTCAACCATCTTGTTAGACCTTGTTAAACTCTATTAGACTCCAGGTTTTCCTTCACATACACATGGGATATAATTTACACTCTCATACAGTATATGACTATTACAAACTTAGTCTTATTTGTTTTGGAAATAAAATGAAATGTGCTGTAGGATCATTCAAGTTTACACCTGTAACAAATATGTACAATATGCAAAAGAACCAAAAATGTGATGTTTTGCAGACTGTTTAAAGGGGCTATATGTAGAAGTCAGAAACCCTTGTTATTAGCGACACCGGTGGCCGTTGACTGAACTGCAGCCAGCAACTTGCTGCTCGCGTTCGCACACGTGCACAGTAATGTTCAAGAGACTGTACACGATTTCTTTGCCCCGATATACTCACAGCGAAGTTCTTTTTCGTTCTTTGCTTAGAAATGGAGAGAAAAAAGAAGTTTGAAATACCTTTTAGTGTTTTGACAAATATCCAGGCGCCATCCATATGTGGTGCGCACTTTCCTCTCGATCAACAAAATAAACACAAAAATAAAATGACAGCGGTGAGAAAATAGCAGTTAAGAAAGCATCTGTTCATAGCAATGCTGATATGTTTGCATGAGCTCTGAAATTGTAATAAAATTCTTTTTAAGACAAGTCATTTCACTCGGCGGCCATCTTTGAAACGCTTCTCGGGCATCCAAGTGCAGCTCCTATCTCTTTGAATGGGGAAACATCAAATTCTCTAAAGCTTTTTATCAAGCTTTCGACTAAATTTCATATTTGAAATCACCAATGAAACCTGACAACAACTGTGTCATAAATTTTATTTCTAAACGCTCGAATCATGACAAAAAAAAACTGTATTTTTCAGGCTGGATCAAGCTAATATGCATGCACAGTCCTAAATGTGCGCCCTTTGTGCCTCATTTCGGAGGTGCGTATCTGTCTGTTTCTATAGGAACCGGAGCTTCTAATGGCTGCTGCATGGACGCGATGAATTTCGATTGAAAAATCGGCGATTGGCTCTTATTTAGAAGGCGGGACTTATTCCGTTTTATTGCGCGTTGCTCTTCCATTCAAAATAATATGTAGTGATGATAGTGATTAGTATAAAGCTTATATTTGAGACTATAGAATATATAGATCTGGCTATGTGAGACTATAATTTGCATGAATCCCTTTTCTTTGCTTGACACATTGATATTAAGTACAGAATAGCTCTTTACATCAACGTAAGAGAGGCTCTCAGAAACATGCTTAAACATCACGTCCTTTTGATTTTCCTGCCAAAGATGTCGAGTCCCTCACATAAAAATTAGTCTACTACAGGCTTTCATAGGCAACCCCATAAAGTCGAGGAAGGTCTAGTCTTTTAAGTTTGGTTACAAGCTGTTCACACATTGGCAAATATAAAAAAGTGATTAATACATGAAAATGACATATAGCCCCTTTAAAGTTGTGCTGCTTATTCCAATGGCAATATTCTGCAAATAATAATTTGTTTTCTGTGTTTTTTTTTTTGTTTTTTTTTTCTCCTGTAGGTGATGATACCTATCATGACATCTTCAGGGATTTCTCCCAAATGGCTTCCAACAATCCAGAGAAGCTTAAGCGCCGTAGCGCTGACATGAAGTAAAGCACCTGACCACTAGATGTCAATGTTACACCAATATACACATATTGGCGCTCCAGTAGACATAATGAAGTTACCACTTTCTATGGCTTTTTTTTTTTTTTGCTGAAACATCACCCAGATGGCTTCCACAGTTAACACCTCTTATGAAATGCTGCTTCAGTTGGTTTTTCTGGTGCACATGATTTTGGGTCTAAACATCTGGGTTTTAGCATATTTATCCCAGTTTAGGCTTTAGGATGTCATTAATAATTTTTGCGGTTTCCAGTCTGTTATTTCTTCAGGCACAATCCTTATTCCTTTTGCATTGACCTTCTAATAGCCCAATAATTTATCATTTAAGCAAGTTTACATTCCAGATGTTATGAAAGCAACAAGTGGAACATAAAGCCAGACAGTAGTGATGGAGTGCATGTCTTCACGTTTCTCATTTAAATGGAAATGAATTTATCCTCATTCAAATGATTTTCAATGGACAAGTTGCTTTTCTTTTCTTTCGTTTTATTCACTATGTTGTGAGCCAGTGTTAATGCAACTTGAATGTAAATGTTACTTTGGGTGAGAGATGTGCTTGGTTCTCATGTACAGTGAGGAAAATAAGTATTTGAACACCCTGTTATTTTGCAAGTTCTCCCACTTAGAAATCATGGAGGGGTCTGAAATTGTCATCGTAGGTGCATGTCCACTGTGAGAGACATAATCTAAAAATAAAAAAAAAATCCAGAAATCACAATGTATGATTTTTTTAACTATTTATTTGTATGATGCAGCTGCAAATAAGTATTTGAACACCTGTCTATCAGCTAGAATTCTGACCCTCAAAGACCTGTTAGTCTGCCTTTAAAATGTCCACCTCCACTCCATTTATTATCCTAAATTAGATGCACCTGTTTGAGATCGTTAGCTGCATAAAGACACTTGTCCGTCCCATACAATCAGTAAGAATCCAACTACTAACATGGCCAAGACCAAAGAGCTGTCCAAAGACACTAGAGACAAAATTGTGGACCTCCACAAGGCTGGAAAGGGCTACGGGGAAATTGCCAAGCAGCTTGGTGAAAAAAGGTCCACTGTTGGAGCAATCATTAGAAAATGGAAGAAGCTAAACATGACTGTCAATCTCCCTCGGACTGGGGTTCCATGTAAGATTTCACCTCGTGGGGTCTCAATGATCCTAAGAAAGGTGAGAAATCAGCCCAGAACTACACGGGAGGAGCTGGTCAATGACCTGAAAAGAGTTGGGACCACCGTTTCCAAGGTTACTGTTGGTAATACACTAAGACGTCATGGTTTGAAATCATGCATGGCACGGAAGGTTCCCCTGCTTAAACCAGCACATGTCCAGGCCCGTCTTAAGTTTGCCAATGACCATTTGGATGATCCAGAGGAGTCATGGGAGAAAGTCATGTGGTCAGATGAGACCAAAATAGAACTTTTTGGTCATAATTCCACTAAACGTGTTTGGAGGAAGAAGAATGATGAGTACCATCCCAAGAACACCATCCCTACTGTGAAGCATGGGGGTGATAGCATCATGCTTTGGGGGTGTTTTTCTGCACATGGGACAGGGCGACTGCACTGTATTAAGGAGAGGATGACTGGGGCCATGTATTGCGAGATTTTGGGGAACAACCTCCTTCCCTCAGTTAGAGCATTGAAGATGGGTCGAGGCTGGGTCTTCCAACATGACAATGACCCGAAGCACACAGCCAGGATAACCAAGGAGTGGCTCTGTAAGAAGCATATCAAGGTTCTGGCATGGCCTAGCCAGTCTCCAGACCTAAACCCAATAGAGAATCTTTGGAGGGAGCTCAAACTCCGTGTTTCTCAGCGACAAGCCAGAAATCTGACTGATCTAGAGAAGATCTGTGTGGAGGAGTGGGCCAAAATCCCTCCTGCTGTGTGTGCAAACCTGGTGAAAAACTACAGGAAACGTTTGACCTCTGTAATTGCAAACAAAGGCTACTGTACCAAATGTTAACATTGATTTTCTCAGGTGTTCAAATACTTATTTGCAGCTGTATCATACAAATAAATAGTTTAAAAATCATACATTGTGATTTCTGGAAATTTTTTTTTTAGATTATGTCTCTCACAGTGGACATGCACCTATGATGACAATTTCAGACCCCTCCATGATTTCTAAGTGGGAGAACTTGCAAAATAGCAGGGTGTTCAAATACTTATTTTCCTCACTGTATATTTTTATTTCCATTTTCTTTTTTTTTTTTTTTTTTTTTTTACCAAAACAACAGATTTGAAATGGTTAATTGATTTGTTATGAGAGCATGCAGTGTACTAAGCAACATGTTTGAAATGAATTACCATGGAAATGGTAAAATATGTAGCTAATTAAATAAATGATTCATGACTTATCATGTGACTTGCATTTCTAAGCTACTGCTACTGGTTAACTAGGATGCAGAATTTTTGCAATGAAACACCATTTACAATTGCATAAATATAATACGCTGCCATTCAAATGTTTGGGGTCAGGAAGGTTTTTTTTGTTTTTTTTTTGCAAGGGCACATTATTGTTTAAAATGTGACAAAACATTTGTGACAAAAGATTTATATTTAAAATGTTTTTTTTTTTCTATTCATCAAAGAAAAAGTGATCAGAATAGTTTTTAACATTGGTAGTAATATGAAATATTTCTTGAGCAGCAAATCAGCATATTAGAATGATTTCTGAAGGATCATGTGAAGGAATAAATTACACTTTAAATTATATTAAAACAGAAAAAGTGATTTGAAATTGTAATGTCTGTATTATATTATTTTATTAATATAATAATATTGACATTTATATTAATTATAATAAATTTTATTGACAAACATCCTTGATGAGCTTAAGAGACTTCTTTAAAATAGCACTTTATTTAACCACATTAAAACTCAAATCGGTCTAGTTAAATTACAGATTTAATTGTGCCAATAAAACCAAACTATCTTACCACACAGTGCTCTTCCTGGAAAATTAAACCATAACAGGTACATGCTATCAGCTGGTACACTGGTAAAAGTTAAGACTACCAGACCTTTCAATTAGATCAAAAGTCAACTTGCGCAGTGTAGTTCTAAAGCTATAAAGTTCAAAGAACCAGATGATGAAATGTTTAATGTCATTGCCTGCTTTGGCAATCCAATGCTAATAGACCTACTGTGATTGAACTGCACAGCTGTCAAGCTCTCTTTATAACGCTACTGAACTGATCCAACTTCAAGAAGAGTTTCACTTCTCATTCTATGCCAGCATACTGAGGTCTACTGGCCAAACTGCATGTTTAATTGCATAAAGGCAGTGCTGACTTTAATGTGTGCGCAGCCAATCTCAAGGCACTAAGAGCCTCTCACATGAGAAAGCAAAGTCTGGCAGTGGCTGAGCTCATTGACTCTCAGTCTATGAAGATTAAGGCTCACGTGTTTGGTTTTATGAGAAGTGTGTCTTTAAAACTAGCATGACTAGTATTCAAGGGTTTTCCATGTGAAGTAGAGAACTAAAAAGGTAGAAATTAATCTACACTAGTGTGTGCACATCTCTTGTATTATGTCAAATAAAACATTTAAAAAGAAAAGGCTTTGAAGAACACAACATGTAACACAAACACTTTGGTCAATGATGACGTGAATTTAAGTCAGTGACCTCAGTGGATAAACTATGTCAATACTCTGAGACCTGGAATGTAAAGGAACATCTTGAAAACTTCATATTTCTATGCAACTCAAGAACCAGAAAAGACCAAATGTAATCAAGGAAATGTTAGTAGTGTGCGTGAAAGAGAGAAAGAATAAAGAGCTGAACAGGATTAGCAATGCTACGTTAGCATTAGCTCGCCATCCCTGTCTTTGTATACTATTACTAGCCTCTAGCACCAAACAAGAAAATGTTTTGCCTTTATCTTAGCTTTAGCTTGATGTGACAACATTTCTGATATGTGATGACTAAGTTTAAACGCTTTGTTTGGAATTGAGAAAGTTCTTGCTAGCAGCCCTCATGTTTGACTAACCTTGAATACAAAATGGCCCTCAGTAACTGCGATTGATAAAAACCACAAAGGTCATCAAAACTTCAAAACCTGAAGCTGTACATGTGCGTCATAATCTGTTTCCTGTCAGAAAGTGCCAGAGGTCAAATATGTCACTATTACAATACTAAAATTCTAATAATATAATAAAAAAAAAAAATCATTTATAAATAAATAGAATTTTTACCAACATACTTCTCTGAAATAAAACAGTGTAATGGTGTCAGATAGTAATAGCTACCATGGTATTTGATATAGGGCACTGTATATCAAATACCATGGTAGCTATTACTAAGAAAATATTGACCTTTAGGACAATATCAGCACAAATCATTATTTTGTAATGATTTTGCATTGAGAAAAACTATAAAAAGATATTTCTACAGAGCCCCTAAAGGGACATGGTGATGGATGAGAAATTTCCCAGTTTAGAATTGGGCTTTTTTTTAGAATGTGAATTTACAAATTGACAGCTTTCCAAGTGCTACATTTTGCACATTATACCTTCACATAAAATAAAAACTATAACAGTATCTCAATGATACTAAAATAACACTGCACAGCTGCTGGTGTCTGAATGTGACGTTTGTGTATTGCTATTATTATATAATCAAAAATAACAGCACTATTTCTGGTCTTCATTGATAATTAAAGCTACTTTGTTGCATTTAGTTCATAAGGATTTATGCTGATATTGCCCTATTGTATAACCTTCAGAGGGCACTAATTTTATGGTGCATGTCCAAAAACATGGTTCTACCATGGTGTATGTCTACTTGTATATCAAAGAAATCATTAAATTAGCCACATTTTTTACATTTAGACAGATTTGCTTTAAACTTTATACAGGTTAGGCTAACTGCACATTTGAGCTGTAAACTGACTGGTGCTTTCAAACTCTCAAAACCTGAGAACATCTATCGGATTGTCTTGTTTTTATCCGAAAAGCACTAATAGCAAATTAATATATTATATATATATATATATATATATATATATATATATATATATATATATATATATATATATATACACATATATATATATATATACACATAGATATATATATATATACACATATATATATATATATACACATATATATATATATACACACATATATATATATATATACACATATATATATATATATATATATATATATATATATATATATATATATATATATATATATATATATATATACACATATATATATATATATACACATATATATATATATATATTATATATATATATATATATATTTCGCTTTGGGGAAATCTCTCTAAGTTGTATTTACTACAAAATGTGTTTTAAAACCATTTTGGCCAATATTCCAATTCCAATATTTGCCTATATCTTGTTTGATATAATGCCAAATATCCTTCTAAAACTAGCACTACCACATTAGGTATTTTCTTACATCACAAAATCATAATGTTTCCTTAAAATTAGTCAGATGCATCATTTCCTGAGGTATTTCTTCTCGTTCTTGCTCTGGAAGTGTAATATCTCTCTTAGAACAGATCCTTAACATCCTTGCATCTGTGTAAAGCATATCATCCAAGGGGACAGAGTAAGAGGATATGGTTGACTTAAGTAGTCCATCTTCCATGGAGCAATCCTGAGACTTCTTCTTTGATGGTGATGGGGGTGGAGGGGCCGAACAAGACCAGAAATAGGGAAGAGTCATTGTAACTAACATACCTAACAAGAGGAAACTTCCAGCAGTGATAAAAGATGCTGTGTATGTTCCAGTGTAGTCCTTCAGCCAACCTAGGAGGGAAAAAATGGAGATGGAACAATAATTTCAGTGCCAATTGTGAATTTAAAGAGCTGTATCAATTTTGTCTGCCTTTTAAAGAGGACCACTTATGCTTTTTTACATTTTTTAGTGTGTAATGTTGCTGTTTGAGCATGAAAAAGGTCAGCAAAGTTACAAAGCACAAAGTCACTCCAAAGGGAGTTCTTCTATAGATCAGTACACACTGTTTCTGAACTCCCTGAAATGCCTCCATTGTAGTCTTGAGTCTTCTTCCGGGAATGAACACGTCACAATATTCTTCATTTAAAGAAGGCATATGCAGAATAAAGGAACGAGGCCTGGTTGAGTTAGTAGTGTCTTGAAACTCAATTATGATAAGGGGCGTGACATTTCCAAAATACCGCTCAAAACCGTTGACCAATCGCAACACACTGGTCCAGCTGACCAATCAGAGCACACTGTGTTTTTGGGGCCTTCATAGAGACAGGAACTAAACAGAGTATTACTGACAGACTGAGAGAAGAGGTGCTGCATCAATGTAAATTATGTGAAAAATTATGTAGTTTTTTAATATTCAATTTCTAGTAGACCTCAAAACAAAATCAAGACTTTGTAAAAAAAAAAAAAAAAAAAATAGGTCCTCTTTAAATAAAAATATTGTGATGATCTTATGAGCTCCTACCAGACAGTGGTGCTCCCAGCAGCCCTCCAATGCTCTCAATGAGCTGCAGAAGGCCAAGGGCTCCCAGCACTCGCTCGATACCTACGATCTCCGGCACTACCGCAAAGGCCAATGGCGTCATCGCTCCTGCGCAGAACCCATAGACCACACTCACAACCAACAGTCCTGGGTAACTCGCAGCAGCAGGAATGAGCATCAGAGATAGGCCCAGTAACCCAGTCCACACCACCAGCATGTGGGGCAATCGCATTTTGCCCAGATCCGAGGCCCAACCGGAGGCTACGCGGCCCATGATGTCTGCCACACCAGTTATAGAGATTACAAAGGCTGCCTGGTACTCAGTGAAATTAATGTGACGGCTGTGGGCAACCAGATGAACGTAGGGGATGAAGTAGCCCGCATTGAAGAAGGTGATGGCCATGGTATACGTGATGAAGCCTCTGTGTGAAAGCAGGGAAAGCTCAAAGCACTCGTAGATACGGGAGCGTAAAAAAGACCATCTGTTGAGGTTGGTTGAGTTTTCAGTCTGATTAAAGCACAAAAAGAAATTATTATTAGACATTATTAAATCGCTATAATATAAATATAAATAATTTTTTAAAATAAAAAATGTATAATATGTATCTATTATGTATTCCATAATTCTAATATGTATCTATTATTTATTGTTAAATACAAACTAATTGTATGACTTTCTTTCTTCTGTTGAACACACACACACATATTTTATATATTATATTATATTAATATATATATATATATATATATATATATATATATATATATATATATATATATATATATATAGATAGATAGACATTTTAAACAATGTTGGAACTAGGCTGTTGATGGTAGCCATTGACTTGTTCTAAAAGTGGAAATAAACTGCAAACAAGTGTTTAATTAAAGCTGCAGCAAGCACTTTAAGGCCTTTAAGCACATAAAAAGTTATTATATCGTATTCAGCAAGCATGTAAACATTTAGATCATAGATGGAAAAGACCATTTACAGCCAATACAGGCAATTCAGTAAGGAAAAACATGTTTTTTAAAGGTTTTTTGACAGTTATAGTGCCATGTGTTGTCCGATCTCCACCACTTTTTTGGGGTGTCCTCAGAGTGTGCCCATACATATGTGTGCCAAATTTGGTGAAAATATTTCATTTTGTTTTGAAGTTATAGACACTTATATATAATGGAGCATAAAAAATGACCCATGAAAGACTTTGATAGGATTTTTTGCCACTTATCAAAATTTTGACATTTGGGCTTTAACGGTTAGTAAACCAACTTAGGTTCTGCGTTTCCTACGCTGGATTCGCCTCGATCGGACTAACGGTTTCGAAGATATTCGCAAAAGTTTTTTAAGCGTTAAATTGCAACTAAGCACAAACCATAAGGTGAAACCTACCATATTTGGTATCGTTGGACTCGGCAAGGATTCAGGAGTCTAAAGATGTTACTCCCGTGAAAATAAGTCAGACTCATCCAAAGTTATATATTTTCATCTAAAACCATTAAAAGCATAGTTTTTTCACAATTATAGCGCCACCTATTGTCCGATTTACACGAAACTTGGCATGCTTCTTTAGAGTCAAATGCTGCATGTGCTCACCTAAGTTCTGAGTTTTTGTTTAGGTTTTATAGGCTTTTGGGTATATTTAGCCACACCCATTTTTTAAATGACGCAGTTATAGTGACCCAAAGGGAAAAGTTCAACTTTTTTTGGATAATTATTGATCTAGAGTGTCCATAGAATTGTCCTACACTGATTTAGTTCCGATCGGGCAAAAAACCTAGGACTAGTTCACAAAAGTAGGTTTTTCACATATTTGCGAATGATTAATGAATGATTTGATTGACAGCATTGGTTCTTGAGGCAAAGTTGTTCAGCATGAGGATATCTATCAAATGATATGCATATAGTGTGGTTTTGTGACACACCACGTGATTACCGTTAGCGCCAACTTGTGGCCGATTTCTTTCAAAATTCTTACAGACCTCTAAGACCATGAGTCAAACATGCCCATCGAGTTTCGTTCCGATCGGCCTCCGTTAACCTGGTCTAATAGGTGCTCAAAATTCATTGGCCGATGGCGGCCATGTTATTTGAGATACACCGATGTCTTCAAAATCATGCCCCCTTGGACAAAGACACTGCATGCCAAATTTCAAGTGAATCGGACTAACAGTTGCATAGTTGCAGCCATTTTTATGTTTTTTTTTCAAGTTACAGCACCACCTAGTATCCAATCGATGCGATTTTTTTATCGTGACCAAAAATTGAGCCCATACATATGTGTACCGAGACTGGTGCAAATATGTCATTTCGTTCTTTATAGCCATTTTAGTAAAAGTGGCTCCAGCCATAACATACGTTTTGGCGCCCCTTAGCAACCCTGAATCAAAATTTCAACTTTTTTTGGATCATTTTTGATAGTCAGACTCCATAGAACATTTCTGCACTGGTTTGGTTCCGATCGGGCAAAAAAACCTAGGACTAGTTCGCAAAAGTAGGTTTTGGACAAAATTCAAAATGGCAAAAAAAAATTTCATACCGGAAATGAAATCAGAGATATACGACATATATGTATATATGTTCGACAGGGACTCAGCTTTCCAATGATATAAGACACTTGAGTCTGTGACACACGGTTTAGAAGTTATAATCCGTTTCGCGCATTTGATCGCTGTAGCGCCACCTATTGGTCAATTTTGGTCATACTTTGTCAACCTCTCCTCGATTTTTGTACTATCATTTGACTTACGGTTTAGGCTGCATGATGCGTTTTACGGCGGAAGAAAAAAAAAAATCCTTACAATTACTTTGTGTTTGAACCCCTAATAATAAAAATCAGGACAATTACAATAGGGTTTCATTTGTAGTTACTTTAATTGATTTTTTTATTTATTTATTTGTTTGTTATTACCATGTATGTTCAAAACTGTAATTTTTCTCACACACACACACAAACACACATACACAAAATGGTCGCAACATTTCACCAAAATCAAAATTGAATAGGCTACATTTAGTCAAAACCTCATGTCATAAAAATATGAAGTGCTATGGCTATTTAAGACAATATTGGCTGATTAGACAACAATACTGAGCTAAACTGCAAACTGTTTGCCCTCTCTCTCTTCACAGTTCCCACATCTCAGAACAGCATTTATTTGAAATTGAAATATTTATATCATTTATTTATATAATTTTATTGATTTATATATCAAAACACATACCTCGTTCACAACTTTTGGATTCCCTAGAGGTCGAATGAGAGCTCCACAAGCAATCATATTGAAGCTGAGGCCTCCGAGGATAAGCAAGGCCCCGCGCCAAGCGTAAACTTCTACTAGATATTGAAAAAGCGGGGAGAAGGCGAAAGAGGCAAGACCAACGCCTGTGAAGCCCAGGCCCATGGCTAGAGATCTCCGCATGGTGAAATACTGCATTACTGATGCAACAGTAGGAGTGAAGACCAGTGCCCAGCCTAAACCTGACACAGATAAACAGAGAGTAAGAACACAAATCAGGATCCTGAAATTGGCTAATATTAAACACAATATTTACAAGAGCATCTACCTGAAATGAATCCCATGGTCAGGTAAAGATGTAAAAGAGATGTTGCCTGGGAAGCCAGAATGAATCCCAGGCCTGAGAGGAATCCTCCCATCATAACAACTGGACGAGCTCCATACACATTACATAAAGCTGAGCCTATTGGACCTGTATGCATTGCAGACATATGTAAATAATAAGTGGCAAGACAAAATGTGTTGTTTTACCATATTGTGTTTGTTGATATAGACATATGTCATAAATGAATTTGTGCATATGAACTTACTCATTAGCTGTTGCATGGCCAACCCAATGGATGTTATCCATGACACTGCCTGAGCACTCTCATCAAAGTACAGAACAAACTCCACAAAAAAGACACCCAGACTGCGGATGATCCCAAACACCAGGGCAGAAATCACGAAAAGGGACCCCACCACCACCCAGCCCCAACCCCCATCAGGTGCCGCCATCTGCGGGGATGACTGCTGCTTTTCCTGCATCTCTTGGGACTTTTCCATCTCTGCACTGAAGAGACAGAATAAAGAAGCCATATTATACGCTTTTACAAAGTCTTAATTTTGTTTTTGGGGTCTACTAGAATAGGGTTTTTATGCTTGAAAAGTTCAAAAACACCTTATTTTTCACATATTTTACATTGTTGCAGCACCTCTCTTCACAGTCTGTCAGTAACGCTCTGTTTTGTTCCTGTCTCTATCAGTGTGCCCTGATTGGTCGGCAGGATAAGTCAACCAGTTTGGTCAACCACTTCGAGAGCATTTCTTAATGCCCCTTATCGCAACCGTGAGTTTCAACCAGGCCTCACCCATTTATTTTTGTGTATGCCTTGGGCGGGAATTATTTAAATAAGGCATTTCAAAAACAGTATTCATGATATAGAGAAAAATAGTGACTTTGCGCATTGTAACGTTGCAGACATTTTTCATGTTCAAACCAGCAACATTAAAGGTGCCCTAGAGCGTTCTTTCACAAGATGTAAGATAAGTCTAAGGTGTCCCCTGAATGTGTCTGTGAAGTTTCAGCTCAAAATACCCCATAGATTTTTTTTAATTAATTTTTTTAACTGCCTATTTTGGGGCATCCTTAACTATGCAGCGATTCAGGCTGCGGCCCCTTTAAATTGCGTGCTCCCTGCCCCCTGAGCTCTCGACTATAAAACAGTGCTCTGTGGCTAACGGCTAATGCTACACTGTTGGAGAGATTTATAAAGAATGAAGTTGTGTTTATGCATTTTACAGACTGCAAGTGTTTAATAATGTAACAGTTAGTCTTATGTTGAGATTTGCCTGTTCTTCTGAGGTGTTTTAAACAAATCAAATTTACATAAGAAGGAGGAAACAATGGTGTTTGAGACTCACTGTATGTCATTTCCATGTACTGAACTCTTGTTATTCAACTATGCCAAGGTAAATTAAATTTTTGATTCTAGGGCACCTTTAAACACTAAAAAAAGTTGATATGTAAAAAAAAGCATAAGAGGTCCTCTTTAAAGGGATACTTCACCCAAAAATGAAAATTATCCCATGATTTACTCACCCTCAAGCCATCCTATGTGTATATGACTATCTTCTTTCAGACAAACACAATCAGAGACATATTTAAAAATATCCTTAGTCCTCCAAGGTTTTTAATGGTTGTGAATGGTACCCCAAATTCTGAAGACAAAAAAAAAAAAAAAAAAAAAAATTCTCTAAGTGATCCTGGGTGGAGGAACTTCCTGTTGAAGTTCGAAGTGTTGTCAAACAAAACAGAGGCTAGCTAGACCCTAAAATCATTATTTATAAATTATTTCATACATTTTATTTTTTAGGAATAAAATGTTGTAGAAAATCAGGCAAATTACATAGGAATAAACCCCTCTGTAATAACTTTAAGAACATAGATATGAATAAAACTGTACTGTATGGTGTATGTAAAGCTGCTAAAATGGAGATTTCAGACTGAGGAGAAAAACAGTTTTTGCCTGTAGTGTCTCGCCTTAAAGGGACAGTTCACCCAAAAATTTAAATTTCCTGTTAATTTACTCACCGTCAGACCATCCAAGATGTAAGTGACTTTTTTTTTCTTCAGTAGAACAGAAAAGAAAAATTCTAGCTCAAACCATGGTCTTCAGTGATTCATATAATGTAAGTCAATTAAGTTCATTATGCGACAGAAAGCTCGCGCTGCAGACTGTCCTGAATTCGCTCAGAAAAATTGCAGAGGCTGTGGATTATAGGTAATAATGCTATAAAAAGTTTAGTTTCTTGCACAGACTGATCGTTTTGCTTCTTAAGACCTCAATGTATCGTCAGGAGCCGCGGATATAAATTTTGTTTTGTCTGCAGATGTTTGTTTTTTTATCTCAAAGTGACGGTTGCCATTGAATTTTTATTATATAATTCAACAAGGACTACGGTTTCAGCTAAAAATCTTCTTTACCGTTTTACTGAAGGAAAAAAAAAGTCTTACATCTTGGATGGCCTGAGGGTGAGTAAATTAACAGTAAATTTACATTTTTGGATGAACCATCCGTTTCAGAGAAGTAGGAGACTAAGAAAATGTCAGACAAGTGCAGGTACATAAAGGTCCTTAACCTTTTTTCACATCTACTACACAGGGTGGCGTTTCTTGGCAAATAATTTGTCTGTACTGTTCACGGTCTCTATAACTTTACCTAGAAACTAGATCTGATCACTCTGCCACAGTGCTGACAAACATCTACCGGTTTAAATTCTAAAACTAAGATGTGTTATATGCTTTTATCTGTCAGGGGTCAGTTCATGTCCTGGTCTAATTTCCTCTAACACACATACACACCAGTAGATTACTGTGATTTTGAACAAGTAAAGTTTTTAATTTAGTCCTGAAAGGATCATGAGTTGATCATAAGGTGAACTCTGACCTGTCATTATCAGTGTTTTCAAAATCTGATAGAATCAAAATCTGATCGCTCAGATCAGAATGACCGGACATCGATACATTTTTTTTTTTTTTTTTTTTTTTTTAGATATTTTTTGTTCGTTTGTTTTTTATATTTTAACAACATTGGTAGAAAATCAGGATATCAGTTTAAAATACATAAATTTGCTGTGCATAAAATAGCAATCACACTGTATATTGAAATAAAAATACTACTATTAAATACTACTACTAATACTACTATTAAAAATGTAGTAAATAATAAAATTATTTAGATTATAGGTTACACCTGCCAAAAAAGCACATTTATTATTATTATTATTATACTAAACTACTAAACTAAAATTACACTGTAAAACATATCTACTTTCATATTATATAATATATACATATTACAAAAATATTGTTATATTTGTGCATAAACTATCCAGTTAGATAATGTTTTTTTGTTTGTTTGTTTTTTAAGTTACATTGCTGGTTGATATAGGCTTGAATTTTAAAT
Source organism: Chanodichthys erythropterus (assembly GCF_024489055.1). Classification (NCBI taxonomy): domain Eukaryota; kingdom Metazoa; phylum Chordata; class Actinopteri; order Cypriniformes; family Xenocyprididae; genus Chanodichthys; species Chanodichthys erythropterus. Next base: position 12,317,583 of record NC_090231.1, on the reverse strand, counting down.
CATGGCTTTATGGCTACATGTTATACTGTGAAAAAAGGAGAGACAAACATTATTTTGCAGTTAAAGATATCCAGAAAACATGGTGGCCAATGGTCGATATGTTGGCAATATATATTTTTTATTAAAAGATTTTTATTTTACCATCATGTTTCCTTAAAATTACTAAAATGTTAACAGTTTACACTATTTTAAATGTCCAATATGCACCTACAGAAACATATATATGCCCAATAAAAAGGAATAGCAAACATAATAGCCAAAAAACAGCATGACACTTACCCTTTTGCCCTCTCTATCAATCTCCTCTGCCTTTCGCAAGTCTCCTGTCTACGCAACCCCTCATTACGTAACGCCATTATGTGTTTATATCAATTTTTTTTTATGTACATAATTAATTAAAATTTGAGGACTTTGAAATATTGTCAGGTGTTAATTTGTGCTGCTAGTGAACATTTATGATGAGAAACATTATATAAAAAAAATATGTGGAAAAATATGGAAATTAAAATGATTTTAAACATTTTATTTCGTTGCTTGATGTTAAATCTGTGTTTTAAAATACCGGTCTACATACTCGATCTCCGGATGTATAATAAACATTATATGGTAAGTTAATGTTAATAAAAAAAACGTTCACACGTAAAAATACGCCCAATGCTAATCAACCATAATGGTTTATCGTATATTAATTAGGTAAAGTTTATTATTATTATTATTATTAATTAGGTAAAGTGAGCGCAGCTCTTGTTGTATAGTGACGTAACACATCCATAGAGTTCCACTTCCTGTGCCGTTCGTCATCTCGCATTGTTGACAGTGACACCATTTATTAATACATTTATGGCGGCAATATCTATAAATGCAAATGCGAACTGATGGACTTGATCGCGCACAATGTGTTGTTATAATTACAGTCGAGGCTTATATTTTTATCGTGGTCGTACCATACATAGCCTTCACTGGCAGTAGATATGTTACAATAAAACACTAAACATTTTAGACAAAACAGTAAGCAACATTGCTGCTTACTGCATACATTTATTATACTATCATTTGTTAGTGTAAAATACCGCCACGAAAATATTACCCGTTTCAAAATGAGATTGCTTCGGGTATGTGTCCAGATCGGTCGTTACTTACCCATATCATCCCTTTTCCTTTCGAGTCATGATTAGGTCAAAGCAAATAAACATCTTTTTAAAAGCATAGACAGCCGGTAAGTGTTGGAAAGCACGTCATCCTCGATGCTGACTTTCTACTTATTCACCTGCTCTTCTTGACATGACCATTAAGAGCACGTGCCGGTTTAGTTTCAGCGAAGCTCCTCCTCCAGAGCGCGCTCACGAGCTTTCTTTCTTCAAGAATGTAGGCTACATAGATCATTCATTTATAAACTACACGTGCAGTGTTAGGTCAAGTAAGTCAATAAGAGCACATTCAGCATGCTGTCATGCATTAAACTACTGTCAGTAAAGATTAAAGGGTTAGTTCACCCACAAATGAAAATTCTGTCATTTATTACTTACCGTCATGTCGTTCCACACCCGTAAGACCTTCATTAATCTTCAGAACACAAATTAAGATATTTTTGTTCTAATCCGATGGCTCCGTGAGGCCTCCATAGGGAGCAATGTCACTTCCTCTGTCAAGATCCATAAAGGTTCTAAAACACATCTAAATCAGTTCATGTGAGTACAGTGGTTTAATATTAATATTATAAAGCGACGAGGATATTTTTGGTGCGGCAAAAAAAACAAAATAATGACTTTTTTAGTGATGACCGATTTCAAAACACTGCTTCAGGAAGCATCGGAGCATTATGAATCAGTGTATCGAATCATGAATCGGATCGCGGTTGAAACCCGCCAAACGGCTGAAATCACGTGACTTTGGCGCTCCGAACTGCAGATTCGATACAGATTCACTGTGCTCCGATGCTTCATGAAGCAGTGTTTTGAAATCGGCCATCACTAAATAAGTCGTTATTTAGTTTTTTTTTTTTGGCGGACCAAAAATATTCTCGTCGCTTTATAATATTAATATTAAACCACTGTACGCACATGAACTGATTTAGATGTGTTTTTAGTAACACCTTTATGGATCTTGACAGAGGAAGTGACATTACTCCCTATGGAGGCCTCACGGAGCCATCGGATTTGAACTAAAATATCTTAATTTGTGTTCCGAAGATTAATGAAGGTCTTACGGGTGTGGAACGGCATGAGGGTGAGTAATAAATGACAGAATTTTCATTTTTGGGTGAACTAACCCTTTAATGTTCTCTGTGGGATGAAATAAATGCCCCCTAGTGATAGTTTCCGTTAATGGTTAGAGATACATCAGTTACCAAACACTTAAAAATGCTAAAAAATGCTTTTTTTTTTTAAGTCCTCACTAACAGCCTAAGGTTGTTTACTGGTCTTACTTGGTTTAAACTGGACTATCCTTGGCTGCTGAAGAGTGGAAAATTATTTTTTTTATAAAAAATGAAATATTGAATTAATTATGTGCTGTGTATCTGGTTTAGGTAGATGGATAGATAGATAGATAGATAGATAGATAGATAGATAGATAGATAGATAGATAGATAGATAGATAGATAGATAGATAGACAGACAAAGATCTGCACATCATGTTTGCCTTTGGGTAAATCAGTTTCAATGTTTGAACTTCCATACACAACTACACATGTGGATGGACAGGCGGTGTATGTGTGTGTGTTTGCGGCAAGTTTTTGTTTAAGGCCGGAAACAGGTGCCAGTTTCTCCATTGTTTCTATTTCAGCACCACCCGTAGAGAAGTTGACACACTTTAGGGTAAATCGAGGGGTCTCAGTTGTGAGCTAATCGGAGGAAGGAAGGGCTAAGAGGTGAATTCTTTGTTCTTCTAGGCTCCAAGAATCAGATAGGCACTGAAGTTAGATTTGATATTGTAGTGAAACACTTCTGTATGCTTAGTAAGTTGACTACTTTCAGGTTTAACAATAATGAGAGACTCTCCCACTGTCCATGTGATTGTGATGAAGCAGAAGAACAGCAGACACACACACAATAACAAGAAATTAATTTAACTTTAATTTATATAAAATAGGTCTTGTCTTTGTCCAGCAAAAGAGCGCAACACAATTTTGTTCATATCATTATCCTCATTATCATCATCATCATCACTCTTTACATGTATATTAGTTTGACGAGTCCTCAACCTGCTTGGACTCTTGGAAACTATAATACACCATGAAAATCATGAAATGGTCTCTTAAACAGAGGTATTTTTAAAAAAGTTACATTGAGAGGCTAATCCTCTACAAATTTTCTTTTTGTTACTTAAACACAAATGGGCTCCAGGCCTGTTAAATTAGTACATTAAAATACTGAATAACTGGTAAATAATCATCTAAGAGGTTATATTAGAGTTGGACATTCTGGTTATTGGACCAGAATGGATTCATGAACAAAGAAGAACACTATTTAGGCAGAACAGTTAATAAAAAATAAAAAATAAATAAACAGAAATTAAAATTACCCCATATTGGTTAATAAAAATCATAACAATCTTTCTCTTCCTTTTCAAACTTGCAAAATTCCTTAATTGCACTTCCTTTTTCTTTATCTATCTTCCCTTCATAATCTTTCCAACCTTCTTGCAGAATTCCTCTTATCCACTAATCTTTACTTTCATTCACCTCTTACATCTCCTAATAAACATCTTCACGCGCTGCCACAAACCATCTTTAAATCATAACAACAAAAATATTTTTACATTCTTTCCATATGAAGCATTTTCATTTCACCTGCTTTATGTTATTGTCTTAAGGCCCATTCACAAGGACGATAACTATAATGATAAAGATAATGATAAAGTGCTAAAAATCACTCTAAATATAAAAGTCCACAGCACAACGATAAAGTCACAGTAGAACGATACTGGTGGAATCACTTTCCAAATGTTTTTTTTCCACGTTTTTGAACAATAAAAACATTGACAGCCATTCAGAATCCATACTGCTTTCAGAGCTCAAGCATTTAAAGCGACAGAAGATAAAACTGCAGCACACGCTTATAGAATAAAAAAAACGATATTTTGCGCTGGTTTGACTGCTAATATAGTCATCGTTATAGTTATCTTTATAGTTATCGCTCTTGGTGTGAACAAACCTTTAATTCCTATTCAGATGGTAATTGTTTCTCATAGAGATGACTGGAAAAATACATTTGCATAGCTCCTCAGTGATAAAACTTGAGCATCAATTTAAATGGTTTTCTGTCTTGAGTTTTATCTTTCCAAATGATGGATTTTTTTTTTTTTTTTTTTTTACCAATGTGGAAATTAGTAGAAAAAATGTTAACACAACCTCTTATTTACATAAGGTTAACATTTGACCTGGATACTTGGCCAACTAGTAAAATGATTAGCCTTGCTAATATATAATTAATTTAGTTAAAATTAACAAAAGTAATTATATAACTGTAAATATATATATCCCTAAGAAACAATTACAATCTGAACAGGGCTACGTACTTTTTTTTGACAATGATATGCACCATTTAACCTGCCACAGAAAAAGTGGCCAATATGACAACAAAATGCGTTTTGCGACAGCATAAAATATGATTAAATAGCATGAGGAACAGAAAGTATGCAAAGCAAAATAAATAATATTTTAACAAATAATAAAGATAATAGTCAGCACATCTAGTGCAGGAGTGCTACATTCTTGGAAGACTACATTCATTGGTATATTTTTAGTCAAGCTCTCCTCGAATGCAGCACTCCACCTCTTTAAACTCTTTACAATACTGTTTCATAGATCCATCAATCTTCAGCCTAAGCATTTTTGTCTTGACCTATCTGCAGAGAGAGCATATCGCTACGGTGCCTGCGATGTTTTGACTGTGCCCCTTAGCCAGCTTGTAGCAGGGTGGGTCCAGGTTGGTACGGGTCTGACAGAACCTTGTAGCGGATCTTGGTGTTGGTTATTGCGCCGTGTTTCTGTCTCAGATGGAGCCTCAGCTGACTCTTATGACGGAAGTGCAGGTGACATTTCTCACACTGGAAGACAAAATTAGAGCAGAGATTTTATTTAATTATATATGCCAACGACACACTGCTGGGAGCAAGTAAGACATGTTGCTGCTGCACAATATAGCGTACACAAATAAGCCGTAGCAGATCTATACAGGTGGAGCTGGGGAAGGTGGAGGGTTTCTGACAGCGCACTGCAACTGCTACAGCAAATGCTGACCAAGTATTTGAAAATTGAGCAGCAAGGTCATTGGCAACTAATCAGCTGTGCCCTACAGAGAATGATGTGACTGCAAGCAGATTGGGTTAAAGGATTAGTCCACTTTCAAATGAAAATTTCCTGATAATTGACTCACCCCCATGCCCTTTTTTTCTTCAGTTTTCTTCATTTTGATGAAGGTTTTTGATGAAAACATTCTAGGATTATTCTCCTTATAGTGGACTTCAATTGGCCCCAAACGGTTGAAGGTCAAAATTACAGTTTCAGTGCAGCTTCAAAGGGCTTTAAACAATACCAAACGAGGAATAAGGGTCTTATCTAGTGAAACTATTGGTCATTTTCTAAAAAAAAAATTAAAATTATTTACGTTTTAACCATAGACATCTTGAACTAGCTCTCTTCTTCTTCTTCTTCTTCTCTATTTGAATTCCGGCAGTGTAGACACTGTTAAGTGTATTACTGCCCTCCACAGGTCAAAGTTTGAACTAATTGTTATATATTTACACTAGCATATTGTATATGACAATTTAGTTCAAACTTTGACCTGTGGAGGGCAGTAATACACTTAGCAGCGGCTACACTGCTGGAGTTATTCTCCACTATGAGGACAATATTCCTGGAATGTTTTCATCAAAAACCTTAATTTCTTTTTGACTGAAGAAAGAAGGACATGGACATCTTGGATGACATGGGGGTGAGTAAATTATCAGGACATTTTTATTTGAAAGTGGACTAATCCTTTAAGTACCGATCAACCTCCACGATCTAGAGTTTCATGACAGAACTATATACAGTATATACATACATAATCCACCAGCCTGCATCATTATAATTGCTGAATGAAATTCAATACTTATTTCTTACTCATTTTGGGATGCTGATTCCAAAAGTAGTGTCTGTTTTGCTCTAGTGCATCACACTTTCTCACAAAATATGATGCGTTTCATTGCGTTTTGGCTTTGAGAACCATGTGTAAGGTGAAGAAGTCTTGTATTATTCTTTTAAAATTGCCACAAAGGCATGATTCCCCTCTTCCTCTGAGCCAGGAAGAGGGGACAGAACTATTTGTTTAATTCTCAGCCAATTTTCACAAGTATGACATTATTTTATGCCTAATCCTGGATTTCAAGGTTAGAATAATGGCCAACATCCAAACAGCGACTTTGTTTGTTGCTATGTTGTATTTATATTAAATATATATAAATGTTCAAATATACTGACGCTGTAAGGCTTCTCTCCGGTGTGGATGCGCAGGTGGCTCTTCAGCGTCTGCAGGTGGCGGAAACGTGTCCCGCAGGTGTTACATGGGTACGGCTTTTCCCCGGTGTGGATCAGAACGTGAGCACGCAGGTGAGCGACCTACAACACACATGCATTTTTCAAGAATATAATTTTAAAATAAGAATTTATATGTATATATGTGTCAAAAATAAGAATGATATATGTAATTCTGTGTAGATGTACCTGAACAAATCTGGCTCCGCATGTGTCGCAGCGGTAGGGCTTTTCTCCAGAGTGGATGCGAGAATGAGTCTTTAAATTCGCAGGCCGGTTGAACTGCGCCCCACACACATTACAGCGGTAAGGCTTGTCTCCTGGAGTCAGAGAGAGCGGAAGAGAGAAATAATAAATGAGAAAGAGGTCAGGTTATATAGAGCCTCTAAAAACATCTTAAAAAACAAACTGAAAATAAAATGTATGAAATGAAGATGCATAAAACAATTCACTAAAAGTTTTAAGATTTAAAAATATCAAATCTCAACATGAATCTCAACTGAAAGTAGATTCCACAACTACATAGTTCATCGAACTTTAGTCAACCGGCTCACCTGAGCAGGAAGGTTTTGTGTTTATGCCTTGATTTCCAGTGTAACTGAGCTGTGTGGAGAGGTTCTCAAATTTGATTGGATGTTGGCCCAATAAATGATTCGGATTGTCTATTTGGGTACAAACATAAGGACTGCAGAAACCTTTAAAAAATGAAGAGGATGAAAAGTAAGAAAAGATTGTTTATTTTTTTAAGCACATCTATTCATTGTAAAGTTAAAAGATGCTCACTGACCTTTATCCTCACTGATTGAAAGGGTCAGGGGTTGCAAACGGCGGTCCACAACATGATGGGGAGTAAAAGATATTTTTTGCTGAGATGTGTTATATGGAAGAGACAATGTTTTCCTAGAGGAAACAGAACAATGGTCAATACACTGCATTGGCAATTTTGTTAATTCCAACGTAATACATATTTTATCAGTTTCATCAGAAGTAAAAAAGTCAAAAGAGAAAAAACACACCTATTGTTCAGTCCAGGCTCCTGCCCTGTCAAAATGTTATTGGCTGTTTTAGATGAAGCTTCCATCCTTTCATTGACAAAGGGGGCATGGCTTTGTGCTTGAAGCTCTTCTCCAGGCCCCTCCTCCTTTATAGGCGTGGCGCACAGAGGGTTGAGGACAATATACTTGTACTTCTTCCAGTTACAGGCCTTTGGGTCAGGAGTAGGCTTACATTCAGATCGCTTCTGTATGGATGAAACATTACAATTAGATCATGTTCACACAGCAGCAGAATACAGTTGTCAGTCCTGTATTTGAGTCCTGTTTAAGGTTCAGTGTGTAAATTTTGCGAATTGCAACCAACGGTTCAGTCCACCGCTCACCCCTCCCTTTCGAAGCACATAGAGAAGCTACGGTGGCCGACACAGGACAAAGATGTCGTTGTTTGAGACAGCAGAGAGTAGCCAGTCAAGCAATGAGGTTTCTTTACAAAGACAAATTAAGAAATGTATCTTCTAATAAACAAGACACCCATTACTACTTCTTCTTCATGCATATTCAATGTAGTGACGATGCAAGCTGCCTCTAAAAACACCAACGAAGAAGAAGAACAACATAATGATGAAACACTCTGTAGAGCAGTTTGTCCGTTTAGGGCTACTGTAGAAACATGGCGGCGACTTCCAAATAAGGGGACCCGCGGTGTATGTAGATAGAAATGGCTCATTCTAAGGTAATAAAAACATAATGGTTCATTAGGTAAGGTCTTTATACACTACTGAAAACATAGTTAAGTATATTATATTGTATTTCTGTCAATAGATCCTCCTAAATATTACACACTGGTCCTTTATTATGGTTGCGTTCGCACACAGTATGGTTATTTACGGGAGTGACAACCGCTTTCTATGAAAACCCGCGCTGTGTAAAAGAAACCGGACTGGACAACTAGTTGTTTGTCACGTCATACAGTGTGAGAGAGTCGCTCTGCACTGCACTAATGCGTGTTAATTATGCGTTGCAGTTCTCGGGAATTGTTTGGATCATAGGAAGTTGGGCATTTCTAACTAAATGGAGGCAGATCTGAATGCCGGTTTGCAGTCAGTTGTGGAGGATATTTAGTCCTTCCCTCTGCTGCGACACTTGTTTCATGTGCAGGGGAGGGGAGGTTAATGTATTTGATTGAAGATTATGGTAGCACATGAATTTAAATAATAATAATGTGCACAGATAAATAATTTATAAACATGCACACCTTTAGTTGAGGAGAGAGACTGCAGCCGCTGGACTCAGCAGGTGAGTTGGGCTGCCCGCTGGAATGGGAAGGACTGTCTGGGGATGGTGTGGAGGGAGTTAGAGGTGACGTTTCCTCTAATTTTAGGGTCTGAGTCCCTGGATCCAGCGAGGCAAAGCTCTCACTTGGAACCCTGTAGATACAGTTGATGCACTTTATGGTTTTTTGATTATCATTTTTGAGATGGGATATAGTGGAAGTGTCACATGTATTCAAACACAAGATATTAGACATTCCCTCTATATCCCTTTTACCTGGCTCGGTCTGGGATAGGATCTTCTGCCTCAGCAGCAGGCCTGGAGGGGGAGGAGAAGATGGTAGGATGAGCAGGCGGTGACCTTCCACCGAGGGGCGCTCTGGAGGCTGGCTCCATCAAAGAGGGACTCACAGTGATCCTTTCACTGCAGAGAAAAAACAACAACTTTTGGTCTATTTATGCAAATAGTTCAAACAAACATTTATGAAATCATGGAAATGAGATGAGAGGCAAAAATATATTTCAAAACTATTGCGTGTCCCCAAGAAACTTTGCATTTGCTTGCAAAAACGATTGCATTCTCCTGAGAAACTCTGCTTTTTTCTTAGTGTGGCTAACATTTTAATAATCTAAAGAACCTTTTTCCACTATAAAGAACCTTTTGTGCAATGGAAAGGTTCCATGGATGTTAAAGGTTCTTCTTGGAACCATAAATGCCAATCATTATTTTCAAGAGTGTACAGGTTAGTTGTTGTATCACATTGCTGCTTATTGGCACAAAGTTGAGCTCTGTTTAAATCTGTAGCATTGTCACTCATGTCACAGAAACTGTTGCAACGTTTTTCACTGCAAATTGCTGTCAGTGTTCTGTGTCCGCTACCTTCTCTGCTTTGGTCTTCAGTCTCACCTGTGCTGAATAAATGCTCGGCAGGTGTCTGCGACATGCTCCATCTGCAGGTAGGTGGCAGCGGTGAGCACTCCAGATACCGTCCGGGGCGTGAGTGGGAGGCAGGAGGTGTACATGAAGTCCAGCAGCAGGGACACGCTCCCTGCATCCAGCTCCTCCGGCAGGGCAAGAGAAAACCCCCGCTCACCACAAGCACCGGCTGCTCGCCGAGAGAACAGAGTATAGAAGAATCCACTGTGGAAAAACAGATATGTTTATTTAGGTGTAAGAGAAAGTAACGAATGTGGAATAAAACACTTTATTCAAAAGAAAAAGTTTAACGATAGAAACCGTGGAAGATCTTAATAAAAGAAGCAAAGTTTCAACAGACTGCAAACTCTGACAAACATGGAAGCCCATTTCCAAATCAAAATAATGACAAAATTGTGAAATTATTTCAACTAAAAGCCATATATATGACATAAAATTGTCATTATGACATAAAAAATAGAAATTATGACTTGTCATAATTATGACATAAAAAAGTTCTATTTTTTAAAAGTTTTTCTAATTCTATCTTTAAAAGTCATTAAAAGGTCATCATTTTGACTTTTATCTCATAATTTAGACATCTCAATTATGAGTTAAAAAACCTTTTATATCATAATTATGATTTTTTTTTGTATCAAAAATTCTAAATTATGAGAAAAAATTTGAAATTATGAAAAAGTCATAATCATGACATTAAAAAATTAAAATTATGACATAAAAAGTAAAAATTCTAGCTTTAAATGTCATAAATAGTCAATTTTGACTTATATCTCATAATTTTGACTTTTTTTATCTAAATTATATTCAAAATTGACAAAGTCAAACATTTTTGTCATAATTTTGACCTTTTATGTCATAATTATGACTTATGTAAAAAAATTCTAAATTATAAGAAAAATTTTAGTTATGAGAAAATATAAATTATGACTTAAAAGTCATTAAAAAGTTAAGATTGACATAAAAAGTCGAAATTCTGGCTTTAAATGTCATAAATAGTCATTATTTTGACTACTGACAAGTCATAATATTATTTTTTTAGTCTCAGTATTATGATTTATTGTCATAACTTTGATTTAGTATGTCAATTTTTACTTTTTAATCTCATAATTATGATTTACCATTTCAAATTATGACACTTTATGTAATTATTTCAATGTCATAATTTTGACCTTTTATGTCATAATTATGACTTATGTAAAAAAAATTCTAAATTATAATAAAAATTTTAATTATGAGAAAATATAAATTATGACTTAAAAGTCATTAAAAAGTTAAGATTGACATAAAAAGTCGAAATTCTGGCTTTAAATGTCATAAATAGTCATTATTTTGACTACTGACAAGTCATAATTTCAATTTTTTAGTCTCAGTATTATGATTTATTGTCATAACTTTGATTTAGTATGTCAATTTTTACTTTTTAATCTCATAATTATGATTTACCATTTCAAATTATGACGCTTTATGTAATTATTTCAATGTCATAATTTAGACTTTTTTTGTCAAACAAGTCAAATTATTACTTAGTATGTCATAATTTCGACTTTTATGTCATAATTTGAATATTTACGCCATAAATTAGATTTTTTATGTCAAAATTATGGTTTACCAAAGCATTATTCCCCCACCCACCCCCTTTTTGTGGCGGAAATGGGCTTCCATACAGAAGCTTATCTGCTGTAATACAAACTTGTGAAACAAAAGATGTGTGCCGCGGGGCTAATGATCTCATGCAGGAGTGATCTAACTGTCTTCGAACAAAGGCAAGTCTTGGCACAAACAGGAAAAATGACCGAGGGGGGCAGGAAAGAAGAAGTGAGGGAGGGTGGAAGAAAGTGAATGTCTGTGCATCCTGGCACTCCCTGATGACCAACCTGCATGCGATGAGCACGGCGCAGTGGGCGCGCAGCGTGGTGTTGCCCACGAGCAGCGTGGCGTCTGTAAGGATGTCCCGATGCCGCAGTTCATTTAAGTTCAACAACACGTCCTTAGAGTGGCGGGTGAACTCCTTAATGTAGCCTTTCACCTCCATCACATGGGCGGCTGCAGTTTGCTCGGAGGGGCTTCTGTGTTCTTCTTCCATCTGCATTAATTTACCTGTTTTGATAAAAATATAGCAAACTTTATTTTATTTATTTATTTATTTTTCCAAAAAAATTAAGCTCCACAGATAATATTTTGCAGTAGTATATTCCAGTTAGCAAGAAGTCTATTGAAATAATTAAAATATGTTTTGATATTTATTAATAATATTATAATTTAATATGTATAGTTATAATAGATATAAACCAAAGCCAAGGTTAATTAAATAACTAATAGTCTAGTTATTTGAATTATGGTCCTGTGAATCTTTATAGTTATCATAAAATATGTTTAGTAAACATAAGAACATTTTACCTGGCAAAATGAGATTCAGAAGCATCTATTTGGGGAGGCCAGCTCCCTACTCGTACCTGCCATTAAAAAATAAACAGAATAAATCATTCTAACCCTATGCACCAAGTTTAATAGCAAATAAAAAAAGTACAAAAAGCATTAAAAAATGTCATTTTATGAACAACTTCATTGTCATTGATACATTCAAGTGTACCAGTACCAGAATCGTTCTGCAAAACCATGAAATATCATACACAATACAATTGTGAAGCACTGACTATTGCATTAGTCCAGTTAGTAGTGAAAATATTTACTGAGAAAATCAGTAAAACTTTATAAAAATTATTTGTTAAAAGTATCATAATAATAAAAAAATAACTGCAGGATTTGAGAACAGTGACAAAATTACCACATTGTCATTCATTCATTTGTATTTTCCCTGCAAGGGCCTCAACCCATGAAAGTTATGAAACCTTATTCATAACACCTCCTTATCTGAGTAAGGATGCATCAAAGTAATTTTGCAGGTGGTTTGAGCAAAACAATCAAAAAGTATAATCCAAAGCATCACATTTTTGAGGAACTAAACAAAATCTATACAATCTTCGGTAACACTTTATTTTACAGTGCCGTAGTTACATGTTACTACATGTACTTACTATAGTAATAACAGTAAATTATGCATAATTACAAGTAACTAAACCAAACCGTAACCCTAACTGTAACTCTATAGTAAGTACATGTAGTTAATTAATAGTACTCAGTACTTATTTGAGTAATTACAATGTAACTACGGCGCTGTAAAATAAAGTGTAACCAAATCTTCTAGATGCATAAAAAAGATTGAATTGAGAACTCACCCCGACCAGCAGGGACGAGAACACACACCGCCCTGTTCTTACAGCCCCTCTCTTCTGATCCCAGTTTCAAACAAGCCGCACACACGATCAAGACTCTCTCACTCAAACGTGTCTCTGAAAAACTGACCAGTCTGACCTAAGAGAGAGTATCCTTTATAAGGCTGTGCAGGAAGTCTCATTCAGTCAGGGTGTTTATTTCCTGTGTTAGTTAAGCTGCTTTTTCACACTGCTCCTAGGTCAGTTTTGTGGCGCTTCTTATAATGACCGAATGAGGGCTCCAGATGGTCTCGGATCAGGGGGGGAAAACACCAACCTGAATCCTCCTCTCCACCTTCCTTATTCTGCCCACGCGCTGGAAGCTCAGCGGGTAAAGGCTCCAGGCCCCCATGTGTCAGTATTTATAGTTGTGTATTAGAGCCCTTTTGTGTTTAATGATGACAGGAAAGTGGGTAGAGTGCTTTTTGATGCATGGTGCGTGTGTTTTGTAAATGTTTGTATGGATGTGGAGAATCCAGGGAATGTAGGTTTGTGTGTTAGAGTGCGTCGGGTGTGTTGGCCTGCGTGGGCTTATGTGCATTGTCAACGGGTCAGAAGTCCTGTCAACACTGTCCAGGAGTTCAGCTAACCAAAGCAAACTCGCATGACCCGGTGTCTGTCCAGGACAAGGGAAATGGTCTCAGAGGAAGTTTGTGCAAATACATAAACTTCATGCTTATGGTTTGCCATAAGGATCATCTGACAAGCTTGTGTTCAATGAAGGCAAACTTAAGATCAGATTAGGACTGTGCAATCTAATGCTGCAAAATGTATTTTTAAGTGAACATCATACTATTGTCAGCTAAATTTTTATATATATATATTGGTTGGTCCCCCATGTGCTTGACTTGGCATTGGACTCTACAAGACCCCTGAAGGTGTCCTGTAGACGTTAGGAGCAGATCCTTCAAGTCCTGTAGGTTGTGAGGTGAAGCCACTGTGGATCGAACTTGTTGGTGCAGCACATCCCATAGATGCTCGATTGGATTGAGATCTGGGGAAGTTTGAAGGCCAGTGCAACACCTTGAACTCTTCATGTTCCTGAAACCATTCCTGAACAATGTGTGCAGTGTGGCAGGGTGCATTATCCTTCTGGAAGAGACCACATCCACTAGAGAACACCATTGTCATGAAGGGGTGTACCTGTAACAGTCTTTAGGTAGGTGGCACATGTCAAATTGGTGTCCACATGAATGGCCGGACCAGGGTTTCCCAGCAGAACATTGCCCAGATCATCACACTCCCTCCACCAGCTTTTTATTGTCCCACATTGATCCAGCCATTACTTCCCCAGTACACGGTCCAATGTGATGTAAAAGAAAATGGGACTTATTGGACCAGGCGACCATCTTCCATTGCTCCAAGGTCCAGTTTCAATGTTTGCGTGCCCATTGTAGGTGCTTTCGATGGTGGACAGGGCTCATCATAGGCACTCTGATAGGTCTGCAGCTATGCAGAATATGATACACTTTGTGTTGTGACACATTCCTCCCATAACCATCATTACAATTTTGTGTGACTTTTTATATATATTAGGGCTGTCAGTTGATTAAAAATTTTAAGCGAATTAATTACATACTCTGTGATTAATTAATCTAAATTAATCGCATACGTAATTTTTGCTGTGAACGTATTAAATATTTCAATTCAAATGAATCAATGCAGGGTTTTTCCTGGGTCAACAATGGTCTTCGGTGGTGACAGACATGGTCATCCACACAAACAGCAAAAACTGCCCTACCCACGTGATCTGCGAGCCCGATACTGACAATAAAGTACTCTCACTCTCACTGTAATTCTTTCTTGCCCTTTTTGCAAAAAAAAAGGTGATTTTATAGCTTTGTAAGAGAAGATGCTTTTTTGCTAAACCTGAAAAGTATTAAAAAGTAGCATTTAGAAGTTATATTAACTAATAATATAATTTTCTACCATATACAATTGAATGCACCTAGCTAACAACAACTTGCTTTGTTCTGGTTTCACCTCACTCCAGTCTAAACTAACTGATTTTATAGGTAGGCCTAATTTACTACACATTGACATTTAAATAACCTGAAAATATTGTGGATTATTAAGGCTAATTTTACTAACCACTCTTGCTAAATGGGGTAAGCAAATGTTCTCATTTCAGAGTTGTTCAAGTAAATGATTCATTATAGACTGTGTGGACAGATCAGTTCTTGTCATGATTCATTAAAATGAATCTGTTCAAATGAGTCATTAGGTCACGAATTGGACATTAGCGGACGTTGACGCGTTGCGTGCGAATTGCGACTGTTATTAGGACATCGCAAAAGATTTGTCAACACAGAAAACACTTCACCACTGGATAGGATTATCTTTTTGTTTACTGAAAGTGTGGTTTATGTCAGCTGCACGTGCAGGGCGCCTGTCAGAGAAGATGAGGTGACGTTCTTTTGAGCTCTATTCACACCCAGCGGTTATTCAGGAAAAACATTCTCCAAATACGCCTCGTGAAACATGGATTCGGTCTTACGAACTTTTAGCATTGTGTCAGTTGATTTAGATTATTATGTATGAGGTAGAGAGAGTGCAAAGGTTCAAAGGTCGGCTCCAGGTTCAAAGGTCAATACGGAATGGATTAATCTGCGTTATTTTTTTAACGCGTTATTTTTTCTCAGATTAATTAATCGAAATGAACGCGTTATTTTGACAGCCCTAATATATATATATATATATATATATATATATATATATATATATATATATTCACTTGTCTTCAACGCATGATTTGAGACATCATTCATGTCCATAGCACAAGCATTGCAGGATGAGTATTGCACCAATTTTAATCAATTCCAATACGCTGAGGATACATTAGTAATCTAAGTAGGCCATCTCAAAGGAGTCTGGAAGTTAACTTCCCATAAGTAATTTTGTGTAGACTGATTGAACCAGATTGTACAGTAAACATGTCCTAAACAAAGTGCACAACCTTTGTTCAGACCAGATAAGCAACTCAACGAATGCAGCCAGGTCAGCAGGTACAGCCAAATTAGGCCTCACCTGCCTCTCTCAAGGGGTTGCCGGAAACTTCTGTCTGGCTTCCTGTGACAGGAGAGTGTGTGTGTGTGTGCTTCTGGAAGCTTGTTATGGGCAATGAGGGGAAGGAAATAGGAGAGTTTTTAAAAAAAGTGATATGGGTGATATCCCTCTCTCACGACCAAAAAACAAGGGACACCTAGAGAAATGCAGCCCACAGATGTGCAGGAACTCTGGAACACCCCCTCAGCTCCACAGTCTGCCCCCCCCCTTTAAGGCTTCCTGTGAGACACACACAATTATACACACACACACACACACAGAGAGCCAGAGACGGGGATGAAACGCCTGCGCAGGACATCCGTCAATAAAGCAGGCAGGAGAATGAGACAGGGGATATGGGGGCTCATGTAGGTCTCCAATAGCTTAAAAACAAGCGGAAAGTTACCTCACCTTCTTCACGCGCGGTTCATGGAGAGTTTGGAGGGAAAACTTACAAATGGCCACAAAGACAGACAAATAAATTATTTGAGCCATTATTATAATCACTTATAATTTAATTAATAACACTGTTAAATGTCATTTCTAGCATACCTAACTGTCAGAAAAAAGGTATGGTGCTGTTACTGGGGCTGTACCCTAAGGTACAAAGGTAAAAAGGTATTAATATATGTACCTTTAAGGTACAAATATGCACTTTTAAAGTGCTAATATGTACCTTTAAGGTACTAATATGCCCCATTTAGGGGTAAGTAAGGTACAAAGATGTACCTTTTCACACGGCCCCAGTGACAGCGCCTTACCTTTTTTCTGACAGTGTAAAATGTTGTGATGCACCTGTAACATTTATGAAATAATGTAATTAAAGGGTTAGTTCACCCAAAAATGAAATTACTCACCCTCATGTCGTTCCACACCCATAAGACCTTTGTTCATCTTCAGAACATAAATTAGGATATTTTTGATGAAATCTGAGAGTTTTTTTTTTAATCTCCCATAGAAAGCAATGAAATTATCACATTTAAGGTCCAGAAAAGTGTAAAGACATTGTAAAAATAGTCTATGTGACTACAGTGGTTCAACCTTAATTTTATGAAGCATCGAGAATACTTTTTGTGCGCAAAAACAAAACAAATGACTATATTCAACAATTTCCTCTCTACCCTGTCATTCTATGCAGTTTTAACCCTTTAGTATAGCCTACTTAAATAATGTACTTAAAATTAAGAATAAAAATGAACATTAAACCAAATCCATGACATGTAAAGTTTAAAAAATGGTCGCCGAGTGAATTGACTTGCCTTGAATCGATTTTGATCTATATCTAGACATGCAAATGAATTTAACATTTTTAATTCACAGTCTATTTCTCAAATTAAAGTGAAAAGGATCATAGTTGTCTTTTAGCCATGACAAAACAGCATATAAATATTGAGCTTTGAGAAGTCATTATGCAATTACTGAATTCGTCCTTTGTTTGCAACCCATGTATGTTAATGCGAGTCGGAAGTATCTTTTGAGTGAGGGTGTTGAGTGCGTGTGTGTGTCCTTGTGCTCCTATTTGTTTTGATGTTGACTGGATCGATTGTGTCTTTAGTGTGAGGGGAAAAAAGAGAGAGAGAGAAAACAACAGAAGAAAAAAAACAGAGAGGGAGATCTGGGTCTAGGCGACTTCCAGGCATTGTGCGAGCAACGGAAGAGAGGGGGCGGCCGAGGAAAAGTGAGACCATTACTAAACGAGCTCGGCCAATTAACGGAAACCATACAGTCTGTCGGACTGGCAGGAGCAGCGTTATATAGATCAGATCCTCAGAGCTGCGTGCCTCAGCTAGTGTCCGGCAGCACGGCCTGAGTGGGCTGAACCACTCTATTGTGATTCTGAGAGCTGCTGTGACTCTCTGATGAGTTTATGGAGCTGCAGCCTATAGTTGAGTCACTGTTTAGTCTTTCTAAAAAGCATGAATCAAGGAATAACAAGGTGGAGTAATGTTGTTTTGACAAAGATACACTGGTATCTAAGATACATCAGTTAACATTAGTTAATGTACTCTGAACTAACACATTTTTAACTAATGTTAACAAATTAGACCTTATTGTAATGTATTACCGATACACTGAAGATTGAATAGTATAGTTCACCCAAAAATTAATGACTTACTTTCTTCTGTGAAGCACAAAAGAAGATTTTTTTTTTTTTTTTTTTTGGCTTATATAAAGTCAGTGGAGTCCAGTGTTTGTTGGACCCCACTGACTTTTAAAATATCAAAATGCAATATATATATATATATATATATATATATATATATATATATATATATATATATATATATATATATATATATATATATATATATATATATATATATATATATATATATATATATATATATATGTTTATAAGCTGCAGAAACAATGACTATACTTTTAATAAACTGCCTCTTCCTGCTGAAACTGAGAGATTTGGACATATAAGGACATGCTTTGAGCTCATCCGGTGTGGTGTATGGATGAAGGGGGATGTTTGTCCACTTGAGGAAGGTGGAAGGAGGTGGGGAGACGGACAAAAATGGACAATGAAGAAAATTAGGATGTACTGAAAAGGGTCACAGGTTGAGAGTGAGTGAAATGCAAAAGCAAATTCATGCTGTATATGCATGCACACTACCTTTCAAAAGCAAATCTTTTGGCACATTATTATTGCATTTATTGTTATTTTTGATCAATTTAATGCATCCTTGTTAAATAAAAGTATACATTTTTTTTTTTTTTTTTAAATCTTATTCACTCAGTAGTATATGTGTGTGCTTCTGCATGTGTGAGTAGTTAAAGGGATAGTTCACCCAAAAATGAAAATTATCCCATGATTTACTCACCCTTAAGCCATCCTAGGTGTATATGACCTCTTTCAGACGAACACAGTCCTGGATATTTTTAAAAATATCCTTAGTCCTCCAAGGTTTATAATGGTTGTGAATGGGGGGCCACATTTTGAACAAAAATAATGCATCCATCCATAATCAAAGTAATCCATACGACTCCAGTGGGTTAATAAAGGCCTTCTGAAGCGAAGCGATGCGTTTTTGTAAGAAAAAATATCCATAAAACGACCGTACGCATACAGCGCAACTCGACTTACGCCAAATGTGTAATCCTCTGGCGCGATGTATGATGCAGGATGTAGGAGTATCGTAAGCTTAGATGCCTCTCAAGGGTCAAACAAATGCGACTGGGCAACAAATTCAGGCTCATCTTCTCTTAAATCGAAATTTAGATTAAAATTTCCCGTTTTAGACTTCTAATTCATGACCGGTGTTTTGTTTTGCTCTCTCCTCTGTGCCTCTGTGTTCGTCATTGCGTCATTGCATTCGGGTCAAAGGTTGCTCTTCCGCCCAAATCAACTTGCGCATTCTGCGTACGGTCATCCACTGGAAGCTAGTTATTTGAATTTAAGTTTTAAATATGGATTTTTCTTACAAAAATGAATTGCTTTGCTTCAAAAGCCTTTATTAACCCACTGGAGCCGTTACTTTGATTATCCATTACTTTGATTATGGATAGATGCTTCAGAATTTGGGCCCCCCATTCACAACCATTATAAACCTTGGAGGACTACGGATATTTTTAAAAATATCTCCGATTGTGTTCGTCTGAAAGAAGATAGTCATATAAACCTAGGATGCCTTGAGGGTGAGTAAATCATGGGATAATTTTAATTTTTTGGGTGAACTAACCCTTTAAGATCCCTTAGATCTATCTGAGCTACTAAGTCTGAGATGGACAAATCTTGAAGACAAAATATATGTATAAAAAAATTAAAAATAATGCATGAATGAGCCAGAAATGATTAACATTCCGAACCCCAGAAAAGCTCAACGAAAACAAGACTGTAGGTGCTCCCTACATAGAGAACAATGTTTCTCTCAAAATACTGTGCCAGAATCATTAGATGAGCAGCCAAGTAATCAAGATGCTTGCTGAATTGTCTGCAGCTAAAAATGTTGAAGATATTTCAGTCCTGAGTTACACCACACGGTTATTCATAGAACCTATTGCAACATTAACAATTATCAGCGAAAGATCTAAGAAAATTTGCCACAGTCAACAATACTCTATTCATATCACTGTCAGCATGCGCATATAGCCTTTCTTATTACAGAACAAAAAAGTATTTTTGAAGAAAATTTGGCCAAGAGCAAACTTTTAATATGTATTTTCATTATTAATTTTACTAAATAGGAATTAATATGTGTTACTTATAAGGGATCACAACATAAGTTAGTTAAAAAATACTAATAACTTTTTCCTAATGAGAGTCTCAGTAATAGAAACCCATTTTCTTGTAGTCCAAAGTACACTGATCATATCCATATTGATAGAATTAATAGATTAAAGTTTTTTTTAGAACACATTCTCGTTTTTATATAAATACAAGAAATCTCTTAAAGAAATATTCTCTGATCAATCTATTTGAAATACCAGAAATGGTGGGAAGAGGTGAATGTTGTGAACAGGCTGTCTGAAGTGTTCCCGATCTTTTCTTGGTAGTAAGTGACCTTCAAAGGAAAAAGAGGAGAGAACGATACTGGTTCAGGTCAGCCATTTCCTCGCAAGAGCCCTTGAGCTTGGTCTGATGGTGGTTTCTGAGAGCCAGGCAACAGAGGATGTTGTTGTATTATCAAAGCAGGATATTAAAGTGAAGCAAGGTAGGATAAGTGGTTATTGGAGAGACCAAGACCGGCAATAAATCATAAGGTCTGACACAAGAGGTTCTGTTAATTGATTGAAATTCAACCGAAAAAAGAAGCCGTAACCTTTCTACAAAGATTTGCTCTTTAAGAGGTCTGGGTATATTTATTAAAGGCATGGTTGATTATGATTTCAGTTTTTTAACTTTAGTTAGTGTGTAATGTTGCTGTTAGAGCATAAACAACATCTGCAAAGTTATAACGCTCAAAGCTAAATGCAAAGAGAGCATTTATTTTCTTTTAAAGAATTCTCTGTTTAAGGACAACAAACGGCCTGTAGGGACTACAACGAACTTCTTTCCGGGTTGGTGACATCACTAAGCCTAAAATTTACATAAACCCTGCCCCCAAGAAAACGCAATGTTATTGCAATACAGTAATTAACAAAAAATGCAATAGCATGCCATAAAAGCAAGATGACAACATGACAAGTTATAACCGTAATTAAACTAAACTATATCTGTTCTGTCTTCATGCAGTCTCTGGCTCTGGAGGATAACACATGAGCGATTTATAGATTATCATGACAGAATATGCTAATCAATGACTAACTACACATCAGCTACATAAATTAATCAACTAACCATTCATTTTCAGTGAGTCTACATGAGGAAATCAGCGCTGCTAATACAAGCTCTTGAAACTCCCTATTCTTGAGAGCAGCAGCTCATTTGCATTTAAAGGGACACACAAAAATGAGCGTTTTTGCTCACCCTCAAAAAGTGACAAATTTAACATACTATTAAAAATTATCTGTTGGGTATTTTGAGCTAAAACTTCACATACACACTCTGCGGACATCAGAGACTTATTTCACCTATTATAAAAGTGCCGTTATGTGACCTCTTTAATTATTTTTTATATTTATTATTGTTTTAATAATAACAATAATAATTTATATTTAATTTAGTTTAATTGTTTCTGCATTGTTGTGCCACATTTTAACTTGTACCAGACGTTTTTTCACAAAACCACTAAAGACTGGCTCATTTCCATCTTTATGCATAATAATAAAATGACATACAGACCTCATGGGCTGCAGATTTAAGCCAGCTTGTTTTCCCAACACAGTCAGCAGTATAAAATAATGTGATGGGACATTCTTATTCATACAGTTTTCATTATTATTCAGTTGCTTTAGCATTAGCTGATTTAATCAAACCCAGTGGTTAAACAATAGATTCATCAAACAAAATGCAACTGAATACAGCTAAACATTCCTTTTCGTTTGGAGAACAAGTGATATGCCCAGGATTAAGTTGCCCCAGGCAATAAATAAATCCCTCATCTGGCACCATATGTCATTCCAATATGGGACACACACAGCATGCATCCCAAAATATGCTCTACAGCCCTGGCATTTATGGCAAGCCAATTTAACATTTATTCCTTTACAAAAAATAGTATCTTTTCTGTTACTAGCACTTATCTTTAAATTATTAGTAAACAATAAATCCAATAGGTATACAATATTTACGATACTATCTTTTTCAGTTTCACTGGATTCTTTCTTTAGAAAATATTACTTTTTTATCTGATAATTGTTCCAAATTTAACTATCTATTCAATTAATCACAAGTATTTATTTATCACATTACTAGTATTTAATTAGTTGCTAGTAGTCACTATACCTTGCTCCGATGTCAACTATTTACTTCCAACTATTAAAGGTATGGTAGGCAATTTCGAAGATGCTAGCAACAGCAAGCTAGCTTTGAAAGCATGAGATCCCAACCTCTGTTCATAGCGCTCTCTAAGGCCATGCCTCCTTCAAAACACATGAAAGCACACAGCAGAGTCTGCAAAGCGTCACGAGACAAGAAATGAAATTACCTCATGTCTCAAAGAGCTCTTACTTGTACCACCTGACTGCTGCAGATTCAGTTTGGTGTTGATAATGCTGACATAGAAACGCATAAATCCGAGTCTAAGGACATGAACAGCTCCAGATAAATGTCACATTTGCAACATAAGCTTGTTGTTTTGGTTCAGGAGAAACTAAAAAAAAGGCAGCTGCTGTTTGTTTGTGGCACACAGTGACTGTCTACAACTCTGCATAGCCTTACGGAACACGTTGATGACGTGTGATGTCTCTGCGCAAGCAGGGTGTGTGGAGGTATGGAAATACATATGTTGACAGGCAGGTAGGACAATTGGCCGAAAATGTTTTGGTCCTGAGACTTCCACAGATGATATATGTGCATGTTTTGAGTATGAGGTAACGCAGCTCTGTTTATCATATTAGATACATTTGAGTGTGTTGAAATGTTGTTATAACGTTACTCTGTGCATTCGCTCGGTGGCTGCTGTGAGACACTTTTTTGAGACACACTGCAGTAAGATAGATCGATTTTAGAATATCATATTAAATGCTGGATGGTTTGTGTTGATGAATGGCATGCAATTAATTTTAAAACGTATTGTATGATGGAGAACATTATGTATTACTGTTAATAAAAATAAAGCTGCATCTGATTATGCTATGTTAGCTACTTCATAAAATAGTGTTTTTCTCTGAGGCATGGAGCATGGTACTCGCAAAAAATCAAGAAAATTAGATTTAAACAATAAAACTAAACGTGTTTAGCTATATAACAACAATTAGTTTTCTGTCTATAAATATATCAAAACAGTTGTTCCCTTGACTATTAAAATGTGTAATATATTAAAGCGTCTTTGGTGTTTCCATGGTTTCTACAAAATAAAACCGGAAGGTTACCGAGGGTAACGCGGGTATGACGCAATTGACAGCGATGACTCACACGTCCCAGAGCCTTGGTTAAAATTGCAATTTTCTCACAATTTACAAATAGTTGGAAACATTTGGGATATTGTAAGTACTCAAGTGAACAAAATATATAACACTGGCCTAGTAGATTTTGGATATTTTACTGCAAAAAATATTACATATTGCACCTTTAAGTATCCCAATTGAATTGTTGCCAGTACCTAGTAGTACTACCTACTCCAGTTCTAACATTTTCTTAGGTACTAGTACTTATTTATGAGACAATAGTATCTATACCATATGAGATAGAAAACCTAGCATATGTAATATTTAATGAACAGTCTCAAAGGCAGCTAACAGCCTATTAATAGGCACTATTTAAATATTTGAATAGCTGTTTTAATTTTCAATTAAATGTCTTAAGGGTTATTTCACCCAAAAATGAAAATTCTGTCATTTATTACTCACCCTCATGCCGTTCCACACCTGTAAGACCTTCGTTAATCTTCGGAACACAAATTAAGATATTTTAGTTGAAATCCGATGGCTCCGTGAGGCCTCCATAGGGAGCAATGACATTTCCTCTCTCAAGATCCATAAAGGTACTAAAAAAACATCTAAATCAGTTCATGTGAGTACAGTGGCTCAATATTAATATTATAAAGCGACGGGAATATTTTTGGAGTGCCAAAAAACAAAATAACGACTTATTTAGTGATGGCCAATTTCAAAACACTGCTTCATGAAGCATCGGAGCACAAATTAATCTTTATAATAATAATACTGAACCACTGTACTCACATGAACCGATTTAAATATGTTTTTAGTACATTAATGGATCTTGAGAGAGGAAATGTCATTGCTCCCTATTCAGGCCTCACGGAGCTATCGGATTTCAACAAAAATATCTTAAATTGGGTTCCGAAGATGAACGAAGGTCTTACAGGTGTGAAGCGGCATGAGGGAGAGTAATAAATGACAGAATTTTCATTTTTGGGTGAACTAACCCTTTAAGTATGATTAAAAAATGTAGTAGTGATGGGAATACATAGTACATAAATGGTGGTAGTGTATTTGTACTAAGAAAACGTAACTTTGTTAATAATAGTTAACTCTAACTACAGAATAAGAAATAGTTGAAGTAAAAAAGAACTCTGAACATTATTGGATTTCTTAATATCAATTTTAAAATTGTAAATAAAAATAGATGCTAGTTTATGCTGTTTATGTTGCCTTCACGTGCTATCGGAAATGTGATAATTCCCACTTCTGAAGTCGTGATTACGAGCTCATCGCAATGGGAGGGCGTTTATGTGCACATCTTTACCAAGAAAGCTCATATTTACGATAATTCGGAGAGCACGTGAAGGCAGCATAAATGTTAAAACGGCTTGCCATGTGACGTCACAGGATTGGACCGCTGCACACAGGCCTCTGTCAGCCGCTGCTGGATCCTCCAGGAAAAGTAGGTTACTAAAATGAAACCGACAGAGAACTAAAAAGTACTTCACAAGTGTATTGGTGTAGCTACTAACCGTGAGCGAACACAGCTTACTGATAGTGTTTACTCACATCGTGTGAGATTGTATTTCTTTCAGAAGTAAAAATCTCGCATAAATCAGCCGAGTCGACCTGAAGTATTCGCATTATTCAACAAACAAATAAACAGTTTAAACGGGATGTGATGCTAACGTTACTCATCGACAAACTCAACGATCTAGAGGGCACGTTTGTGTTTTTTAATGTTTAGGGAATATGAATATTAATGTTTAACAGTTCTATTAATATATACTACTTGGTGGTAAGTGCACTGGGCTTTGAATCTATGAACTGAACTTTTTAATTGAAACCCCACAGACGCAGCTCGTCGGTTTATTTCATGTGCTGATTTCATTTTGCAGATGAAAACGAAGCGAGACGAGGCAGATGCTCGGTAGACTGGGAGTCTGCAACGTTTTCAAGAGGTAGAGGAAATTGTTAATGTCCTATTGTTTAAATAACCCAGTAAACACAGGACACAAGTTACCATAGATGAGTTGTTGTTACGATGACGTTTATCTGTGTCGCACTTTCATCAGTCGATGTAACTTTGCAGTGTAACACAGGCTGCTGCAGGAGAGAGCAGCAGTTACACGTTTTTATCGTAGATTAATGGGTTTTCACAGATAAAAACATTGACATACGGGTGATTTATCGGCCTAACAATCCCCGGCTTTGAGTACGAGCTTTCACGGATTGCAGTGCCGTCCATTGTGGTCAGGCTGGACATTTCTCTGGTTGCAAACTAAGACATTTGTTAGGATGTAGATCAGTGCAATGATTAAAGGTCACAGTTGAAAAATACATCCTAGGATGATATTTGTTTTGTTACATGGTAGCTGGTCGTTATCTGGTCCAAACTGGTAGCCAATCTCGGACCAGCTACTAGTTAACGTTAGTTATATTAATATGGTCAGACTATTTTGGTGGGCATCATAACTGGCCAACCAGTTTCAAAGCCCCAGTTTGTATTTTAATGCTTAAGATTACATTGTGTTTACACTTGTCCATTTGTTAGCACCTTGTGTTGTTGTGGGGTTTATTTGCTTTGTTTTCACAAGCTTATAATAACAAACACTCTCCAGCACTTGGACACAGGACATTGTCCAGCGGACACCAGATGGCTCAAATGAAAAGTTGATCATTACATAACATTTCCTATCTTATTTTCATGGAGGGGCTCTGTAGATAAAGGATTGTGGATTAAGTGTTGGGGACAATGGCTATTGTAGCACTGGGAGACTTGAGAGAGGAGTGAATACATTGCAAGTACTGTGCACCTGTGGGAATTGTATGTATATATGTGTGTGTGTGTGAGTGAGTGTGTGTGAGAAAGAGAAATGCAATTCGACTAAGGAACCCTGGAATTCCCCTTTTGGCTGAGAATGGTTGCCTTTTCCTGCTTTTTAATTTGGCCCCTATTGTTATCGTGAAAACCATGCGTTGCCACTGGAAACTCAGCATAAAGCATAAACCTGTTTTGAGTAGTTACAGTTACGCAGTTTTCACAAGTTTGGACAGCACTGCTGTAACTCTTTGAGGTGTGGTTTAAATTAAGGTGTGTAGTAGAAAATCTGGAGTTATATATTATTTAATCTTTCTCATGCACAATTAAGACACAAAAAACTGAGAAAAGTTACACACAGTGACATAATTTATATTCTGTGCTGTCCTTGTAGAAGCCTGGTATGTCTGGACCCACCTGGCTGCCTCCGAGAACCTTGGGTAGTTCAGATAGAGCCACAGCATCAATGTCACACTCTGGCCCCGCTCTCTACAGACCTCCTAAGAAAGGTCTGCCCGACCAGAGGCCCAAATATAACATGTATGAACAGAATGGTGGAACAGGAGGAAATGGGATGCCTGTAAGATATATGGCAACTGGACCTTCAGGTAAGAACCCTTAATCTTTCCAGTGCATGCTTGCTTCATTAAGGTTGCACAATATTGGAAAAAAATGCAGACATTGTGAAATTTAGTTTTTCTGCATATTGCGACATGGGAGGGAATCTTTCTAGAATGATTGGGGTGATTTTGTATTGGAGTGAATCTGTGTAGCAAATATTAAACAAATTACAAGCATAGATAAATACTATAGAACAAAGTTACAAATAAAATAAACAGTGCTTATTCAGGTAAGTCTAACAGTATTCAGGTACAGAAATTGAATAATCAAATGTCGCAGCAGTCGGACATTTTTGTTTCCTCACTGTAGCAGCTGGAGATATATAATGTCTGAACCAAAAAGCATTACATATGTTCTGCTAAACAGACAATTGGCATTGCCACATGCAAATTTAAATTGTCAAATATTAATACATCTTAATCTACAACTACAAAGCAATTTTACTTCTGCTTACATATTAGATTAGAGATTAGTTTACATGACAAGATCTAAAGAGAGGGTTTTCGTCAAAAAATACAAACTTTTATTTTAATTCTGGCTCAAAATCAGACAATTCTGTCAACAAAACGATTACTAAAATAGTTGACGATTATTTTAATAATTGATTAGTTGTCGATTAATCGTTTCAGTTCTAGGATAATGTTAGATCTTGGCATATAAAGTCTGCTGCTAATTCATACACGACACTTCAAAGTCTACAGCATCATCATACGATTCATTCAATTCATATGATTGAATGGCCGATTCTGCTTTTGACAACAACGTCACTTGCAGATCGTAAAAAAACACATGCGAATGTTACAATCAATCCCAAACTTCACCTAATTCAAGTTAAATGTATATTCTATCAAAAGCATTGGGTTTGAAACAAAAAAATACTCACCTTCATAGCAGATTTTGATGCCAAACACGAGAGAAATGTTGCTTCGCTTATAACTTTCATAACTTACTTTTATAACTTACGGCAGCCATTTTGGAAATTAGAACGTGAGAATCATCGTGATGACGTAATTTACGTCATTAGTATATGGGCTTTAGAGGTATTCACAAAGCAAAGATAAGACAGATTTCCTAAGTCACCGACGCATCTTGCGCTGATTACCTGCTGGGAACACAGCCGCGGGAACAAAGCGCTCATGCGTATATAGGTCAGTTTGTCACATACCTATTTAATGCAAACTGAGATATATAAAGTTATGGCAGTTTATTGCCTACAAAAATGGCCGGTTTGGACTACAACAAGCTTCTTCCTGGGTTGGTGACATCATAAACCCTTACTATTAACATAAACACGCCCCCGGGAACACGCAACAAAGTGGGCGAGGCCATGTGGCGCAGTATAATGGAAGCGGAAGAGTTGTGTACACCGGACGCGAGCGGCGCAATAATAGAACCCATTATAATCAGTGATATTTTCTACACTGGATGCGGCGCTGAAGACAGATTCCAGAATCTACACGAGTTCAATGCTGGATTTGCACAAAAGCTATTACTGAAACATGAAGCAGTTCCCACTTTAAAAGCAGAAGCTGCTGTTTATTGGCTTCAAACTGTAAGTACATTTTATTGTTTGTACATGTCTTTTAAACGTAATGTTATAGTAGTTAAAATGTGACTACTCAGTCATTTATTCGGCTACAGTAAAGCTTTAATCAGGATAAAACTGTTTTTGGAAAGCTAACAAACAGCAGTGACAGCATATCTAAACACTTTGACACAAATACTAAATGAAATACCATTCATAAACGTCCTTTAAAAGCCGCGATTGCGATTGACCCTCTTCATCTGGGTCTAATTCGGCTCAATTTGATACAGCAATATAGATGCCATTATTTACATTTCCAGCTTAGCGCGTAACTATGAATGGTAAGGGGCGTGGCGTTTCCGGAAACACTGCAGCGAATCACGATACACTGGGCCAGCTACCAACCTGCCAACCAATCTGAGCACATTGCGTATTTTGGAGGGAGTGGCTTCATAGAAGCAGGAAGTCAAAAGAGCCGTTCATATGACAGTGGAAACAGTTATAGAATAAAGCTAAAATATATGAAAAATACAGTGTTTTCAAAAAAACGAAGCATTAAGACATGTTAAACTGAGCCCCCAAAACACAATCAAGCCTAGAAAAAAAACACTGAACCACCCCTTTAAAGGAACACACACAAAAATGCTGTGTTTTTAGTCACACTCAAATAGGGGCAAATTTAACAAGCCATAATAAATGATCTATGGGGTATTTTGAGCTCAAACTTCAAAGACACATTCTAGGGACACCAGAGACTTATATTACATCATGTGAAAAGGGGCATAATAGATCCCCTTTAAATAATTGATTGAATACAATTTGTCAGTTTGTGCTTCGTAACATTGAACTGATGTTTGTGTGCTTAGGTGGATCCATGCAACACCAGCATCAAGATGATCGCTCAGGGTCTGCTACCTATCATCCATTGCCTCCCCATTTAGGAGACCGATACTATGCTTCAGGCCAGGGGCCCAAAGAAGACCACCACAACTGGAACCCCCGCATGGCCAGCCATGAACTTCATGTCTGTGAAATCCACATATTCATTTAGAAATATTGTTTAGGACTTGTTTTCTGTAAATATTAGTTCCTTAAATTTCCCCAAAAAAAAAGAAAAATCTATAAAGTATGTTGTTTGTATGAACCGAACTTTTCCAGGCCTCAACTACAACTACAGTGTTTGAGGGTCAAAGTATACGTTGTTCACGGGCAGCCAATGAAGACCATAGGCTGACACTATGCAAATTTGTAACATTGTTACGTAGGTTTGTAACAGGAAGTGAGACTGGAATTATTGACGAAGCATTTAGAGTTTATTCTTTCTTTTAGAAGACAATAACTTTATTTGTTGTGCACTTTCATCTTTAAAACTTTGCAGGCCTTTTACATTCACAAACAGCTATATTACACACTGCATGAAAGGTAATATTTGAAAAAGCGTAATAGAGACACTTCCTATTACATTCCCCCCACATTTAGGCATTATAGTGCTTCTTGAAAGTATAATAATGTGAGTTTTGTTTGTGGCTGTTATTTGCTCAGAATCGGGGATCAGAGAAGCACATCTCTACTATTGATGCAGAGATAGACTCTCTTACATGTATGCTGGCTGACCTGGACAATCACCCTCAGAGCTCAAGCACACAGGTAAACACTTTAAAAGCAGTAACACTTTAAATTATTGGTAAACTGTTTTTCTCGTGGGACATGGTTTAAAGCATTATTTTGAAGAATGCTTTCATATATATTAGTAAGAAAAAAAGTGTTGCAAATAAAGAACTTGTTTACTGTTTTGCAAGTTGATAGTGTGTGGGATTTTCTTGTTTTTAAGTATTTTGACTTTACTAGTCTTATCCTACGCACCTATCTATGACCTACAGGTGTGCAACGTTAATTGACCATATATATTAGTAAGAAAATGTTTCATAAAGGATTAGTTCACTTTGAAATGAAAATTAGCCCAAGCTTTACTCACCATCAAGCCATCCGAGGTGTATATGACTTTCTTCTTTCTGATGAACACAATTGCTGAAATATTAATAAATATCCTGACACATCCAAGCTTTATAATGGCAGTGATGGGTTCAATGAGTATGAGCTGAACAAAGTGCTTCCATCCACATCCATCCATCATAAATATGTGCTCCACACGGCTCCGGAGTGTTAATAAAGGCCTTCTGAAGCGAAACAATGCGTTTGTGTAAAATAAATATCCATATTTAACAAGTAATGAAGTCGAATATTGAGCTTCCGCCAGACCGCCTTCTGTATTAAAATTACAAAGAAAGTGTAAACTGGTGTCGCGTCAATTACACTTTTTCCATAAGTTTAATAGGGAAGGCGCATGACGTAGCGTAAGCTTTGTGAACTTCAAGAGGTTTACTCTTTCTGCATACGTTGAATACGGAAGGCGGTCTGGCAGAAGCTCGATATTCGACTTCATTACTTGTTTAAATATGGATATTTTTTTTACATTGCTTCGCTTCAGAAGGCTTATATTCACCCTCAGAGCCTAATTTTCATTTAAATGTAGAAAATCACACAAAGTGAAAATAAAGTGATATTTTGGTAAAGGTTATGGAAACTACAGTTACTATTGTAAGTACACAATACTAACATGAACTCTTTATAATGTAATTTTTTGGTACTTTTTAGTAATTTCATGACTTTATAATGGCTCGTTTCCACCGAGTGGTACGGTTCAGTTCAGTACAGTACGATTCGGGACGGTAAACCCTGATCCGGCTTGCATTTCCACCGCCAACAGTACCCTTATTTGATAGGCGTGGTGTATGCCAGAAAGTAACTATCAATGTCATTCTTGTGTGAAGAAGAAAATGAGCATAAACAACAATTGAGGACATACAGCAGCTTTGTTTGAGCAAAGGCTGAAGGCTGCAAGGAAAAACAGCTGAAAAATACACATTGTGTTGCAACGGTATTGTGTTGTATTTCCCATGTAGCATGTGATTCTCTGTCAACCAATCAACGTTATGCAGTGAGTGTAGCTCCACCCTTTTGCTAGCGGTACTATTGTGCTAGATACCCCAACGGAAGGGTCCCAAAAAGTGGTATGGTATGGTTCGGAATTAGGGTACCATTCACAACTTTTGACAATGGAAATGGCAAAAAAATGCATACCCTATTGTACTGTACTGAACCGTACCGCTTGGTGGAAACGAACCATAATTGACAATGTAAATTGCTCATGCAGTTAAAGGGTTAGTTCTCCCAAAAATGAAAATTCTGTCATTTATTACTCTCCCTCATGTCGTTCCACACCCGTAAGACCTTCGTTAATCTTCGAAACACAAATTAAGATATTTTTGTTGAAATCCGATGGCTCCGTGAGGCCTTCATAGGGAGCAATGACATTTCCTCTCTCAAGATCCATAAAGGTAGTAAAAACACATTTAAATCGGTTCATGTGAGTACAGTGGTTCAATATTAATATTATAAAGTGACGAGAATATTTTTGGAGTGCCAAAAAACAAAATAACGACTTATTTAGTGATGGCCGATTTCAAATCTACTGTTCGGAGCGCCAAAGTCACGTGATTTCAGCAGTTGGCAGTTTGACACGCGATCTGAATCATGATTTGATACACTGATTAATTTTTGCTCCGATGCTTCATGAAGCAGTGTTTTGAAATCGGCCATCACTAAATAAGTCGTTATTTTGTTTTTTTGGCGCAAGGAAATGTCATTGCTGGCTATGCAGGCCTCACTGATCCATCAGATTTCAACAAAGAAATCTTAATTTGTGTGCTGAAGATGAACGAAGGTCTTACGGGTGTGGAACGGCATAATTAATGACAGAATTTTCATTTTTGGGTGAACTAACCCTTTAAAGAGTGCATGCCGCAGGCACAGTATATCTGACCTGACAGGAAAGTTAATTTTTCTGAGGTGAGAGACTTTTTATTTCATAAGAAATTATGAAAAATGGTGTTAGAATAAGGACACTGACAAATAGCCTGACCTAATCTCACCGGACACCACATAGGCTGAATCCCAAATGGCACCCTAAACACTTGCGTTCTTCCTACGAGTCCGCACTTTTGTGACGTAACACCGCTTAGACTGTCGGGAAGAAGTCTGTCGCAGAGCTCGCACCTGTGCAGGCTCAGCAAAAGTGTGCATTGAGGGTGCATATCTGCCGCAAAGGGGGCAATCATGAGTACCCTTCTGAAGCCTAAAATTGACAAATGAGACATCCTGCAGTGTCGTTGTTAACGGACATGTGCACACGGCAGCCATTGTAAGACCGAAAGTGCATAGAAATGTGTCGTTTGGGATTCAGCCATACTGAATCAGGACAAGTTGACAATGCGTTCCTCATTGCTAGAAGTCGCTTGACAAATAACTTTTGGCGACTAGCTTCGGCAAAAGTCATGTAGTGTATTCCAGCCTTTTGGGTAATGTATAGTATTGAGGTAATGTTGCACAGCTCTCTGGAATACTTGATTCTGATTGATCTGATTCTGTTTTTGTTTTAAATTAAAAAAAAAAATTTTGTATGCAAAATTTCCTTTCTCATTTTTTTCAGTTGTATGACAATGTGCCTTACAGCAAGCACCTCCCTACTGACCGCTATAACTCTTCCAACCAGATGGGGGCTCCACCGACAAGCAGGCCCTCAATGGGCTACCCCCCTCCACTCCAAAACCAGTACCACCCCGCCCCACCTTACACCTCTACACCTCAGCCAGACTATATTTACCCCTCCGCCCCCTCTTCCATCCACAAACCTTACCCACAACCAGTGCCTGCCTCCTACACCACTGCCTCCACCCCAACTGGTCCTCGCTTTACTGTACAGGTGAAAACGGCTCAGCCCGTCACCTATTCTCAGAGCGGACGACAGGCAGAGCAAGCTTACACCCCGCCGCCGCCCCGTCAGCATGCCTCTCGGCCCCCTCAGCAAGATCGGCCACATTATGAGGCACAAGGACAGGGCTGGTACCCACCTCCACCTCCCCCTGCTCAAGAACCTCATGGAGATCCAGGTGCCTATAAGGGAGGAGCAGGAAATATGCCAGGAGGAAGAGCCGGCCAGGGAGCACCGGTGAAGATGAGTCAAGACCAAGTGTCAGCATATCAGTCTAACAAGGTAAGACTGGGTTGTAGGAGAGGTCAATGTTTGTTTGTCAAGTTGTAACATAGATGGGAACTCTGTCATAAAACCAAAGGCAGACTTCCTATTAAGTGGCTTATATAAAAAGAAAAACAGTCGACGCGACTGCAGTGGTTCATCCTTTATTTCATGAAATGACGAGAATACTTTTTGTGCGCAAAAACAAAACAAAAATAACGACTTTATTCAACAGTCTCTTCTCTTCCCTGTCATTATCCTTGCGCAGGTGCCACAGTAAGCACAGTGAAGGCTTCCGTGTTTACGTCCGAATGCCGGCTCAGTATTGGCCAAAGCTGCACACGTGAGAAGCACGACGTATTTGTGTGATGCTAACGCAGGGCTTGGCCAATAATGAGTCGGCGTTCCAGAACCTGGGAGCGCTGGACGTAAACAACGTATGAGAATGACACAGAAGAGAAGATATTGTTGAATAAAGTTATTAGAAAATCAAAAATATCAAGTGTTTCTCAGAAATTGCTTACTGCGCCTTTAAGTGCTAAACAGTCATGAAAATGTTTCAAGTACACTTAAGTGGCCTTTTATTTAATCAATATTAGATTATCAAATATATTTATGATTTGAAGTACACCACAAGTGCACATGCAATACAGTTAAGTAAACTTCTTTTTTCAAAAAGGTTTTGTGTGTGTGTGTTTGGACTACAGAAAGTCTGAGACGGCAAAAGGTTTTATGTGTGCAGTTTATCATTGTTCTTCCATGTTCTGCCAGCAGGGGTCAGCACCACGTCCAGAGGAAGAGTTGGATCGACTCACCAAGAAGTTGGTGTATGACATGAATCATCCCCCAACTGAGGAATATTTTGGTATGCTCCAAAATGTAATGCATTTTATTCTTATTTTATGTGTACAGCGAGGGTCATGGATCTCTCTCTCTCTCCATCTTTCTCT
The DNA here is from genome assembly GCF_024489055.1 of Chanodichthys erythropterus. Taxonomy (NCBI): domain Eukaryota; kingdom Metazoa; phylum Chordata; class Actinopteri; order Cypriniformes; family Xenocyprididae; genus Chanodichthys; species Chanodichthys erythropterus. The sequence goes on along the minus strand of NC_090231.1, from coordinate 12,283,100 downwards.
CTCAGGTCGATGTGCTCGGTGTGGGGATAATGTTCTGGGAGATGGCAGTGGCTGTATTGCCATGGAGCAGGTGTTTCACGTGGAGTGTTTCACCTGCATCACCTGTCATGCCAGACTGAGAGGCCAACCTTTCTATGCATTAGACAGGAAGAGCTACTGCGAGAGCTGCTACATAGTGAGTTTTTTTTTTTGTTTTTTTTTCTGTCCTGTCGTCTTCTCTTGGTTTCTGCCTTTTATTCTGTTTGGTTTTTTTGTTTTTTGGTAGAATATTTTACATCAAAACTTTTAACAATTTGTTCTTCCTCTCTGCTCACAGAGCACACTTGAGCGCTGTTCAAAATGCTCTGAGCCCATCCTAGACCGGATCCTGAGGGCGATGGGAAAGGCTTACCATCCTCGCTGTTTCACATGTGTGGTTTGCGGCTGTTGTCTGGATGGAGTGCCTTTTACTGTGGATGCCACATCTCAGATCCACTGTATTGAGGACTTCCACAGGTACTTACTCACTTCTCTCCTTTTGTTGTCCCTCTGTGTGGTGTAAAGCCACTGTTTCTGTTGATAAACAATCAAATGCAGATGGTGGAGTGAACATGTTGTTTTTTTTCTTCACTAAATCTTTGCTTTTTTTATTAATATGAGGCTCTTTCAAATGTCCTACCAGTTACTGTATGTATTTTATCTCTAAAACCTTGTTTACTTCCTTTTTTCAGGAAGTTTGCCCCGCGCTGCTCGGTATGTGGCCAGCCCATAATGCCAGAGCCTGGGCAGGAAGAAACAGTGAGGATCGTTGCATTGGATCGCAGTTTCCATGTTAACTGCTACGTATGTGAGGTAAGAACCATCATTTTGTGTGTTTGTTAAATTATTGATGTAATGCACCAACTCAGATATTTGAGAATAGTTTATTTTTAACATCCATGTAAAAATAAAGGGTTTCATTTAGTGGCCATATATATATAATACTAAATGAAACCCCTTATCAGTAATTTTGGGGATTTTGTTAATAATGACAATCATACTAAATTAATGTTGTAATTTGTAATTATCTAATTAAATATTATGCACTAATTAAATAAATTTACAGAACAGAAATCTGAACATTGGATAAAGCCAGGTTCAAGATTGTTTTGTTTTGGTGACATACACTATTAGAGTTAAAGGTTTTGGATATCTTTTTATCAGTCCATAAATCAGGATTACTGTCAATAGACAGAGAAAAATACATGTTCACCATGTTTTTTGGCATAAAATGTTAAAGGTATCTGGTGAATGATATATGAATAAACAACTTAAAGTACATTTTAAATCTTTGTTTTCTTTTGTTATGCTTAATTTTTTTTTTTTTAAGTTTTTAATTGAAGTCTAACATACTAAAGCACATAAAGTACTTGATTATAATTTAACTGCAGTGTTATTCAATATTAGATTTAAACTTTATTATATTTTAAATGCATTAAATTGTAGTATACTTTAGTTTACCATGCGTGTCAGAACATTCACCAGTACAATTTAACCATGATTTTAATAACAATAGAAATAATTGTGAAATTACATAAAGATGTATTTAAGTCCTACATAAGTCAAGTACATAAGGGTCAAGACACTACAGGCTATACCACTGTTCATTCAGGCTCTAGTCAATAGCTACATTTCCATTATCCTTCAAATTGCGCAAATTGAAACTTACGAATTGAAAATGCGCCCAATGGAAACGCATCAATTTCACAAAAACTCCCATATATCGCAGAAAAGTTTTTCCGCTCGGATGAGGTGGTTTTTCAGGCAATTTGAAAAAGGAATATTTCGCAAAAGTGGCATTTACTATTTACACATTGTTAAATACGATGAGTTGGCACGAATGCATTTACACTGTAGTTACAAATGCATGCATAATACTATGAGATTAATTGTATTAAAAATAACATTTTGAATATTGTTTGGGTTGTAGGAGTGTGGTCTTCTCCTCTCTTCAGAGGGCGAGGGAAGAGGCTGCTATCCCCTGGACGGACACATATTGTGCAAGAGCTGCAGCGCCCGTCGCATCCAAGATCTTTCTGCCAAAATCTCCACCGACTGCTAATGTCCCGTCCTGTCTCGCCGCGCCCTTTCTCTGCTTCACGGTTAATCTTCAGAATGTACCGCCATCTAAACATCCACCACCTGATATTTCTTCCATCCTCGACCTTACACGCTAAATATCCACATGTCGATTGCACAAATAATATGAAGACATCCCTCTCAGGGTAGCATAGAGCTGTGAACAAAAAAACAATAGCTCTTGTGCTTAGAGTAGTTTCACTGGAAAGCTGTTTCTTAAATAAAACCGAAAAACAGGTGGTGAATGAAATGTGATGGTGTTTGTGTATAATCCTCCACGCATGTATGTTTATACAAAATGTGAGTCTTGTGAACAGGGTGCATTTCTAACTTTGGAGAAGCAGTCACTGCTCTTAAGAGTTTTTACAAGTTTCCTCAAACAATGCCCCAATTCTGCTGGCAGTTGGGGTCACTTCATATCGTCCCCTTTCAGATGCTCTTTTATATCATCTCTGGTCTCTTATCCTCTCAAAAACAAAAACATGATGTTTTCTCCTGCTACACTCGGCGGAGATCAAGCGCTCATTATTTTAATACTTGAAATCATGATTGTTGAAGGATATTATTACTGTATTTCGTTTACTGACTTGATATTGATTTATTATCGTTACATTCATTGTGATGCTAATGACACTTCTGGTAAAAAGGTGGAAAGTTTAACATGGGCAGCTTTTTTTTTTTTTTCCCTGCTGCTCTTGTCACTCCACTTGGTTAAAACTCTAGGTTTATGCTGATCTCTTAAGCTGTTATAAGAAGCGTGGTGTCAGATAGGAGTAAACGGTATGTGTGTATACCATTAACACTTCCCTGAAGGAAATCTCTTGAGAGGTGTGTGTTGAGCTGCAGTCATGTAGTTGAGTTTTCTGTTCTGCTCAGTGGTTTGGTTTTGGCAGCAGAGTGGATCATTTTCGAGGAGTTTGAATAGTGAGAGAAATGGTGAGCAGTTAGGGAAAAGAATCTGCTAGTTTAGAAGAATGACAAATGTGACCTGTTAGAATTAGAACGTTTCTTATAACATCAAGGAAGTTAGTTGCAATTTTGTTACTAAACATACAGACTAACGGAAGATAAATAGACAAGTATGAAGGTTACAAAAAGGTTAAGTATGCACTAAAACGACTTTCACTTCAGATTCAGATTATGCATCCGACTTTTGTGCAAAGAGATTGTTACTGACTGGCTTTATTTTTTTTTTTTGTAATTGCTTTATTTTGTGTCGATGCATTTTTATTTGTCTGTTATTTGAATAATGTGCAACAGCAAGCATCCATTACTTAATGCCATTATACAAAAAGGTTTCATATAAGGTGTTGGTTGCTTGAAACAAAAGTATTTGAGCTGACAAAATGTTACAATTGTCTAGAAACTAAATGCATAAAGTGGTTCAGATGGTTGCATGCTTTATTTATTGGTTTGTCTGGAATATTTTGTAAGCATGTTCAAACATAGTGTCCATCTGATCAATTTGCTGCCAAAAAAACTTTTTCTAAACTTGTCAACAAAGTAGATGATCTCTAATTGATAAAGTAGCACTGGTACTGCACGGTTTGTTTTAATGGCTGATGTACTTTTCAAGCTGCCAGTTTATTTCAGGGCTTGTTTGGATGAGTTTGCATCTTTCCCTCATATTGATTGTAAGGAGACACAAAGATCTGCTTTATAAATCCGTCTGTTTTGTCTATTGATTTCTAGTTTGTACTGACTGTTGTTTCTGATTTATGATTTAATGAACTGTGAAAGAAAAAAAAAATAGCCATAAGATTTTGTGTGCTTGCTTTTTGTATTAGATAAAGCCAGTCACACATGAATACAGTTTCCCTGATCACACTTTATTACAGAGGACTAGCAAATCCAATGACACTGGCGCAAGGTCAACACATCTATATCAAGATTTTTTCAATTTAATTTAAACTTAAATCATATAATCACTTGCTATCAAGCTTGATAGTACCATAACACAAATATTTTATACCATACAGTGTATACAAGTCCATTAAACACTAGAAAAAAAAAAAGAGTTGAACTCTCTTTGTACTGGAATAGTATAAACAGTTGTTATTTAACAATATGCGTGCTGCTGAATTTTAATAAGAACATTTTTGCTAAATACAGATGGTATAAAGAGAAGAAGAAACCGAAGACATTATAGATTGTTTTTTTACAGTCCATGATATAGGCAAAAATGCACATGACCAGAAATCCTCTAAAACATCAACTAATATTGACGCCTACACAATTATGACAATGTAGGGTTTAAGTTGAGGGTTTTTTTTTTACTAAACAATTTGACTAACAGGAGGTGAAGGTTTTCCAGTAGAAATTCCGGCATCCTACTTTCCGTTCTCGTTGGGAGAGGGGAATCTGGCGAACCACTTCATTGTGAACATCAACATCATCAATGCTTTCAACAGCATCTTTCTCCTCAGGTGCCATCGACTCAAAAAGTTGCTTCAGAAGGAGCAAACGAGAGAGATCCTGAAGCTGAAGACGGAAAAGGTGATTCAAAAGATTTTCAAGGTCAAAAAGAAAAACAAAACTATAATTTGAACTTGTGCATGTTACTGTTTTTGTAATACTTTACAATAAGGTTGAACGGAAACGTACTCCATAAACGCTACTTTCAGAAAATGGAAAAAAATATTTTAAATTATTTTTATAATTAAACACCGCGTTGTCGAAGTTGATATAGCCTAGTGTTAATTGTGTAAAGAAAATTGATTGTGCAAAGAACCAGTTCTTTATTATTACTTTAATATTTTTGAGCAAAGACGGTCAAACTGCACTTCATTTTAAATTGAGGCGGGTGGAGTAAAGTTTGGAGGTTTACTGACAGTTTGAGGAGCCAATGGAGTTACGAGATTTAGACACAAGCTCTTGTTTTTTTATTTTTAATACTTTTAATTTTCATTCATTTCATATAAAAAACACACTCACAGGGTGACCAATCATAAGGATTTATGGGTGGGGGAAAAATAAATAATTAAAAATGACGAAATATGGAGATATTTCTATATGGCTAGGGTTTCAGTGACGTTTAACATTAGTTACATTAGTTAATATGAACTAACAATGAAAAATACTTCTAAAGCATTCATTATTTTTAATGTTAATTTCAAAATTTACTAATACATTATTCAAATTAAAATAATTTAATGAACCTGATCTAAAATGAACTATAAGCGCTTGTATTTTTTTTTTTTTTACTAAAAGAAAAAAAAAGATTTATAAATACTGTTACACATACATTGCTCATTGTTATTTTTTAAGTAGCTAATGCATTAAAAACATTAACTTTTGGGAACTTATTGTAAAGTGTTACCATAATTTATAATCCACACAGACGTGACCATCAAAAGTATACTGTAGAAAAGCATGTGTTCTACCTCATTCTCCTTGGGTTCCACTTCAGATTGTAACAGCTGGAGCAGCAGGTCTCCTCTAGGTGCTGAACTGACGCTGCACAGCAGCAAAGAGACCGATAGAGTCGCCACGACCACCTGTAACGGGGAGAACATCTTAAAGCTGTAAAAACACTGCTTTTTAGAGTGCTTTAAGGATGACAAGCTTATATAGGCACCAAAGGTGGGATTCTGGGGTCGATTAGAGAGAACTTATTGGTCGAAACATAACCACGAAGGATGATGAAGGTGGTTGTGTGGGTGTAGAGAGGCAGGGGTAAAGGGTGAAGAGACATTTGTGCGAGGGGAGGGACTCCCAGACCCAGTAGGAAAGATGTTTGATAAGGTCACACAGGTGTTAACTTTTACATCAGAAGCCGTATCAATTCTATGTTATTTGCAATAATATGTCATGTAAAAATTGATCATCTAGAACATAAAAATACTTGTGCTTGACAGGCGAAAGTATTTTTCAACTTCAGTGGCAAGGAACTAATGAACTAGTGAGATCTTAATTATAGCTGGGTGATGATACTGTCATGCCCCAGTAAGGCATGTTGTGTCACTTGTGATTTGGAGAAGCGTGCATTTCTGTGTCTTGTTCTCACTATGAGGTCCTCTTTAGACAGAGGAATTAATGATGCGAAGTGACTCAAATGTTAATTGGACTGCTTAGTCATTACTTCACACCATCCTCCATCTCTGATGATATGGGTGACTTAATTACAGTATATATATATATATATATATATATATATATATATATATATATATATATATATATATATATATATATATATATATATATATATATATATATCCTGTCTATCGGATCAAATCTGATACTCATGTGCGGCTTATATTAGACAAATGTGCACCTCTAAATGCCACCCCTCTCTGAAGCCACATGAACCAGGACTTCGAGAACTCAGAGGGCAATTACTCAGACTTGGTTGTCTCAGTGGGTGGCCATTAACATTTACAAAGGAGAGGTGGGCATGTCAGCGCTATGGGCCACATGCTGGGCATGTAAATGAGGCCCAGCTCATCCTTGGTTTAATATACATAAATGAAGTAAGCACTATTATTGAGATAGACAGAATTGTTTACTTTTTTGTGACAGACGACTAAATGTTTCAGAGTGACAAGACCCATGTAATGTAGTTTAGATGAGTGGAAATGAGTTTTCCATTGGTCGCTATAAGATGATCAGAGTGGCACACAATCAGATGGGTTTTTATTGCTGCTGGAAAGAGAAGAATAATGATTTTTGTAATAATAATAATAATAATATTACTGTTTTTGTCATTAAGGGGTATGGAGTGTAGTGATTTGAAAAAAACAAACAAAAGCATTTTAGCATAAGGCTGCAACATAAAATACTTTCTGAATATACAGAGCCCACTCTAAAAATAAATGGTGCTATATAGTACTAAAAGTGGTTATTTGGCTCGTAATCATAGGAGAACCACTTTAATTGCTGTATAGCACCAAATCTTGGTTCTTCAGCGGTTCTTCAGTGTTTTTTGGGGGTGGTTAAGGTGATGTATAGCACCACTGCTGTACAAAGAACCTGTTATTCCCCTCTAAAGGTTCTTTATGAGCCAAAGAACCACTGTTGGTGCTGTTTAACACCATTTTTGTTGAAGAAATAAAATGTGATTTGGCATCTCTTATGGGTTCTACATAACACCAGTTGACAAAGGAGCTGTAGAGCACCTTTAAAGATATGGTGCTACATAGCACCAAAAGTGGTTCCCCTATGATTATGAGCCAAGAACCACTTTTAGTGCTAGAGTGTATAGAAAATCATCACACCCCTTTGAAATAGTTTTAATTTGTCATACAGCCTTAAATAATAATAATAATAAAAACTTTTCCAGCTTTATTTAATTTTTTTTTTTACAATATCAAAGTAATGACAAAACAAAATTCTGAAAATTAATTTAAAAAAACTGAAAAAATAGAAAAACAGGGTTAGAAAAGTCATCAGTCCCCTGATTTAATACTTTGTAGAGCCACCTTTAGCTTTAATTACCGCCATTAAAGGGTTAGTTCACCCAAAAATTAAAATAATGTCATTTATTACTTACCCTCATGTCGTTCCACACCCGTAAGACCTTCGTTCATCTTCAGAACACAAATTAAGATATTTTTGTTGAAATCCGATGGCTCAGTGAGGCCTCCATAGCCATCAATGACATTTCCTCTCTCAAGATCCATTAATGTATTAAAAACATATTTAAATCAGTTCATGTGAGCACAGTGGTTCAATATTAATATTATAAAGCGACGGGAATATTTTGGGTGTGCCAAAAAAACAAAATAAGGACTTATATACTTATAGAAGTATTAAATCAGGGGACTGACTTTTCCAACCCTGTTATTGTAGTATTTGTATTTTTATTATTATTATTATTATTTGTTATAAGGAAAAATGTGTAAATAGAGCTGAATATATATATTTTGGAATGGGTTTTGATTTCAGGCTGTAAGAAAAATAAATTAACTATTTCAAAGGGGTATAATGATTTTCCATAGGCACTGTATAAAATGATTATTTTTGATAGTCACACTGTTAATTATTTTACTAAATGCCAGGTTCACACTGGTTTAATATAATTTGAATAGGCTATAAATACAATGCACTTTTATAGTCACAGAATTGGGTTATTCTTTTCAGAAGCAAAAAGGTTTTGAAAAGAGGGCAGATTGTTGTCTTCATGTAAAACTTATCTAATACAAATATACATGGGTGTGTTCTGTACATGTTGTTAAACTACAAATCATTCATCAGCACATTCGTCGAAAAGACCACAAACAAAATTCTTCACTTACCCTAACATGACTTTTATTTTGAAGAGACGTAATCAGTTTGCGCATGCGCCTGTCACAGAGCAGGAAGTAACTATTCCAAACTGTCAACAGTCCAACGCAGTACCAGTCACGACCGCTTGATTCTGTCCTCATATTTATGTTGTTTCTAATTTAAACATTTTTCTCTGACAGTGATGTCTCGAAAGTCTAAAACAGAAGAATATTACCGCTTCTTCACTGTGACAGATCCACGCACACACGAGAAAGGACACACGGAATATAAAGTAACAGCAAGGGTTAGTAGCACTATAATATACTAACGTTACATGATCATATTTCCACTTATTTATCACAAAGAGGAATAATAAATACTGCATAGACATCAAATAAACTGTGCTTCATAAATACAAAAGACATATATCAGGCTAAAGAATCCTTATACAGAGGGTTAATAACTACTAATCCTCGTTTGATCTATCTGGTTTGCTATGAAACTCGTGATTTAAAGAATCTGGCATGAGATCCCGTGACTTCAGTGTCTCACGCAGCACCAATCTCTTCACCATCTCCGTTCATGCTTAAAATAATAAGCCCTTTTAAATCCTCTCCCTTTGGTGTAATGTGGTTTAACGTATCACTTTCTCCACAGTTTGTATCAAAGACACAGCCAGAGAATGTTAAAGAGGTATGATCATTCCTGTATGTTTGAATACGCACATGTTTGGAGTTGCATTGGACTCATTGTTGGTTTAAATGGCAGGTTGTGGTGTGGAAGAGGTACTCAGAGCTGAAGAAATTACATGGAGAACTGGCCTACACTCATAGGAACCTGTTCAGACGACTAGAAGAGTTTCCCCCTTTTCCAAGAGCGCAGGTTTTTGGTAAGGTCAATGAAAATGCTGAGACATGATGCAAACATTTGGGGCAATTTTGCCACTTTATTTCTCTTTCACTTTATTTGCTGTAAGTCAGCTTCTTTGTACTCCCCCACCACTCTCTCTGTTCTTTCTTTTGTCGTTCTTTGTCCGTGTCTCTCGCTCTCACAGGGCGTTTTGATGAGGCTGTGATTGAAGAGAGGAGGAAAGCAGCCGAGGCCATGCTGCTCTTCACTACAAACATTCCTGCTCTGTACAACAGCCCTCAGCTCAAAGATTTCTTCAGGGTAAGACAAATATATTTCAGTCATACCAACTCTCAGAGTGGATTATTTCAACCATATACACTGAACAAAATTACAACCGCAACACTTTTGTTTTTGCTCCCATTTTTCATGAGCTGAACTCAAAGATCTAAGACTTTTTCTATGTACACAAAAGGCCTATTTCTCTCAAATATTGTTCACAAATCTGTCTAAATCTGTGTTAAAGAGCGCTTATCCTTTGCCGAGATAATCCTTCCACCTCTCAGGTTTGGCACATCAAAATGCTGATTAGACAGCATGATTATTGCACAGATTATTGTCTTAGGCTGGCCACAATAAAAGGCCACTCTAAAATGTGCAGTTTTACTGTATTGGGGGGGTCCAGGGGGGTCTGAAAACTAGTCAGTATCTGGTGTGACCACCATTTGCCTCACGCAGTGCAACACATCTCCTTCACATAGAGTTGATCAGGTTGTTGATTGTGGCCTCTGGAATGTGGCTCCACTCCTCTACAATGGATGTGCAAAGTTGCTGGATATTGGCAGGAACTGGAACACGCTGTCGTATACGCCGACCCAGAGCATCCCAAACATGCTCAATGGGTGACATGTCCGGTGAGTATACTGAGCACTGGGATGTTTTCAGCTTCCAGGAATTGTGTACAGATCCTTGCAACATGGGGCTGTGCATTATCATGCTGCAACATGAGGTGATGGTCGTGGATGAATGGCACAACAATGGGCCTCAGGATCTCATCACGGTATCTCTGTGCATTCAAAATGCCATCAATAAAATGCACTTGTGTTCGTTGTCCATAACATACACTTGCCCATACCATAACCCCATCGCCACCATGGGCCACTCGTTCCACAACACTGACATCAGCAAACCGCTCACCCACACGACGCCATACACGCTGTCTGCCATCTGCCCTGTACAGTGAAAACCAGGATTCATCCGTGAAGAGAACAACTCTCCAAAGTGCGAGACACCATCGAATGTGAGCATTTGCCCACTCAAGTCGGTTACGATGACGAACTCTTGTCAGGTCGAGAACCCGATGAGGACGACGAGCATGCATATGATCTTCCCCGAGACGGTTTCTGACAGTTTGTGCAGAAATTCTTTGGTTATGCAAACCGATTGTTGCAGCAGCTGTCCGGGCGGCTGGTCTCAGACGATCTTGGAGGTGAAGATGCTGGATGTGGAGGTCCTGGGCTGGTGTGGTTACACGTAGTTTGCGGTTGTGAGGCCAGTTGGATGTACTGCCAAATTCTCTGAAACGCCTTTGGAGACGGCTTATGGTAGAGAAATGAACATTCAATTCACGGTCAACGGCTCTGGTGGACATTCCTGCTGTCAGCATGCCAATTGCACGCTTCCTCAAAACTTACGACATCTGTGGCATTGTGCTGTGTGATAAAACTGCACATTTTAGAGTGGTCTTTTATTGTGGCCAGCCTAAGTCACACCTGTGCAATAATCATGCTGTCTAATCGGCATCTTGATATGCCACACCTGTGAGATGGATGGATTATCTCGGCAAAGGAGAAGTGCTCACTAACACAGATTTAGACAGATTTGTGAACAATATTTGAGAGAAATAGGCCTTTTGTTTACATAGAAAAAGTCTTGGATCTTTGAGTTCAGCTCATGAAAAATTGGGGCAAAAGTGTTGCGTTTACAATTTTGTTCAGTGTACATAGGCTTGATTTTGGCAGATGAGATCAGCCACGCTGCTGCTGCTGCTGAACAAATACAAGAATTTGTTCAGCTTAGTAAAAATAAACAAAAGGACAGGCTGCTGTAAGAAAATGGTAGAACCCCATAGCATAAAAGTTGTCCATATGTGACCTGTGTGCTGTATTTGTTTGATTGTGCATCTTGTGAATGATTATTTTTTGGTAATCTGCTTGGTTCTTTTTTCCTCTGTCAGGGAGGAGAAGTGAGGAGACCACTGGAGACAGCAGCCATTTCCACTTCTCTTCCACCTCCTCTTATTCCTCTTCCTGAGAGGAACACTGAGCTGCTGGCTGAAGAGGAGACGGGAAGAGATGCTCCTATCCAGGCCCAGGAGCTGGAGTCCAACCAAAGACTGACAGATCTAGCCCAGCCGGAGATAGCAGTTGAGGCCTTCAGTGACATGGAAAGCAGCCCTACACACGAAACACAAGCAGAAATAAAAATACTGGGACTGACAGAAAAAGAGGGAGACACTGACATCACAACACATCAGAGTAATGGCACAGACCAGTGCGCTGCTGCTACAGATGCTACAACACGTTAGTTTGTTATCAAAGTCTTCTATCCTGTTTCTATTCGATTTCAATAATGGCTGATTGGTCCATTCCTGCTTTTCATCTTCCAGATGCCTCGCTTGAAATTCCAGGTTCTCCAGTCGACCAATTAGAGGAGTTTGATTTGCTGTTTGATTCTGGATTGGAGGAAAATTCAGACAAGGCTCCGCCTCCGCTTTCAGATACAGATCTTGCCATTTTTGACCCATGTGCCAAAGAAGGTAGGAAAGTCTACAGTGTGACTCATCGTTTTTTTTATTTTTTTTTATTCAAACATCCCTCTCATGACCTTATTCAATGCCTCAGATCAACCATACGGATCACCCAGCCATGCTGAACTCCTGTCTGTACCTCTAACTGGTCCAAATGGGACCGAGTCTGCTGGAGATCTGAGCTATGTGCACCAGGCCAACGAAGAGCTGAATGCTGCCCAGGAACGAGAGAGAGAGGGTGATTACAGTGCAGCAGTGCAACGATACAGGATGGCTGTTGATATATTTATGAAAGGAGTGCAAGGTATGACAAATGACTGTTTATGATAACATACTAACAAACTGCAGTGCATAGTGTATATACTGTATGAACAGAATCCCCAAAAAACTAAACACTACCTTTGTTAATATGTGCTGTATTCAACAAAGCACACTGCTGGGAATATAATATCCCACAATGCATGTGCTTGACTTGACCTTCCATTTCCAGTGTGACTAATTAACTTAAAGTTGTAACACGTGTGCACAAAATTTGAGTTTAAATATATGCACTTTTATTATGTTTTAGAAAGTTTCAGTAATATTGTGAAATATCATTACAAATTAAAATAGCTTTTATATTTGAGGCCCCGTTTACACTAGTGCGTTTTCATTTTAAAACGTATAAGTTTTGCTACGGTTACGCCTGTCGTTTACTGAATGCCAATGTTTTCAAACCTCGGAAAAACGCTGCAGACCCCATTTTAGTTTGAAAACGGCGGGGTTGCGTTTCATTATAAACGGACCAAAACGGAGACTTTTGAAAACGATGGCGTGGCTGCCCGCGTTTGCTCTGCGTATCCTTGACGACCGTGTAAACAATAACATGGAGACTAAACTGCAATCTTTGCTGGCTTTGTTGTCATTTTTAGCAGCTTAATACTGCAGCTACCTACATGCACAAGAGGCAACTGTTTACTCTTACACTTACGCACATGCCCAGCATGGTTGCCAGGTTTTCACAACAAAACCCACCCAGTTGCTACTCAAAACTATCCCAAAACCAGCCCGATCACATTTCAGGGGGGGTCCCATGGTAAAAATCTGGGTGGTTTTGGCAGAGCTCCCCAGCTAAAGGTTGCATTCCAGTAGTAAATATCATGTTAACTGGGTCTCTTCAACCCGTGGTCATGAAAAACAACCCACTGGAACAGTGTAAAAGTAGCCCAATATTGCGGGAAAACCACGGACTTGGCAACACCGTTGCCCAGTGTGCATGAACGGTCATGTGACACCCGTTTTCGGCCGTGTAGTATAAACAGATTCCGAAACACTGGAAACGACAGTATAGACAAGGATCACTTTCATTTTAATATGCCATTTTAAAACAAAACGCACTAGTGTAAATGGGGCCTGAATATACTTTAAAATGGAATTTATTCCTGTGATGGAAAAAGTTTTCAGCACCATTAATCCAGTCTCTGCAGTGTCACATGATCCTTCAGAAATCATTCTAATACGCTAATTTGATGCTCAAGAAACATTTGATTATTATCAATGTTGAAAACAGTTGTGCTGAATAATATATTTTTGGAAACTGTGATAGATATTTTTCAGGATTCTTTAATGAATAAAAAGTTCATAAGAACAGCATTTATTTGAAATAGAAATAATTTGTAACCAGTGTTGAGGAAAGTTACTTTTAAAAGTAATGCTTTACAAAATTGTTACTCCCTAAAAAAGTAACTAATTGTGTTACTTAGTTACTTTTTCTCATCTAGGCTTGCTTGTTTGTCGTTTTGAGAAATATTGAATCTATTTTTTGTGTTCACATTTAGTCTAGATTCTAGAGTAACAATAAACATCCTGTTTACACACAGCACACAACACATCTGCACTTACTCACGATTTCTCTCAACATGGGGACAGGAGAGCTGTCAGTCAATAAATGGGAAAACAAAGTAACTTGCATTACTTATTTGAAAAAGTAAAACATATTTTGTTAATTTTGTTAACATATTTTGCCCTAGAATCAAAAATTGAATTTATATTGGCATAGTTAAATAACAAGAGTTCAGTACATAGAAATGACATACAGTGAGTCTCAAACTCCATTGTTTCCTCCTTCTTATATAAATCTCATTTGTTTAAAAGACCTCTGAAGAACAGGCGAATCTCAACATAACACCGACTGTTACGTGACAGTCGGGATCATTAATATGTACGACCCCAATATTTGCATATGCCAGCTCATGTACAAGCATTACACAAGGGCAGGCAGTATTAATGTCTGGATGTGCACAGCTGAATCAACAGACTAGGTAAGCAAGCAAGAACAATAGCGAAAAATGGCAGATGGAGCAATAATAACTGACATGATCCATGATATCATGATATTTTTAGTGATGTTTGTAAATTGTCTTTCTAAATGTTTCGTTAGCATGTTGCTAATGTACTGTTAAATGTGGTTAAAGTTACCATCGTTTCTTACTGTATTCATGGAGACGAGAGTCATCGCTATTTTAATTTTTAAACACTTGCAGTCTGTATAATTCATAAACACAACTTCATTCTTTATAAATCTCTCCAACTGTGTGTAATGTTAGCTTTAGCCACGGAGCATAGCCTCAAACTCATTCAGAATCAAATGTAAACATCCAAATAAATACTATACTCACATGATCCGACACATGCATGCAGCATGAATGACGAACATCTTGTAAAGATCCATTTGAGGGTTATATTAGCTGTGTGAACTTTGTAAATGCACTGTATTATAGTCGAGAGCTCGGGTGGGCAGGGAGCGCACAATTTAAAGGGACCGCAGCCTGAATCGATGCATAGTTAATGATGCCCCAAAATAGGCAGTTAAAAAAAAATAATTAAAAAACATCTATGGGGTATTTTGAGCTGAAACTTCACAGACACATTCAGGGGACACCTTAGACTGATATTACATCTTGTAAAAACTGGTTCTAGGGCACCTTTAAAAGTAATGCATTACTTTACAAGTTACTTGAAAAAAAACTTTAATGCGTTACCCCCCAATACATTTTAAATTTAAAAACATTTTAAATCTCTTTACTATCACTTTTGATCCATATAATGTATCCTTGCTGAATAAAATTATTTATTTATTTGAAAAACAAAAACAGCAGTGTTTTAATAAATTGCATGACCAAAACATTACTGTTTTAATAAACATTGTAGTTTTTATTCTTGTTTTCCATCTAAATAAAAATAAAATTGAAAACCTGGCCCCATATGCAGATTACAGACCCTAAATCATACAAATGCCAATTTGCTGTGGTCAGAATGACCCTGATGTGATTAATTTATTTGAGAGGAAAGAGCAGAGTAGCTCTCAACACAAGGACATTACATGCAATGTTTTTTCCTCAAAGCGGGAAATTAGCTCTTTTTGGATGCAATGCAAAATATTGAAATGGTAGAAGGAAAAAAAACCTCACAATATCCCTTTGTTCTACCCTTTTTCTCTTCTCTTTCTATTACTCATTCTCTCCTGCTAGGAGATGTAGATTTGAAGAGGAGAGAAGCAGTGAAGAGGAAGATTGCTGAAGTCCTAGAGCTTGCGGAGAGACTTCTATCTATACAGACTCCCACTCATGACCACAATACATAGAGAAACAATTTAAACACACACATACTAACTCAAGCTTCATCAAACCTGGGATACCCAAGCACACTCCCACATATGTACTCTCATGAACCGAGTTTTGACTAACACGCGCACATATTGAAACAACCACGGTTTCACTTAAGTGCAGCTCGCCGTCCACCCACATGGTCAACACACACACACACACACACACACACACACACTTGACTCCCACACTTACCTTCCCGCTTATTTAAATAGTTACACTTGTAGCACCATCCATACACTCCCTGTACTGTAAGACCAAGCGATTTTTACTTGATTTTACACTATTTTAATGTAATCATCTAATATTGTTTGATCCTAAGGAACTGGAGACATCTTTAGTGGTTATTCAATTTTCTTTAATCCAACTTTGTGTAAATTAAGCTCTTATGTAAATGACTGTTGTCTAAATGAAGACATTGCCTTTTCAATGGAATCTGCCTGTTTTGTAAATTATAAGTAATTAAAAATATAATATAAATATTAAATGGCATTCTCATCAGATCAACTCGATTACGTAATTCGCAGTGCTTCATGGGAGTGGGTGGCGCTTACAAGATCTTTTGGCAGGTTTTGCATGTTTTCACTCTCTGGTGTAAATTTTATGTACAGCATCATGGGTAATGTAATTTTCCAACATGAATTCTGATGTTATACGTAATTACTTTAAAATTAAGTTGAAATAATGCAGGCTGACAGCTTCATTAGAAGCCGAAAAAGCGCAGATGGGAGTGAAAAGTTTACAAATGCCATTTCCATAATAACTAACACAATCTACCAAGAGCAGCGCAAATTAGCGTCTAGTTTAAGACATGCTTTTTTGGGTGCTAGATAATGGTACTAAATATGCAAATACCAGTAAACTGACTAATGCTAACCTTAGTAAATCACTTTACATGATTCGTTTAAATACTATTCTTCCATAATTTTTCCATCATAAGCCTCGAAAATAACTGTTGCTCTATTTCTTCACTGCGTTTCTTTAGTAAACCCTGACAGTAGTTTTTAAACACCAAAAGAGGGTTTGCTCTGGCACAAACTGTTAGTAAATCTGGCTCTTTAACCCTCTGTTTTTCTAATATTCCATAAAAAGTAAGAATTGTCGATTTCATTGAGACTTCAACTGCTCAAATAATACACCTTTTAACATATGTAAGTGCTTTTGAATGCTTCACATTTCTACATCTAAATCCTCTTATTAGCCCCATTTACTTGTTTTAAGCTCCTCACCATAATCAACATTATACCACGAATGCTGTCAATTGTATCGACTCCACTGAATAATGTCTAAATGGTAATTTGACTATCTGTCTGCACACCCTAGATGACATCAGCTGAAAATGAAAGTCATTTACTAATAAATCATGCACAATAATACCTGAGAGTGTGTATTACGAGCATTAAAGGTACACTTTTGGCCCTCTAGGGGCTACAAAGAAAACTGCATGCTTTATGCGGAAGAACATTGTTTTGGTTGTGCTTCGTTTCTGCATGAAACCATAGAAAACTGTTATAAAGAAAACACTTAACCATTTAAAACATTGCATTCTCATTCTTGGCTCATCTCGCCTACACATAGTATTCACCATCAACAAAGTGCACACCGAATCCGGTCCCCCAGTATCACTGTTCTAGCACATTAAGGCATTCTAAGTGTTTTTCACATTAAGCGTTTAAGAATGTCTCGCTGTTTTTAGTGCCCAAAACTTGCATTATATTCACATATTTTTGTTTTTCTTTTTTTGAGATGGAAAATTGACTGGCCTGTAATGCATTTCTATGGATGTTGTGCCCACCCGGTCTACATGTCAGTCACGTGACTGAAAACTATGAATTTACAGATAAGACCTGACACACAGGGCATATGTACGCAATTTCCAAATGAAAACCATCCCGACAGGTAAAAATATATAAACACTTATAACTTATCAGGGTAAGACAGAATGATTTTTGGAAGAACGATTGATATATTGACTCATTAATAAAATGTTTATTTTGGAAAAAATAAGTTACATCATGTACCTATAAAATGGTCGATTTTCATGTCATGTTGACTTTAAAGGGTTAGTTCACCCAAAAATGGAAATTCTGTCATTTATTACTCACCCTCATGCCGTTCCACACCCGTAAGATCTTCATTAATCTTCGGAACGCAAATTAAGATATTTTAGTTGAAATCCGATGGCTCAGTGAGGCCTCCATAGGGAGCAATGACATTTCCTCTCTCAAGATCCATAAAGGTACTAAAAACATATTTAAATCAGTTCATGTGAGTACAGTGGTTCAATATTAATATTATAAAGCGACGAGAATATTTTTGGTGCGCCAAAAAAAACTTATTTAGTGATGGCCGATTTCAAAACACTGCTTCAGGAAGCTTCGGAGCATAAATGAACCAGTGTATCGAAGGTTCAAAGTGCCAAAGTCACTTGATTTCAGCAGTTTGGCAGTTTGACACGCGATTCGAATCATGATTCAATATACTGATTCATAACGCTCTGAAGCTTCCTGAAGCAGTGTTTTGAAATTGGCCATCACTATATAAGTCGTTATTTTGTTTTTTTTTGGCGGACCAAAAATATTCTCGTTGCTTTATAATATTAATATTGAACAACTGTACGCATATGAACCGATTTAAATGTGTTTTTAGTACTTTTATGGATCTTGACAGAGGAAGTGACAATACTCCCTATGGAGGCCTCACGGAGCCATCGGATTTCAACAAAAATATCTTAATTTGTGTTCTGAAGATGAACGAAGGTCTTACGGGTGTGGAACGGCATGAGGGTGAGTAATAAATGACAGAATTTTCATTTTTGGGTGAACTAACCCTTTTAAAGCTTTGAGTGCAGTTGTTTTAATACACCACCAGATGTCGCTGTTTTGCCCAAATTAGATCAAGACATCAGTGCAGAAAAATCCACATTTCTTAGGCCCTTCGTGTATATGGGCTGTTGTGCGCACTTTGGCTCTGTTTCTGGTAAAGGGAAGGAATGAATAGAAAGGACAAAAAGGATTACATAGCTGAAAGAACTGAGGGATGAGCGTGGATCATCTCTATTGTCAGTGGATGGAAAATATCCCTCTCTTTCCCCTCCTACTGTTGTTTTCTCGCTCTCCCGTCGGGCTTGTGTATTTGCTGTTTTGGCTGCCTGGAGTGAATGTGGAATGGAGAGAGGTTACCGCACCTGTGTGTGTGTGTGTACGTGTGTGTGGCGTGTGTGAGCGATGAAGAGAGTCACAAAAAGGAAAACGCTGGGAGATGGAGTGTGTTTGGGCATTAGCATGCTGAGAGTGTCAGCTCTCGATGTCCCTCTCTCCCCCTCTCCATCCCTCATTCTATCTCTCACTCACCAATCCCTCTCTCCTCAGTGTCCATGGCAATTATACCATCAAAACACTCCAGCCAAAGAGGATAATTGCAACCTGAGTACTGCGGAGAGACTGAGAGGGAGAGTGAGTGAAATTGTGTGTGCGCGAGCGCGTTTTCTCACGTCTGTGGTATCTGTGTGCGGTTGAGAGCGCGAGTCGGTGCATTATATTGTATTCCTGAGGTTCTCCACCGCATTGTGAGAGTCATTTCGGTCAGAGATCAAAGAATATGTTTGCGGTGCTGAGAGGACAAGGACAATCCATTGAAGACACATGCACACACTCACAGTTTTAATAATGTGCATTACCACCAGTTTCCTGAAACTCAAGGTCAGAGGCGGAAACTCAAAACAGAGCTTCAGTGAAGAGGAGTTTTATCAGAAAGCTGGAGAAAACAGTGGCCATGGCTCAGCTGGATCCAGAATCCAGTGTGTCACGGTTACATTTTGTGCTCAAATGATCTCTATAAAGATCTAAAGTGGCCAGTAGCTTAACACAGATATAAAATTCACAGGCCCAAAACAATATTTTTATTGCTTTGGCCGACAATGTCGCCTGAGATATATACACTACCTTTCAATATGTGTATATATAATAATAATAAAAAAAAAAAAAAATATATATATATATATATATATATGGGTCAATGACGTGACAGGCCATTTAAGGTAGTACAACTAGATCACGTTTACTGTGTCCAAAAGGTTTTAATTATATTTTGCTACATAAAGGCATTTCAAAGGTCATTCGGTTTAACCGTCCAAAGGCCAAGAAAGACATTTCATTTATGATTAAAATATCTTAAAATGTAATAAATGTATATATTTTTTATTCTGCCATGATTTTATATCATCATATATCAACAAAATTATGTAGAAGTCGTTGCTTTGTTATGAGAAAGAATGTCAGAATTTCATTGTTGTCATTTGGAGTAACCAATATTAAAGGACCATTTTGGATCAAGTCATGCGTTCAGTATCATGTGACAGGATGTGACATCATTCAGACACCTGCAAAGAACCACATGGTCGTGAAGCGAAGTAACTACCTCTCTCTTAACTATTTGAAAAATTCATGTTTTCACTCGCTCATACACGTCCCGAAACATCAGGTCATTCAGTACAACCGCTATAAAACATGGAAAATGTTGTAATATTTGAAAAACTTGTACTAAATATAACATGTTTGATTGTCCTTTTGCTAGCTAGATATCAGCCTGTTAGCATTGTTTGAAAATATTGTCATTCGGTAAAACCAAAGTTTTGGTTAAACCGAATGACTTTTTTGGTAAAATCTTGTACAAAAACAGTGTTAATTGATTATAAATACACATAATCTCATTGTTAACACTTCATAAAACAAAATTAATTATATCTCCATTAGTTTTTCTTACACTTTTAAAAACCTTATTTGTCAATGACCCATATACAGAACCTGATTTCACCAAGTACATGTCCCTGGATCAACATCTTTGTTGATCCTGGAACAACATTCCAATCAGCCAATCAGATTTGAGGGGCAAGTTTACAGTTTATGCCAAATTTAGTCTTACAATCAGGGTCTTATGCCTCTTATTCACCTATCATTTCCCTCTGATTTTAGGGATAACTTATGGGTTGGATTAGGGATACATTTTTGTATCTAATGCGGCAAAAACAGGACGTGATATGCTAACAAACTGAACCTTATTGTAAAGGTCACTGGAGATCTATTCGAAAACAGATCATGTGCATCATGTGTAAAGCCTTTGGTAAATTTTTTCATACTGACACTAGTTGAAATCACCATTTCATTGTTCATCCTTCACAGTTTTCGTCCAATAATCTCAAAATATCTTCCATTTGATCAATCTGCCTCTTTTTTATATGTATTATAAACACTCTCACATCCTAGTTGTGTGGATTCGTCTTCCCTGGGGGTTTTACGTCTTTGTGGTACTAATTCCTGAGGTCTCGATTCATTATTCTGTCCCTTCAGATTGAATATCCTCTAGTTCAACTGCAGTTGTCACTCATTGTCTCTCCTCAGTCACCTTGCCCAAGGCTGAATGTGTGAGTGCTCTTTTCTCTCATACACACTTTCCCTCAGAGGCAGCCAATGGGCAAACACTTTGCCTGTCCATCGACCCCCTCAAACGTCTATCTCCACTCCTGCTTTCTCTCTCTCTCTCTCTCTCTCTCTCTCTCTCTCTCCCCCCGCTGGATACCACATTTTCATTCCGCACGTATTACGGACTCATAATGCAATATGTTTGATCGTGACTCATTCAAATGAGACATTTTGATATGTCTCCCACCATTTGAAAGGATCGACATTCGTGTGGCATTTTTAAAACACTGCTCGCAAATGGCCGCGTCCCTTTGGTGTATTTCATAGCTCTTTGTTAGAATTGCTCATGCATTTTAATATTGTTTGCTGTCAGTCATTTGGCTTCAGTTCAAAGGATTCAGTGTGAGTTGCTAATGTAGTTCAAAAGCCTTTCAGCCTGACCTTACAAAAGGTGTGTGTGTGTGTGTGTTTACAGTGCAAATGGACTGGATTGTCGGATAAGGAATTTATCAAGGAATTTAACACCTGCATTGCACAGTTACTGTCATTTTTTACTGAGAAAAAATGGATTTAGAATTCAAATAGAGAGGAATCCATTAGCTTCAATGCCACTTGTCAAAGTATGCGAGTTGTGTTAATGTCCCTTCTATCTGTCCAATATTTATTTGTTTTTAAAACTACATTTCAATTACATTTGTTTACTTAGATCACTCTATAGTCACAAGCACCTTTTATTAATAAGGCTTTGTGTCACATTTTCTTGTTTCCATAACAACAGTGCCCACTGGTTATTGTGAACAGTTTGGTTGGTTGAGGTATATTTCAGTGAAGTGGGGGAGAGAGGGAGTGATGGAAACAATGAAAGAGAGAGAAGGGGTGCTATGAAGAGGAGTGGAGGGACCGATAATCAGCTTTCACACATTGAGGGGTAGAGGAGTCTCTGATTATGAAGAGCTCTGTTGCTGCTTATTCAGACCGGCCTTGGCATATACAGTCTCTTACTAGGGACGTGTTTGGTGGAATATGTAATCAAAAAACAAACAGACCTTCTATTTCTGAAATATTGTGTATATTATGTATTAACCTATTATCTACTAAAATATTTTCTTAAACATGCAGGTAGATATTCATACTTTCTTAAAACGATTGATACTAAGTCAGAAGTTTGATTAGGCAAAAATGTTATAATTGCAATTATAGGTTCTCCAACATTCTTGTTAGTTACAGTCAGTGTTGCTATAATAAGAATGTGTACAGAATTCCTATTAGAATTCTATCATCATTTAGAACCTCTCCTAATCCATTCCAGTGGAAGAAAAAAAAAAGAATCCTCCAAGAACCAAATGTTCCAACTAGAAAAACAAATTCTTACAGCATTTTTTATTTTTAAATGTGGAATGTTGCATAATTATTATCAGAAACACACTTTTGTATTAGTATAATGTATTGAACCTTTTAGAGGAGCTGTAAGCGGTTTAAAATCCTGAAATGTCTTGTGTATACATTACCATTCGAAGGATTCAAGGCTGTATTTTAATAAAACATACAGTAAAACAGTAGTATTGTGAAATAATATTACTAGATGCACCGATATATATGATAAAAGCACATTTTCATACTATCGCCTATCGGTTAATAGTTTAAAAACAGCCGATAGTCAGGGCCGATATATCCTGTCAATCAAAAGAGGGCGGGAAAATGCACTGCATTTGTGCTTTGTGTAAAGAAAATGCTAAGAAACCAATATGATGTAATTATATGAATTAATAACATTCAGAAAGTTAGGAAATATTAATTTAATCTTCAGAATTTAGAATTTATGTGTGTTAATATTAATTTGAGTAATGTGTTTATGCTTATAACTGATACCAGTTACTCCGAAACAAGTTGATGAGATGGAGAGAATAAAGTTTTTATTTGCATTTCTTTCAAAATATAATAATTAAAAATATAATGATTATTAATTCTAATGAAATATCATTCATTTA
The DNA here is from genome assembly GCF_024489055.1 of Chanodichthys erythropterus. Lineage (NCBI taxonomy): Eukaryota > Metazoa > Chordata > Actinopteri > Cypriniformes > Xenocyprididae > Chanodichthys > Chanodichthys erythropterus. Next base: position 12,260,086 of record NC_090231.1, on the reverse strand, counting down.
AAAGAAGGAATAAAAGGCAGGTATTGGTAGATGTCACTCAATAATCGTCTATCGGTATAAGTGGAAAAAATTTAGTATCGGTGCATCTTTAAATATTACCATTTAAAATAAGTGTTTTAATATTTTTTTTTAAAAATGTAATTTTTTCCTGATGCAAATCTGAATTTTCATTTAATCTCTTAATACTGTTGGGAGCTATGTATCAGAAAAGATATAAATCGACTGTTTGTTTTAAGAAAATTCTTTTAGGGCTTTTTGCATCGCTTGAATTAGATCCTTATCAATTATTATGTTTATATTTAATCAAACTTTAAATCTTAACAAGAACTGTGATAACTATGGTGGAAAAAAAATGTCACAATAATACATTTACCATATATGTACATCGGATTATTTTGGTAAATCGGGTCGTTTTTGATTGGTGGAGGCTCATAACCAAGTAGTTGCCCCACGTGGAGAGTGTGTGAGAGAGTGAAAGAGAGAGACTGTAAACTGTGTGTGTGCGCGCGCGTGCACTGGGGCAGCGGACATCCCTCCCTCACGCCTTCACGCCTACTGGCTGATCACCACGCGATAGAGTGCGCGAGGATGAGAGATGGACAGCGCGAGACAGGAGCGACAGCAATAACAGGAAACTCGGTGGCGCTTGTAAAGCTGATGCTCCCGGTGACCAGCGGACACCTCGACAAGAGCGAAATATAACACGACAGGAAAGTGACCGACCGGGGGATGCTTTCTAGCTAACTGTTTTGTAAGTTTTTAAGTATTTTAGTTCCTTTTTACATTTGGGACATCTGCGTATTTGTTTGTCCTTGTCAAATGCGCCTCATCTATTTATCTGTTAATGAATCTGCGACACGCGCGCGCAGAGTTTACAAATGTCCGCTCGTGCGCTCTTGCACCGGTATTCGAGCAGGAGCGAAATCTGTCTTCATAACAAGAAAACTTTGACGTGCACTGCGATATTTACGTCGAGTTGGTTAGTGTGTCAGTCAGTAATTAACGCAAATCAATTTCTATAATTTATCCCTGAGGGTGTTGTCCTTCCATCTGTTACATTTTTTTTTCATGGCAGTTAAACGGCTTTATATTTGACCAGTAATCTGATGACATCTGTGGCATTTGTGCCAATGAGGAATAGGCAAAACGTTTAGGACAGTAATTTCCATTAATCTGATTTGAGGATAAATTATCTATCTATCTATCTATCTAGTAGTACTAAAATGTCTGAATTAAGTAAAAATGCAGATTCAGAGCTATGGGACTATAGTAATCTCATTAAAATATTTACTGTCTCACCATCCACCCATGTATTTGTGTTGGGTTGAGTATGTGTGTGGGGGATAGAGAGAGAGAGAGAGAAAGAAGGATGAGAGCAATAGAGTCAACAGTCTGAACAAACACAGGGTACAGCTGTCAGCGGATAGATAACGCACACATGCAGAGAGGAAAAAAAGAGACAATGATGATGCCGATAACAATGAGAGGATTATGAACAATTTTAAAAAACGATCCAGACATATTTTCGTCTACGATCATGCATTTATTTTCAGCAAATTGTGCTCTCTTTAAAGATCCTGAAACCAGATCAGAACGGAAAAGGGGGTTATGGATTCCCCTTCGGATCGATTTCATCAGCAGCCTTCTCAGATGTGTCCCTTCGAACTGTATCACAGCCTGCCAGATTCCAACCCCTCAAGCCACCGATTTTCCCCTAGCAGCCTGTCTTCCCACCCGCTCTTTTCCCCTCTCATGCACCCCAACAGTGCGTCCCAAAGGTGGGGTAGTTTCCGTCAGCGTCAGGGCTTGTTCCCTGGGCTCCTGGTAGATGATGATATAAGTGAGGAGGATGTGTTTGGGAAGAGGGAGTTTGCTCTTGGGGCTACCCCATCATCTCAGCGCTGTCATGGAGAACGGGGACAAAGCTCGGGTCCCGAACCCGGCAACTGGGGACAGGATTTTGGGAGAACTAAGAGACCCAGGATGGACTCCGCAGCTAGAAACGAAGAAGAAACTGGTAGAGAAGGCAAGAGAGGGAGGAAGAGTAGAGCTTTGGTTAGAATGGGCGAAAGGAAGGGATCAGAACAAGGGAACAGGAGGGAAAGCAGGGAAGGCAGGAAACGACAGCGACAAGAACTGAAGCTTCAGTTGGAGGAAACCAGAGGGAAACTTCTAGAACTCCAACGCAAGGTGTGGAGAGTGTACGGAGGGCAGGCGGACGACGAGAAAGGAGGCGAAGAGGAGCAAGAGAATGGCGCGATCAATCTCGACGAGGTTGCGGAGATGTTTTCCGACAGCGACGATCCACTCGTCAGCAACGGATTTTCTCCTCCGCGCTGTTCGTCTAAGAAAAACAATGAAACCAATGGGAATGGCAGTGCTGAGATGTTTCCAGAGACCGCCGTGGACCTGGACTTGGAGTTAAATGGTGATCAAGTGTGGCTGGGCTGCAGTTTGGTCAGAGGTGAGTGGGAGAGCGCAGAAGGAGGGCAGAAGTTTGCTCAAGCTCTAAAGCAGGAGCTTGCAAATGTCGTGGCTCAAGTTATCGACAGAGTTGTCCGTCTCTATGCTGAAACCGACCCCTCGACAGTCACATCTGCCAATGTTCCCCAAGAAACCAGCATGACGTTGGATCTAAACTCAGACAGGAGGCTGAGACCTCAGGCGGTAGAGCAGGTGGAAGCTTTGCCACTAGTCACAAAGAGTCCTCAAGACAAGAAGGCCTCTATCGCTCAAAATGTACACAAAGACCTCCTCCTCCCTCAAGCCAATCCCAGCCTCCCTCCGCTACCCCAGCCCCCTCTCCCGGCACTTTTACCTCCCAGGAGCAAAGACCACTTCCTGCCCTCCTATCCCTCAGACAACCCCGTTGCCTTACCCCTTCTTCACTACACCATGCAGAATCTCTTTGCCCGCTCCCTTTCCAGTTTGCCTCTTCATAAGGACTGCCTGTCTGAATCTTTTATGGACTTCCGTTCACACAACTCTGCGTTCCCACCCCTCCCATTGTTGGGGCAGCTAGACCCCTCTCCATCGGATAGAGCGAGAGAAGGAGGGATGAGGGGAGGCGGAGCAGGAATGGTGGATGGAGGAGATGCAGCACTCTATCTTGCCGCTGGGTCAATATCCTTTTATGAAATTGTGCAGAAAAATGTTTACACTAGTGTTCAAAAGTTTGGGGTCAGTTTTAAAGAAATTATTACATTTATTTGCATTAAATTGTTAAAAATTGACAGTAAACACATTTATAATGTGACTTTAATATATATATATATTAAATAAGAGCTATGAATAAATAAAAACAGCACATTTGTTTCTAACACTGATAATAATAAATGTTTCTTGAGCATCCCATCAGGATATTAGACTGATTTCTGAAGGATCACGTGACACTGAAGACTGGAGTAATTATGTTGAAAATTCAGCTTTGCATCAAAGGAATGAATAACATTTTAAAATATTTTAAAATAGAAAACAGTTATGCTAAATTGTAATAATATTCCAAAACATTACTGTTTACTGGATTACTGATCAAATAGCTTTGGCGAGCATAAGAGACTTCTTTCAAAAACAGAAAAATCTTTCTGACCCAAAATGATTGAACGGTAGTGGATTTTATGTATACAAATATAAAAATATATATTTGTGGTATCAAAAATTCCTTAACCATCTACACTCTCAGGAAGGTCTCTCTCCGTGCCACCTGAAGAAAGCCAAACTCATGTTCTTCTACACACGCTACCCCAGTTCCAGCACACTAAAGACATATTTCCCTGACGTCAAAGTGAGCAGCATTCATGTATCCTGATCACAAAATATTATAGCCTTATGTGCATATCTCGCTCAAATTATATAATTATATGGGCTAATGACTTATTGAATGAAGTCACACTGACCTATATACAGCAGTCTGGCATGGTTTCCCTTTTGAAACAGTCTGAATCAATTAGAGCAGTCAGAAAATGTTCCTACATTTATGAGTGAATGTCAAGGATTTTTTTTTTAATTAAATCATATGTATTATAATTACATTACACATCACAGAATGAATGTCTCCAAAAAATGATACTACAGTATTTAATGCTGACCTACATTCATTATATACCCCATCTTTTTGAAATGCTGCTAGAATTAACTTGGCTTTTCTTTCTTTTCCCCCCTCACACAGTTCAATCGCTGTGTCACTTCACAGCTGATTAAGTGGTTCAGTAACTTCCGGGAGTTCTTCTATATCCAGATGGAGCGCTTTGCCCGCCAGGCAGCCAGAGAGGGGCTTACATCTGCCAGGGAAAGATCACTCCGCCTGGGCAGAGACACTGAGCTTTACCGCATTCTCAACATGCACTACAATAAGAGCAATGATTACCAGGTCAGTGTGTGCATGTGCACAGGCGTGGGTGCTGCGTGTAACCGTTCAATTACGCGTTTAAACGTCATGACTGTTTTCTAGGTTCCAGAGAGGTTTGTGGAGGTATCTGAGGTAGCCCTAAGGGAGTTTTTCACTGCCATACAGAGTGGTCGGGATGCTGATCCGTGCTGGAAGAAGGCCATCTACAAGATCATCTGTAAATTAGACAGCCCAGTGCCTGACAGCTTCCGTCTGCCCGGCTGCCCCACAGACACTTACCGGATGGGCTAAATAGAGTTTATCATACACATACATAGCCTCATAAAAACACATGAATTGTGCACAGATTGATATCAGAAGTGTGCAAGAACGGTTAACAATTTGAATTAGTAGCAAAGAAACAAGAAGAAAATGTACAAAAGTATGCTGTAAAGATCGAGAACACTGAATAAGTGTTTTATTACTATCATCATGATGCTCAAAAGTATTGTTTAAACATTATCTGATTAATACTTTAGTCAAGTGGTTAGCACTGAAAAATGTTATGATTATATGGCGGTGTGGGGGGGGGGGGGGGGACTCATTTTATTCACTGTTACATTAATGCTCATTAATATAACTGAAAATGCAGGCCTGGTTGGCTTTTGACCTTTTTATATTACTTATTACATTATACATTGTTACATAATGTTGCTGAGTTTCTGTGAATTTGTGGTGTCGTGTAATAAAATAAGTCCAAACAAACTTTGCTTTTAGTCAACGCTTCAAATTTGTGCCACAATAACACTTATTGTCAAATGCATACGCAGCCTTGCATGACATAATTGGCTGAGTAATAATATGATTGAAGTGCACTGATCTAACTGAAAGTAAAATAGTTCAATAACAAGTAAAAGGTCCAGATATAATAATAGTTAAAGTGTTAGTTCACCCAAAAATGAAAATAATGTCATTTATTACTCACCCTCATGTCGTTATACAACCGTAAGACCTTCGTTCATCTTCGGAACACAAATTAAGATATTTTTGATGAAATCCGATGGCTCAGTGAGGCCTGCATTGCCAGCAATGTAACTGAAAATCTCAAGATTCAGGGATTACAGTGATTCAACCTTAATATGTTTTGTGCTTAAAAAAAAATAAAAAAATAACGACTTTTCATCAATATCTGGTGATGGCTGATTTAAAAACACTGCTTCTGAGCTTTACGAATCTTTTATATCGATAATTCGGATGATTCGGATCTCCTATCAAACTGTTAAACTGTTGAAATAACGTGACTTTGGCACTGATTCGATTCGTAAAGCTCCAAAGCAGTGTTTTGAAATCGGCCATGTTGTAAAGACGTTATTTTTTTATGGTGCACAAAAAGTATTCTAGTCGCTTTATTATATTAAGATAGAACCACTGTACTCACATGAACTGTTTTAACCCTTAAATGCATACCTCGGGTCTTTAGTGACCCGGGACGTCATTCACTACCCTCCTCCTCATTAATGTTTTAAAGTTAGACATCAACCTTCTTGGTATTCCTCAATCAATTCATTATAAAGAATATAACAAGAAAAAAATCATAAAATTATAAAAGAATGCCTATTTTTGTATTCATTTTTTGTAAACATTGTATAGGGTCGCTATCGAGCTGTGTATGAGTGTACTTATATTTTTTCTTCACAACAATAATTGAATCTTAGATTACAGAATAAGTGCAATTCACCTTTATTCCCCAAGGTGACAATGTCTGAAACACAATGCTGAAGTAACGACTCGTTCAGACAGAAAACGAAATAAGGAAAACATGAAATGGCTCAGTGATTTACTGCAGAGCAAGTACTGAACGCAATCAAATATGACTGTAACTGTTACTGGATGGATCTGGTGAAGCTGTTAGCGATCGAAATATTGATTTTGAAGATGTTGAAAATTATATAGTTTTGAGAATACGTTTGAGATCGCGAATGGGCTCATATTCGTGACATCAAACATAAAACTAGCCTATTATTTGCTGAATTTACTGGGAAATGAGCTCTGACGAGGACAGCGGTGATGGCATAAAACATCTGCTCAAACTGGGCCCTTTCAAGCTCCAAAAGGTAACAAAATATGCTTTATTTTATTCTTCTGCAATTGTTACTCTAATATCAAAGGAGTTTTATGTTATCGTGACAGTTAGAGATCCTTCCGTGATAGATATAGATCTGGGTCGATAAAGACCCGAATATGTAAGAACGATTGGTGAAACAGTCATGCATTTAAGGGTTAAATATGTTTTTAGTACCTTTCTGGATCTTGAGAGGTTCAGTGGCTTTGCTCTCAATAGAGGCTTCAATGAGCCATCAGATTTCATCAAAAATATCTTCATTTGTGTCTTAGGGGTGTAGAACGACGTAAGGGTAAGTAATTAATGACAGAATTTTCATTTCTGGGTGAACTAACCCTAGTTCTACTCTAACATCTTAGATTCTGTCATGATGAAGTAGGTCTATATAACTTGACTAAGGTAAAGTGATTATCATAAACGTGACCTATTTTGAGGCTTTACTTAAAATGCAAGGGAATGTGGTTGTATTCAATTCATGTTTTTGTGCGACAGCGATCACATGATTGTCGTTAACTCATGATGCGTTTTTGGGCACATGGTGTATACGCGCGCTGCCGCGGCTGGTTAAAGTCAGTGTGGAGTTGTGGCGCGCGCATTAAAGCTATGGCGCTGCCGTGGCTTCTGCTGTTGGAGCTGCTGCTGTACGGCAGCTGTTTTATCTGCGGGATCGTCACAGCCTCTTCTGTTACAATCTCACAGGTATCTGCTGTTTGCTAATGAATATAGAAGACTATAACAGATGTTACATGGTGCTTTGCCTTCGGAAACACGGTAAAATGCAAGTTTCAAACTTGATGTTAGCTGAACGCTTGTAGTTTACAGTTGATAGTTTTGTTTAGGACAATTGTTTTCAACTTTTCAATTGTTTTGGTGTTTCCTTAGTTACATGTAAAATCATAACTTTTCTTCTTTAGGTATTCTGCGCTTATACTCTCACGAGTTTCTACCAAAATTGTCATAGTCATGTGACTGAAGAAAATGAGACCAGAAATGTTTTTAAGTCACGTATAATTATCCATACAGTAGAAGAAGTAATACGTTTTAAAAGTAAAACCCGGAAGTGGAGAGAAAATGAAAGCGTGACAGAAGCAACCAAAGCTTCCACTTCTGTCACTCTCTCCACTTTTTCCCTGTCATGTGACTAGCTGAGAATATGCTTCCAAAAGGAATTGGCTTATTAAAGTCAGATGAGCAAAAAAAGAGAGAGTGTGTGTGTTTGTGAAGGAGCTTCAGTCGGGTTTTATCCTGTTACCAGCTGAAATCTCAAGATGAGAATGAAAGAGAAAAATGAAGACTTTGTTCACCAAGAGTGATGCTCTTGTGTAGTTTTGAAGTTATCTAATTATGTATTCTTTGGTACCCTAAAAAAAAAGGGGGGCAGTTCCCATGTTGTCAAACTAGAGAGTTGGCATATTTAATTTTATGATTGGTAATAGTTTGTGTAACATAACATTTAAATGTGAAAAGTGTCTAGTTTGAAACGCAGTAAATTCCACCTATATCCCACCCTTAATTTTTGCTTGTGCCCACCTTGGAGGTCCCGACTCAACAATTAATCAACTTTTTCCAAGAACTAATATATATATATATATAATATACAGTACAGTCCAAAAGTTTGGAACCACTAAGATTTTTAAAAGAAGTTTCGTCTGCTCACCAAGGCTACATTTATTTAATTCAAAATACAGTAAAAACAGTAATATTGTGAAATATTATTACAATTTAAAATAACTGTTTTCTACTTGAATATATTTCACAAAGTAATTTATTCCTGTGATGGCAAAGCTGTATTTTCAGCATCATTACTCCAGTCTTCAGTGTCACATGATCCTTCAGAAATCATTCTAATATGCTGATCTGCTGCTCAAGAAACATTTAATGTGTACAATTGTACAAAATATTTGTGTACAATATTTTTTTCAGGATTATTTGTTATATAGAAAGTTCAAAAGAACAGTGTTTATCTGAAATCTAATCTTTTGTATCATTATAAATGTCTTTACTGCCACTTTTGATTGATTTAATGCCTGAATAAAAGTATGATTCCTTGCTGAATAAAAGTATTCATTTCTTTAATTTCTTAAAAATAAAAATAAAAATTCTTACTGACCCCAACCTTTTGAACGGTAGTGTATAATGCTACAGAAGTTTTGTATTTCAGATAAATGCTGTTCTTTTGAACTTTCTATTCATCAAGGAATCCTGAATAAAAAAAGTACACAACTGTTTTCAACATTGAAAATAATCATAAATGTTTATTGAGCAGCAAATCAACATATTAGAATGATTTCTGAAGGATCATGTGACACTGAAGACTGGAGTAACGATGCTGAAAATTCATCTTTGCCATCACAGGAATAAATTACTTTGTCAAATATATTTAAATAGTACACAGTTATTTTAAATTGTAATAATATTTCACAATATTACTGTTTTTTACTGTATTTTTAATTAAATAAATGTAGCCTTGGTGAGCAGACAAAACTTTTTTTAAAAGCATTAAAAATCTTAGTGGTTCCAAACTTTTGGACTGTATATATAATATAATATAATATAATATAATATAATATAATATAATATAATATAATATAATATAATATAATATAATATAATATACAGTATATCTTCAATGACCGTTTGTAATAACATAAATAAATTAATTAAAATAAAGCCAGGTCCTCTGTTGTACTTTATTTGTGGAAAGTGCCTATTACAGTCATAAGATGCATTTTTGTAAGCCAGAACTTTCTACTTTTTTCCCCCCACTCAAACAGGGAAGTTTTGCTGGGAAGTGTATGCTGTACGGTTCAGTGCATCTGAACAACTCATCCATCAGTGTTCTTTCATCCAGTTCTCCCTCTCTCTGTTACTTTGTGTCAGCCATCTCAGTTTGTGTGGCTGTCTTCTGCTTTTCACTCACTCTATACTGGATCTACGTCGCCTGTTTTGACGGAGAGGTGAAAAGGTATGTCCAACAACACAGTAGAACATGTGCTAGTGAGTTTATTTCAGCTATGAGAACAGAGGTTTTCTGAAGGTGCTTCCGTTTCTGTTTCCTGCTTGTCGTGCTCCAGTATGAATAGGTTGCAGAAGGAACTCTAAACGGATATTATGCAAACTCATAAAAAGTTATGTGCATTTAGATATGAGACATTGTGTTTAGTAAGATTTTTTAAAAAGAAATGTATACTTTTATTCAAGTATTCAATAAATTGATCAAAAGAGTCTGGAAAGACTTTAAAGGCCCACTGAAATCATTGATCCATATTGGAGGAAGTGAAAGACTGTATGTTTTGAATGCTTATATCTTGTAAATGGGAATTTTGTCATTGTTTTGGAGCACTAGCTTATAACACTAAGACTAGCATATTCATACTAAAAGCCCAAAAACTTCATTTTGATTTAATGGGGACTTTAATAATGTTACAGAACATTTATAATTCAAACAGTTGGTGTCCTTTTTAACTTTCTATTTATCAAAGAATTCTGAATAAAATGCTTCATGGTTAATAAGAAATGTTACTTGAGCAGCAAATCAACATATTAGAATGATTTCTGAAGGATCATGTGACACTGAAGACTGGAGTAATGATGCTGAAAATTCAGCTTTGTCATGACAGGGATAAATTACATTGGCATTGGCCATAAAAAAAATCTATATTGGCCGACCATTAGTTTAATTGGTAATGTATATATTAATAACAAGCTGTTTATATATTAATAACAATGATCATAATCCTCACCAATGCACTATTAATTAAAAGTAATAAATAAACTATTTTCAAATCCAGTAAGAGATGTTACAACAGTCCTTGTACTGTCAGAGTGTGAGACTTTGCAAACATGAAAGGAAGAGGATGATTCCCCAGACTATTAAATTGGAAGTAAATATTTTTTTCTAAAACATCATGCAAACATTGTGCAATGTTGTCTCTGTCTGGTTTAAGAGAGAAATTATGGATGAACATTACCCTTGGCTTGTCTGGAGTCTTCCTCTTCTTCCTCTTGGTGACGGGATGCATCCTAAAAATCGGCCGAGACAGACTGTGTGACTCAGTGCTCAATACAGTGAAGAATATAACAAGGTGAGTGTGGGTGAGAATGGCTTTTAGTGCAGACAATATTGATCATCATAACTAATGTATCAACAGTGGGTGTATATATGCATTTTTTTTATGCATTTGCAGGTGTGAAGAAGCTCAAAATGAGTCTTGGTTGAGCCCTATAAGTGGGAGCCAGTTCTACTCCAGGCTGCACAGTGCAGAGGTAACTACAAACTCCCTTGATCCCTTATTGACATTCTGGCTTCAAATCTCTCATTTATCTGAGAGTGTTGGAGAAACCTCTTCTTGATGGTAACATTGGAAAAAATCCATAATACATACATATATACAATTATACATGCATACAATATGTGTAAATGACTTCATACATGTATAAAATGTATACATTTCTAGACAGTGTTTTAGACAATTATATTTTGCAAATGCATGTATATATTTAACAAAAACATGTTATATTTATATATTTATATATAATATAAAGTTTATATAGTTATAATATATATATATAATATATACACACACACACACACATGTATACATGTAAATATTTCTTAAATATATACATGTATATGTGTGTATTTATATATACATAATAAATATTCACAGTACAGTAGTTTGGATGTGATTAATTACTTGACAGCATATATATATATATATATATATATATATATATATATATATATATATATATATATATATATATATATATATATATATATAATATATTATAGACAACATTTGTAGACAATGATTTAGACAATTATATTGCGCAAATGACTTCATACACACACACACACACACATTTATATATAATTTTAATTGATTATTTTTAAGTAAAAAAACAAAAACAAATTGTCTGTCTCTAATTGCACTACTGCCCTACAAATTTCTCTCTTTTTTTCTTTTTCTTCATGTTCAACATCATTTTTAAGACACTTATTTTTCTCTCTTTCAGACAGCAGTATGGGTGAATTTCTTCTTTTGGATGATCATAGCAGTTCTGGTCCTGCTCCAGCGTAACAAAGGGTCAGAAATCCAGTCAGGAGGAGAGAACCCATCAGTGACCCCTTCTGAAACAGAGCCCTTCTTTAACCGCCCAGGATGTCCTTAGTGAACAGGGACACAGTTAATCTGTGTCGCTCCACACTAAAGCAGTCTATGTGTCACTTGAACACACTCACTCACTCACTCACACACACACACACACACACACACACATTCACAAACGCACTGCTGGCTAGCTGAGCCAAGAGGATTTTGGCAGTTCCAGTATACGATCTTGATTTTGTTCACTAGCATTGCCAAGGGTTAGTTGCCATGGTTACTGATCTGTGGCTGGCAGCATAGACCTGGCCGGTGATAGTGTGCGGTTGCCAGATTGGTGGTGTGACCTGAACTGATTGAGACACAGCTTTATGTAAAGAGATCAAATCGGACAACATTGTCAGTGTTTTCAAACTTCAACTAAACATGAGGATTGCATACTCATACTACTACTTTGTTTCTACATGGTGACTCAAGTGTTTTTACTCTCTGGCCAAAACATTTTATGAGTACGTACATCAATTTATAGGCTTTTGTCGAATAGCATCCATTAAATTACCTAGCTGACCTGAAGTCAGACCAAGTTAATGCACTGTACTGACTGTTAACTTGTCTTAAGTGAAGCTTGCTCTGTGTCAATGTACAACATTACCGCCCTCTCCTGTCTGTTTATATGAATTACTCCATAAATCCCATTAGACGGTGCTCGTGCCTGTTATGTAGGCAAGGAAGCCCCCCCCCCCCAATTTTACATTTCTCTTCCCCATAGTCCTTGGTGTCCTTTACATGGGCAAAACTGCTTGAGAGTGTCTTTCCGAGAGTGTTTGGCTATTAATCTTGTGCCCAGCAGAGGTGTCATTTTTAATGGCTTTTTCCTGCACACAGCCACAGGAGGGGTGTGTGTGTGTGGTGTGTATGTGTGTGTGGGTTGACAGGGACATAAATCCATAATTTGGCTACTGATGGTATCCGCTTTCCGCAGGCGAAGTGCCAAATCTGAGGTGCTGCCCACAACACTAAAGTCCTCAGAAACACTGTCCTTCCGCCTATCTCGGCTGCACAGTGTCCATGTTTGCTTCAGCCACTGAATGCTTTGGTCTCATCACCTTCTTTTGAAACTTTTTCATTTAACTTTGGTTTTAAAACTGCTGGTTACAGATTATGCACTGATATTTTTTTAAAAATACTAAATCTGTTGTATAACATACTATCCTTGGGTGCAATGTAAGCGTTTCAAAGCAATTAAATTTGTCAGCCAAGTTCTTATGGTGTCACAATATGGTATTTTTATTATGTATAGTATAGTATTTTTCATTCATCTGCCATAATGGGGTCGAACATGCCAAACATGAAATAAAATCAGTTTGAGGCCAATAATCTGAGATATAGAACACTTGGAAGCAGACGTCACAGTTATGTCATAGCCGCACATGGCAGATGCAGTTTATAGGGGTCATAATATATATAATTACAACATGAAATAATATTTAAACCTATAACATTTTACGTATATAACATTAGAACCCAAAACATTCATTATATAATTATAACTTTTTCTCGCAATTGCGAGATTATATCTCCCAATAACCCGTCTCTTCAAGGGATAGTTCACCTAAAAATGAAAATTATCCCTTGATTTACTCACCCTCAAGCCATCCTACGTGTATATGACTATCTTCTTTCAGACAAACACAATCTCCTAGTCCTCCGGAGTTTATAATGGTTGTGAATAGGGGGGCCGCGTTTTGAAGTAAAAAAATAATGCATCCATCCATTAAAAAAAAAGTAATCAATACGACTACAGTGGGTTAATAAAGGCTTTCTGAAGCGAAGCGATGCAGATTTTTTAAAGAAAAATATACATATTTAAAACTTTATCTATAGAGTGCCCCAGGGATGACGCGTTTTTGTAGACAAAATCCGGAAGCGAGTTAGCATTTTAGGACTTCCGGTTCCAACGCCGTAAAGTCTATGGGTTTTTTGAATGGGTTTTTGCTAAATCGCCTGAAATAAGGTCTGAGGTTAACAAAGCCTCTAAATACTTTCACGTTTTGATCTATGACATAAAAAGCACCAGTTATAATAACCCACTTGTGATTTTTTTTTTTTTACTTTTACTGTGTCTTGTACAGTGGTGACGTTGATCCGCGACCATGGTGTGCTGTAGTCCGTTTATAGCCTACTGTTATAGCCTTTTATATCTGACGACTTTATTTAGGCTTCAAAATCTAGTTGTGTTAACTTATAAAGATTATCTTGATAGACAAAACGTGTAAGTGTCATAATCCTTTGTTAAACACAGAGCTTATGGTGCGTTCAAGTCTTCCTGGGAAGTTCGTATTTACGAGGTGGGAAATCGTGTGTACGACGGTAGGTGCGTTCAAGTCACTTTCGTCGGAGTATGATGGCGGTGTGCCTTCTCTAAATTAATTACACAAAATTACAACACTTCTGCTTCTAGAAAATGTAGAGCAAATAATGTACATTAGTTGTATGTTGCTTTTTTATGTTTTTTAATTAATTTATGAAGCTGTTGTAAACTTAATTGTTGCATATTACATTTTTATACTGTGATGCTATTGTATTTTTTGCTGGGAATCAGCTTACTTTGTTGTAAATAGAAAAGCCTGACAATTCACTGCTAAATACCTGTAATATTGTGGTATTTCGCCATGTTTCTGACTGACACGCCCCCAACTCGTACAGATCGGAGCTTAAAGAAAATTACGAGCTTCCCACTGGTATTTACGACATTGTGGTGGCATTCATGTCAGTTCTGCTCGTAAATACGATCTTTCCGACATGACTTGAACGCACCATTATTTTCTGCGATTTTCCAAAAGTCTACGGGAAAAATGAATAGGCTTTCAGTCGAGGGAACCCGTGCGCCGCTAACTTCCGGGTTGGCCTACAAAAACGCGTCATCCCTGGGGCACTCTATTCGCATAACTAGCTTCTGGTGGACGACCGTACGCAGAATGCGCAAGTCGACTTACTGACGCGATGTATGACGCAGGATGTAGGAGTATTGTAGCTTAGACGCCTCTCACGGTTCAAAAATGGCTGTGCAACAAATTTAAGCTCCTCTTATATCAAAATCCGACATTTCACTTTAAAAATTATCGTCGACTTATAATCTGTGACCGTTGATTTGTTTTGCTCTATCTTCTGCACTTCCACGTTCATCATTACATTGTACGGTCATCCGACGGAAGCTAAATATTTGAATTTATAAAGTTTTAAATGTATATTTTTCTTACAAAAGCGCATCGATTCACTTCATAAGGCCTTTATTAACCCCCTGGAGTCATATGGATTACTTTTTTTAATATATGGATGGATGCATTATTTTTGACTTCAAAACATGTCCCCCCCCCATTCACAACCATTATAAACCTCGGAGTACTAATGAAATTTTTAAATATATCTCTGATTGTGTTCATCTGAAAGAAGATAGTCACATACACCTAGGATTGCTTGAGGGTGAGTAAAGCTTAGGAATATTTTCATTTTTGGGTGAACTATCCCTTTCATGATTGTAACTACTCTGCGAGTACTTTACATAACAAATATCATGAATGCTGAACAAATTAATTTAGTTAAAGCTGCAGTAAGCAACTTTTTTTGTTAAAAATGTACAAAAATTATATAATGAGTATGTACAACATGAATCCATTTTCCAAACCGTGTTTTTGTCTAATCCTGAATCATTATGGTACATTTATAATAAGTGTTTATATTCTGAGTATTTCAGACCGGACTGGTAGGACCCGCCGCAGAGTATCACAGTAACTGCGTGACTCGCCATAGACAGACATGGAGAAAAGTAGCTCCGGCTAGAAGGTTTCTCCGCAAGACGCGTGCAGTTCTGTTTATTAACCGCTAGAGGGCCAAAAATTGCGGACTGCAGCTTTAAGAGTCTTGTACAATTGTTAGACAACTGCGTGTTTGCTTTTAATAATTATTTTATTGATATACTTGTAATTATGTAAACAACTTTTTACAGAGATATTTACTTTAGCTTAACTTAATTTCTTCACATTCACAAAAAATGGCAGCCTCGCTCTACAGCTGCTTGCTGAGTTTGCGGGTCTGTCTCTCACGGGCCTCGTAGGCGTGTTTGGTATCCATTAGCTCGTCTAGCGTCCGTCGGAGGCGGGCCATGTCCAGCTGTGTGGCCTGACACTGTTCTCGCAGGCTCTGGGTCTCCTCGTGCAGCTCCACCGCAGCTGCGGCCAGTTCCGTGCTGCGCTTCTTGCACTGGGTTTGTATTTGGGCAGCGTCCGCCAGCATGGACTCCACACTGGACACCACCGAATCAGTCTGGGCCTTTCCTATCTCAGTCATCATCTGGCAGAGAGAAAAAGAGAGAGTGGTCATGGGTATTTACCACTATTATTAAAGGGTTAGTTCACCCAAAAATGAAAATAATGTACTCTCCCTCATGCCCTTCCACACCCGTAAGACCTTCGGAACACAAATTAAGATATTTTAGTTGAAATCCGATGACTCCGTGAGGCCTACATAGGGAGCAATGACATTTCCTCTCTCAAGATCCATAAAGGTACTAAAAACATATTTAAATCAGTTCATGTGAGTACAGTGGCTCAATATTAATATTATAAAGTGACGAGAATATTTTTGGTGCGCCAAAAAAACAAACAAAATAATGACTTATTTAGTGATGGCCGATTTCACATGAAGCTTCGGAGTGTTATGATTCTTCTGTGCCGAATCATGATTCGGATCGTGTGTCAAACCACCAAACTGCTGAAATCAAGTGACTTTGGTGCTCCGAACCGCTGATTCGACACGCTCATTCATAACGCGCCGAAGCTTCCTGAAGCAGTGTTTTAAAATTGGCCATCACTATATAAGTCATTATTCATTTATTTTTTTGGCACACCAAAAATATTCTTGTCGCTTTATAATATTAATATTGAACCACTGTACTCACATGAACCGATTTAAATGTGTTTTTAGTACCTTTATGGATCTTGAGAGAGGAAAGGTCATTGCTCCCTATGAAGGACTCACGGAGCCATCGCATTTCAACAAAAATATCTTAATTTGTGTTCCGAGATGAATGAAGGTCTTACAGTTCATGAGGGTGAGTAATAAATGACATTATTTTCATTTTTGAGTGAACTAACCCTTTAAATAGCCTTCTAATTATGGTAAAAAATAAAACAAGCTCTATTTGTCAGTCACCTATATATTTACCACCAGGTCGGTAAGATGTATAATTGTTTTGAAATAAGCTTCTTATACTCTCCAAGGCTGCATTTATTCGATTAAAAATGCAGTAAAAACAGTAATATTGTGAAATATTATTATAATTTAAAAAAACTGTTCATCAAAAGTGACAATGAAGACATTCATAATGTTACAAAAGATTAATAAATGCTTTAATAAATAATAATAAATGCTGTTCATTGAACTTTATCAAAGAATGTCCACAAAAATGTTAAACAGCACAACTATTAATAATAATAAGAAAAGTTTCTTGAGCATCAAATCAGCATATTAAAATGATTTCTGAAGGATCATGTGACACTGAAGACTAGGGTAATGATGCATCACAGAAATAAATTACATTTTAAAATATCTTAACACAGAAAAACAGTTCTCAATATTACTGTTTTTATTGCATCTTTGATTAAATAAATGCAGCCTTGTTGAGCATTAGAGACTAATTTCAATTTCATTAGTGTACTTTAAATTGGGTGGATGACTTTTCTTGCACGAGACATATTTTTGTCCAATCACATGCTATCGTTTCTTCTGATACATCTACAACCGACAGAAAAGCAGACATCAGCGGGGCATTTACACTCCGGCAAAGTGAAAATGCGTCAATCATTGACGCTTTATTATACAGCAGCAGCATACTCGGTTTGATCCGCAGGGCTTGAAGCGGCTTACAGAGGCTTACCGAGCCGCTCTCTCTCACATCAGGCTCATCCTGCTGATTGCGAACATTAGCTACTGTTAAAGCACGAGACCGCACAGCAACAACAACAGCAGGTAAAGTTGCAACAAATACGTCGAAATAAAGTTGTGAGCGTTTTGTATAAAGTCATTGTCTTTACAGCACACAAAACAAACTTTACAGTTAAACACAGACAGCTCAAAGTGCAAATTGCTTTCCACATTAATCAGATAAGATTCCAGTCTTACCAGACTTTCCCCTCCGTCTTGGTCATGTAGTTTTTCTGCTTGCTGTGTCTCTGACGCGATTCAGCGTGACTGTTAAATCCGTGATTTTCAGTGGCTTAAATCTACTTCACCTCAAACTAAATACGACAGGATTAAGAGAGAGACAGGGACAGACTGGGAGAGACATGTTTAGAACAAGTTTGTAATAATAACATAATTTCCCTCTTTTTTTAATGTAAACTGAAATATGCTAAGCACTAAAAAAGAAAAGTTCTTACAAGTGTGTAAATTAATTTTAAACCGAGCCGTTAAGAAATTTGTAATTCAGACACTCGCCGCATGGCGGCATAATACAGGCTGTATTATGCCGCCATGCGGCGAGTGTCTGAATTACAAGCCCAGCGTTGATAGGTAACAGGTATGTTGACCTCATTACAGTTACATATAACGTCCTTTAAGAATTAATACTGGGCCTAACAACGGCTTAGACTTAAAGGGCATATTGCAGGTTAGAGCTGTAGTGATTCAATGTGTAGAAAAATAATGTATGAAATAGATTTTCCTGAAAACACACGCATAAATACGCTACATAGGCTTCTGGAGTCGTTTTTTTGTGAGAGAATTTTACTTCCGCATCTGAAAAATGCCAAATCGGACGTGACGTCACTGAAGGGAACGCGATCAATATAAACTATAGGAAAACAATGGATCGCAATGACAGTTCGGATGCTGAGGAAATTGTAAATGCTTATTTATACTCGTATAACTAATCACAGCCATACAATTAGCCTGCTATGGGGTCAAGAGAGCAGGGATAGGCCAGAATTAGACAGAATAACGGTCAAAAGAGACAAATTGAGCTGTTGTGTGAGGAGAAGCAGTGGAGAACAGGAGAGAGACCGGTGTTAGCTTATAGATATAACGTTAACGACATGTGCTCAGATCACAATATTGTACAGATTATTATCATGAATCAGGCAATAGCAAAGCTATTGGTCATCTAGGAGTAGGCCTAACTGATTACTAATAACAAACGAATAAACTTTGATAAAGTGTAGCCTATGTCACACGCGTAAATATCCGTCCACACTAACGTTACGTGATATAGCCGTTTCTCATCACGACTGATTTGGTAGTTAGCAAATGTAATAATCAAACACAAAACTTAAAATGTGCACCGTAAGTCTTCATTGAGCTGCATCTCTGACGGATCCGTGATCATGTCTCCCGCCGGCGGCCAAACATATAGTGTTACTGTATGTGTTTCATGTTATCCTTTATTCATTAATTCTGTGTTATCCATGAAATGAAGTGAAGTCCCATCTCTTCACCTGCAAAAAACAAACCCCGGCACGGAAGATAGCAGCGTAGTTTTTCTTGTTAGTAAACCTCTGTACTCGATGTCCTGACAGGCTAAAGTTTGTGCAACCTCCACATACACAATAATTTACCATTACGATGATAAATAGAATACAAAAACTACCGAAAACACACTGATTCACGGCCGCTGTTGCTAAATACCAATATATTCTGCACTGAATCAACACAGAGCTCTGCGAACGTCTCCCTGTAGTGACGTAAAATGACGCGACGCTGAAAAAAAAAAGCGACCGTCACTTTATCTACTAAATTAATGCCCTTATGTCTCGCAAAACATTTTTAAACCCTGCAGTACCTTTTTATATGGTATTTTTGTACAAGGTTATATATTCATCTCGAAAAAAATGTTAAACCTGCAATATGCACTTTAACAGCAATAAACTTAACCCTTGTGCTGTGTTGAAACCCCTATCACAGTGGTTCCCAAACTGGGGTACGTGAACAAAATGCTGAGTAGTTCGTTTAATTCTACCTTAAAGTAATATTAAAACCGAGCATGTATTTCTAACTGCAAAATGTCGTAAATCCAGTACATTTAATTAAATTACCTCATCATTTGCAGTCAAAAATGACTGTATCCACCATAGACTGTAAAACAAGCAGCATGCAAAGCAAATGATAGATTGCGTGCCGAATCTGCTGCATTAAGTCGCGCTAAATTACTGTCGTTCTCGACAATGCACCTTTGTAAAAGTGGAGATTTAGCACTTACTAGCATTAAGAACAAATATAGATACAGATATGATCGATGGCTCACTCATAAAAACAGTGACTTGCTGCCACCTACTGGCGGTTTTAGATTAATGTTTAAAAGTTTTACTTAGTTTTACCATCATTGCATATTTCTCTATTGAACATTTTTTATTTAAAACATTATTTATTTTATAAAGTTATTCATAAAGCTAAAAAAAAAAAAATGCACTGGAAAAATCAATTTAGGGGGCAAATATTGTCCCTTAATGGTAAAGCTGTGACTGCAGTCGAAGTGGAAGAGAGGGGGTACGCAGAAGGATGGTAATCCCTTCAGGGAGTACTCCAAGCTAAAGAGTTTGGGAACCACTGCCCTATCACATTTGAGGTGTTACCGGTCAAAAATGACTGGCCTGCAGAAAAATAACTTGGAAACCAGTTGTTATGCTATTTTATTACCAAATATTGGATTCAATCTTTTTGTCAGCTTGTTTTCTTTCAATTAGGACAGGTTTTGTGATTATTTTTGGAACGGATCGATTGTAGGCCTCCATGATCTGAGAGCAGGCACCTCAGTTTTTGAGTGAAAAAAGTGTTTTTTGGTAGATAATTATGTCAATTTTGCTCAAAATATGGAAAAAATTTGTATTATTTATCACACTAGTGTGCTTTAGTGTTTAAACAGGAAATTTGTTTTTATTCATTACAAAATTGCACAAAATCACACTTGTGGTGTTCCTGGTCAAAAATGACCGGCCTGCAGAAAAATAACTTGAAAACCAGTTGTTACGCTATTTTATTACCAAATATTGGATTCAATCTTTTTGTCAGCTTGTTTTCTTTCAATTAGGACAGGTTTTGTATTCATTTTTGAAACTGATTGATCGTAGGCTTCATTGATCTGAGCCTCACTGATTTGAAGATAAAGTTCATCTCTGTGCAAAAGAAAGCCTGTAATACTCAAACGTGTGTGTATGTGCGCAGATGCACGAGTATGCATTTATTTTTGCTTGCCCACATGTATATATGTGAACATGAACATAATGAACATGCTCCTGAACAATAATTGTTTCTCTGATTTTTGACTCCCCCATTCATTTTCAATGGGTGGTCATTTTTGACTAATATAAGCTCAGATCAATGAGGCCTACGATCAATCAGTTTCAAAAATAAATACAAATACAAAAAGATGGAATCCAGTATATGGTAATAAAATAGCATAAGTGATTTCTAAGCTAGTTTTGTGTGCCTTTTTGTAATAAATAAAAACATTTCAAAACACATTTCCTGCTTAAACATTAAAGCACAATAGTGTGATAATGCACATTTTTTGAAAAATTTACAAAATTATCCACAAAAAAACACTTTTTTCACTCAAAAACTGAGGTGCCTGCTCTCAGATAAATGAGGCTTACGATTAATCAGATGCAAAAAGAAATACAAAACCTGTACTAAATGAAAGAAAACAAGTTGACAAAAAGATTGAATCCAATATTTGGTGATAATATAGCATGATGAGAAATTTATAAGCAGTTGTTTGTTAGCCGGTCATTTTTGACCTGGAACACCACAAGTGTGACGAAGTGAACAAAGTCACAAAGTTTCAGTCCAATGTGATAACATTAACTAGTATTTTCAGAAAAAAGAAAATCGTCTCCAGGTCAAAATGACCCCAACACCACATGAGGGTTAAGTAGTGGTATAAGGAAGTAGTCTTCAAAAAAAAAAAAAAAACCTGTAGATATGTATATCATATCAACATTATTAACTGCATACAGAAGGGAAGGCGGCACAGAATATAGAATATTTCCCAGCAATTGTGGAAAACACTGCAATTGGAAGGTCTAATACATTTGACGACCTTCAGATTGCATTGAGGAATCACAAGCATTATGTTTTTAAAAGCACATTCTCTCTTTTTTTTTTTTTGATCAAACTGCCAAAACACACTTTAAATGACTAAATAACCAGATAACCACATTTACAAATTGGACACTGATAACAATGTCAAGGCACAAATAAGATTTCAAATCAAGCAGTTTATTATGAACCATCAGTGTTATGTTTATCATGATCATCAGTTGTGACTTCTTATTATCAGTCTGCTTCACAACACCCACACACACACACACATATACAAACTTACATATTTCATAACTTTCATTCTCCTTTCATAACTCCAAGCCAAATCATTATTTTAGTGTAAAAGAACACATTCGCTTGCTAACAACTTATTAACTTTGGGGAGGGACAATTATAAAGCCCCTGTTTAGTTAAGATAAACAAATTAATCATACTGTATCCTGCAAACATCTTAATGAATTTGGCTACATCTGAATTGATTGTATTCAGGTAATTATCACAAAAAGTAAAGTATTGCTTTTGATGCTACTATTAAATCTTAAAGGGTTCGGTCTCAAAAGTGTACATAAAAAAAACAAAAAAAAAAACAACAAAAACCTGATTAGAAACATGCATATGTTGAACACACAGTCGATCTTAGGACTGCCTGAAGCTTTTGCAACTTAAACTAAAAAACTCATCATCCATCTGAGTTCCAGAAGACAATTGTGCACCCAACTGAACAGTTACGATTTCTAGAAATTCAAGTATTCTGATAGCCATCTGGGTAATCAACAACTGAGGAATGGATGAAACACACTGCACAATCAAATACTTATGACATACTTTACATTCTCATCGTGACTTAAATAGACACCACATCACTGTTAGTTCAACATTCACATTGTGACAGAACATTTTGCAAGAATATTTTCTTCTTTTTTTTAATTAAAGGTGTTTTTAAATGATTTGCAGTACAGTTGCAACATCTACGTGACCTGCTAAAGGATAAACGAGAGCGCATGTCTGCATGCTTTAGGTTTATGATAGGACAAAGCGTGTGCATTTTGGCTTCCAATGTGTATTTGCAGATTATATTTGAAGCTTGACAGCATTACACAAGGAGGAAGATTTGCGTTGTACGCAAGTATTAAACACATTCGTCTGTGTTTGCTGCAATGAACTCACTACTAAGATGTCTCACGAGGATCCACAGTTACCAGGAGATGGATGTATCTTGGCACACTAAGCAGTCATCCACAATTGGCCTATTTATTCACATGACACTTCAGCCAATCAAAGACGAGCACAGAGACTACGGTGGATGGCAACATGCTGTACCATTATTTATGTCTGTGAGGTGCTCTTCTGTCTCAAACTCTTCATGAGGCAAATTTGGTGATACGCTGTTGTACAAATAAACAATTATTGACTAACAAACAATAAATATAAAATACATACAGAGAACACAAGGAGATTACAGCACCTCACAAGTGCAAGATTAAGCGCTGTAGTTTTAGCTGAGGAAAATATCTCCATATACTTTTACTAGTTTTCTGATAAGCGAACCAAAACAAGTTACTGGGACTTGCAAGCCTGCAGAAAGAAAATACTCTCAATGAAGCTGCAAGAAAACAGATTAATATGATTATACTCCCTGCAACCATAATGGACTCTATTAGTTTAATCAAATATCCATTTCATAAGAACAGTAGATGCAGTGAGGGAATTTTGAAAGAAAAAAAAAGAAACAGTTACAATGAAATCTCGAGAAGCTGAAACACAACATTTTGTGCAAGTTTATGAGGTTCTTCTCTCTTTTTTTTTTTTTTATATATAAAACAAAACTTTTTTTTGACATGTGGGACACAGCTATAGATTAATAACATTCCCCTTGATGAACTGTTCTGTTCTCTTCATGATCTTTGGAAGGCTTTCCAATGGTCTTGTCTTTCAGTAGTAGGTCTTTTGGTGCTTTTTGCTTCATGACCAGAGGAGGAGCGGTATATTGGAAGCTCTTCTTTTGTTGTGTGTCCCCTTACAAACACTCTCTTGCTATTTCTTTATTGCATAGATAAGTTTATATTAACGTCAGTCATTGTTTACAACGGGTGTCTGACATCTTTCTTGATCAATTTATGCATTCTCGTTCTCAGATTGGTCTTAAACTTAACCAACTGACTCTTCTCTAAGCGTTGCCTGAAAAACTTGACCTGCCAATCCCGCTTTGGCAGCTGTTGCCATTTTTTTTTTTTTTTTTTTTTTCTCTCAGACAAGCTTTTACACATTTCTAATGAAATTCTATAGGAGGAGCTGTGTGATTGGATAGTTTTAAATGCAGTTTTACAGAAATTATGGTAGTAACATTGTTGTCAAGTCACTTATAATAGCAGCACAAACTGCATTTTATTATTTTCCAGATCACTAAACATATGTATCAATTCATCTCTTACAAATGAGATGTCTCTTCAGTTTCCTGTGATTAGCATTCACCTCAGTTCAACAATTTAAAAACTAGTTCATTCCTATGGCATATATTTTTAAAGTTTGTCTGAGTTAGCTACAGTGACCAAAGGGGGTGGAGCTTAGTGAAGGGTCAATTGACAAATTTCTTTCTTCACAATGTATATGGTCATGACACTTCAATGCACATTTTGTTAGGGATTTGGCGTCTTTTCTTCAGGAAATGTCCTCACCTGAATGGCAACTCTCCTCTCCATGCACAATCAACACTGGGAAGAAAAAGGCATCCTGATATGTAGGAGGTCTGTCTCCTTCTCTTGCTTCCTCTTCTTCTGCATCCTCTTGTTGCTCTCTTTCCTCCCCGTCTCTCTCACCTTCTTCTTCTCTTTCCACATTTGCCACCTCCTCATCCTCCTCACCCTCTCCCTCCAGCACTCTTCTGCTCTCTTCGTCTTGTCTAGCTCCCAAACCTAAGAAACCACCTCCTCCACTTGGCTCTTCTCCTCTTGCTGCAAGTCCTCCACCTACACTTCGGGAGTGGAAGAGGGATGACGGGCGAGGAGCCTGGAGCCGCCCTAATGAGAAGCCGCTCCTGCTCAGAACCAGTCGCCCTGGGCCTCCAGGACCACCTCCTGATGCACTAGCTCTCATCCCAGCCATGGTTCCACTCAGTAGGGTTGAAGTCGGGCCTCTCAACCGGGAGGGCAGGGAAGCGCTGCTTGTGGTGCGGCGGCAACGAGGACAGTTCTGGAGCAAGTAAGCCGAAGTGAAGGCCACTGGATAGGATGGGCCACCCGCTGTCGAGTTCGTCCCCTGCCCGGCTGGAGGAGTGTTGGTACCTTGGTTGGCGCCTGAACCGGGATCCATCAACAGGGCCTCAGAGTAGCTGGGCACCATCTGCTGGTTGCAGCGAATGTGCCACTCCAGCTCTGTCATGTCCACCGTATTGACTCGTGAAATGGCACGATAGCTCGAACCACTGCCGGGTCCGGGTCCGTTTCCATTCTCGTTGCCCCCACTGTTCTCAGTTACATCACCACTATTGTTTTCATCGGCATCGCCAAACAGTTTCTCTACGTGGTAGTGCACATATGCAGTGCGATACTCTGCAACAACCCGAAGCGGCCAGGACAAGAGCAGAGCCGAGGCCAGCCAGAAAACTTTACGCCTGGCATACCAGGGCTGTCTGGCCGGGTCTGGGAAAGCCAGGATGTGCTCACGGAAATCCACATTCTTCAAATGCATTCCCTCCCGTGCCTCCATGTAATCATCAAGTCCTTCATTTTCACCAAAAAAACGTGCACGCTGGGTCAGGTAGGCAGCCTCCGCTCGGGCACTAGCAAAACTAAAGCATTTTGTGAAGCGCAACCGTACTGCTGGATGATCCGTTAGGCCCCTTAACTCCTTGGAAACGTCTTTGACGCCATACCTCGCATAGTCAAACTCCGAGCTCGCCGCATGCGTGTTTACACGCTCATGATACACTTGCGTTGTGGTATAGGCGTCACCGTTGCGATAGCGCGTCACCTGTCTTGTCCGTCGCACGTAGTGGTAACTGATGGCCTTCCACCAGATGCACGGCGTTGCTTGCTGCAGCCTCTGCACGCGCTCGTACACCTCCGCAACCTCTGCTTGGGCCAACATGGCCGTCTTGGAGTAGCAGTGCCAGCATTCCACCAGGTAGACCACATACAGCATGGCCAGGAAAGCGAGAGGAATATAAATGTAGCCACTGGAACAGGGACTATCCAGATCCACTTCTAGGGGGATGTAGACATTAGAACTAGCTGAGGTCGTAGAGGGGTCTCCAGGCTCCACAACCGCAGCCTCGGGCTCTGTCGGAGCTAGCACTGGAACTTTACACAGCTTGCACCAGGCCAGTGTGCCAAAACAGCCGAACATGAGCAGAGTGAGGAGAAGACACTTCCAGTGAGACTCTCGACACAGAGAGGCAGCCAAGGACTGCTTCGCCGGACGCTGCTGCAAAGGTGAGGACAGAGAGAATATATGAGAGTGAGCATGTGGACAAGGTTATAACACTATTTAAAAATATTTAGACATTAGGGGGACACTGAAAATTGCCTGGAGAAAAATACATATCAAATTATATTGGCATGTGCAAGTATGGTTAAATTACACAACACTCTTGGTCTGGCCTGCAATAAATTACATGCACATTAGGTTGCAAAATGGACTAAATTACCTCATAACAACTATTGAATTCCAGACAAGTACTTTTTAGTGCAATTGTCTGAATAGGTGTGCTAACACATGTTGAGAAGCCCTGTCTGCCATTTTATTATGGAACATTATTTTAAGTATAATGGATCTCATGCAAATTATTACTATCTACTGTATTCTGAATTTCTAATTTAAACCTTTTTATAACATTTTAAGTCAACCAACACCACTGTTGGTTGCATGTTCATAACACTTTTTTTCAATTCATTCATACCATCATGCTTTCAAAAAGAGAACTGCTATGAACATGAGAAATTCTTCACGGTCTGACATCACTGGATCATCATTTCAAACATTTTTTAAAATCAATCCTACTCTTAAGTATTTCAAAATGATTATTGTAATTATTTAATACTATGTGTATATAACATATCAGTAGATGTCACCTGGGATGTAAGTGACGTTTGAGCAAAAATCACAATAAAACGAAAAAAATTAAATTAAAAAAATAAATAAAATTTTCTCTTTCTAGCTTTTAAATGTGCATTAGCACTCTCCTTCTCGAACACTCTTCATTATGAACTTCTCTCTTCCGTAGCTGTTTTTCTTTTAGTCTTTTTCTAATAACTAAACCACAAATTCGGAAATTAACATTTGAGTGAAGTAGCAAGAGGATTATGGCCTTTGAATGACTGACGTAATGACTTCAATCTTACAATTCGGAATTTGTGGTTTGGTTAATCGAAAATGACTGAAAGAGAAAGGGCTATCATGCAAGAGAGGGGAACATAAAACATAGATAAATATTGGTTAAAGAAGGAATATGATATCTTTACAGAGAGAAAATTGAGTTGGAAGGTAGAGCAATATGTCAAAGCCAGATACTCTGCCAGCATCTTTCACTTGACTTCAATCTTTCATTATCCTTCAACAGCCTGTCACACTTATGCCACACTAAAATGTATAGGAATAGCACACTATCTGTTGTAGCCTATTCCTGCTGCCATTCAAATTAATTTAAAACTGCATTTCTGATATGACTCACGGCTTTCTTTCCTTCAAGCTGTCTCCATTTCTATTGATCTTCATGTAACAAGAGACAGGAGGTTAACTCAGCACCAATGAATGAATAGAGAAGAGAGAAAGAGAGAGAGAGAAATGCTGTGGTTTGTTAATATAGAGAGCCTGGAGGTCAGTGCTGACTCCGGTCTTGAGCTTTGTCACAGATATGTTGGCCTAACCAAAGTCATTGTCTGCCTTGAAATAACACAGACCTCTTTTGATCAGATGTTGCGCCAGTGAGAGGACATCTATCAGACGGGAGAGCATGATAAATGTGAAAGGGAAAGAGCTACAGTGGCAGACAAAATGAAAGAGCGAGAGAGAGATGTTGCAAAGAAGGCTGATGGTAAAACAACAGCCCCAAGGGAAATGCTCTGCCAAGACCTGAGGGAAAAGACAAGCATATTGCCTGTGTGGAGAATATATCAATTTAAAATACACCATTGCATTACTTATACTGTGTGCTATGGGTAACACTTTCTTTGGTAATGTCTTATGATTAATAACCTCAGAAGAGAACACCTAAAATTGTGTAATACTAATTGAATGCATCTGTGGAGATAATGTACTCAAGAGATGCATTTTGATTTCTTTTACACCTCAATACCAAAGTACACTTTGTAAACACCATGATATATGTACATGGCAATCATTCAGTACCACATTATTAGTATATGATACCATTAAAGTACCACCACAGTACTTTTTGAACAAGAGCATATTGTGCCTATATTATCACTTTTTTTCCTAAGAGAAGAGGACGACAAAAATCTGGGGGGAAAAAAATCACATGGCTAACAGGCAAAATACTGCAGCACGCTTTTTTATGGATATAGTAATGGTAAACAGGTCTAAATATTAAACACTAGTAAAATGATGTGCCTGAAAGACGTCAGAGTGCAGCTTGATCATGTCATATGGCAAGCTGTTTTATTTAGCATATGGCATTTATTTCTTAAAACCAACTAGTATCCATTTATAGTTACAAGAACTTATTTTTATCATTAATAAATAATCCAATAGTGACTAGCATCTTCACTTGTAACTCCTCTTTAGTAGTGCTTATTGATTACATCGTATTTTTTTTATTGGTTGCTAGTCAATTTAATTATTAGTTTTATTATACTTTTACTATCAGTAACTTGCTTAGATACTATTACTTATTTTTTAGTTACCAGTAAATATTCAAATTGTTATTTGTATCAATCCAGTTCTCTTAAGAGCAACTGAATAGACTAGTATTTATTTATAAGACTATTGTTATTGTTGCTAACATTTTTTTTATTTTATTTGTAGGATATTTCATTGAATTATAAGTTGTTCTTACTAATCATTACATATGACTAGTAATAAAAGTAAACAAGAAAACGTTAGTAATAAATGGGATAGTCTTACTAGAGCTAACGAATAAGTACAAAACTGAAATAAATGCTAGTCACTAATTGAAGTACTAGTATCAAATAGTTACTAGTGAAGTTGTAAAAAATAGCCTAGTCGCTACTAGCAATTATATTTATATATATAAACATATGTTAAAACGGCTTGCCATACACGTCGTGACAGTCTTCCTGTGCCCAACACTGTTTGTACTATACAATAACAACTAACCTGTATATGTAAAGGCAAAATTTATATAGAATTTGGGCCATTACACGCCCTCGTCTCACCTCTTCCCTCCCAGCTCCGTTCAGAATGGGTTCCTCTGCATCTGCTGTCGCCTCCTGCATCTTCCCTCCGTCCCTCTTGCACCGCGGAGGCACTCCGGGGATGGCCGGGGGGCGCTTCACGATGTGGCGGCCCTCGTCCGGGTCTTCCCCTGCGGGTAAGTCACCCCATCCGCCGCTGGTCCCGATACGGATTTTCGAGAGCGGCAGCCTGGCCGAAGTCGCATGATCAACGCCACATTACCCACCCGCATTCTCCGTCTCCTCCTTGCCCTTCACACATCAAGAGCATGCATATTTTCTCAAACAGTCTCTCGGTTCTAAACATTTCACCACCAGTCATCACCTTCACTGTGGTGATGATGAAGTTGTTATTATGGCTGTATATCAGAAACATGGATGATGGGAAGAGAATGCATCGAGGATATTAAAACGCACGCGCCTAGTGTCTGTACGCTGGATGCAGGCAGCAAAACGTCAAAACACATTTCCACGAAAGCAACCAGCGTGGATCCAAGGCGCCCTACTTGTTTTTGTCGATATGCGCGTTTCTCCTTGAGGGAGATTCAGAGGACGTCAGCGGAGTCCCCCTCCAATCTCCTGGAAGGCAGAGCAGCTGTTACCTCAACACTTCTTTCTTAACACTGATGTCACCCACCTGCCCCATACAGCTAGTCCCAATCCATTGCACCAATGCCCCCTTGCAATTCTCTCCCTCATTTTAATGCATATTTTGCCTTTTTGAAATCAAACGCTTCAGTGCTTAACGCTTAGACACAGCAAGTTTTGAACAGCAACAATAAAATGCAATACTCCTGAGATGTTTGAAAAACTAATTTATGCCTTTATTACTTTAGACATTATTTGAGTCAACAAATGTACAGAAAAATTACAATACAATGATTAAACTGAAGTGCACAAGGTAAAGCCTATGACAGAGGTCCATGCGTACAGTAAAGCTGATATATAGTGCGACTCAAAGCTGGTCCAAGATTCCTGCAATAATAATAAAAAAGGAAAAAAAAAAATATCATCATCATAATAATAATAGTGTCTTCTGCTGCACTTATTTCATCAAAATATAGTAAAAACTGTAATATTGTGAAATATTACAATGTAAAAAAAAAATGTTTTCTAGTTAAATATATTTTAAAAAATTTCCTTAAAATTCCTGTGATGCAAAGTTGAATTTTCAGCATCATTACTCCAGTCTTCAGTGTCACATGATCCTCCAGAAATCATTCTAATATGCTGATTTGCTGCTCAAGAAACATTTCTGATTATTATCAATGTTAAAAATAGTTGTGCTGCAATCATACAAACCTTTTCAGTTTTCCATATTTAATGGATGAAAGAAGCTTCTCTTTTTCCGTTTCATTGGAGCATTGATCATACGCTTGCAATAAACTAGAGAAAAAAATATTGGGAAAAAATTAAACAAGCAAAGCCAAGAGAAGGAGCAACAGCATTTTCCAAATGATTAACAAGTAAAACGACATGATCTTATGTCAGCCATACCAAGCAATTGTTAAGGAATGCATAAAAAAGGCATTGATAGTTGAAGGCCAATGAGTGATTTGAAAAGTGTGTGTCTGTGATAGCGGCGCAATACACCATAATTTAATGAGCGAGTGTCTGTGATAGTGGAATGTAAATTAGTTTTAATGTGATTCTGCAATAGTAAAGAGTGAGTCACACCTGCTGACTGTGCTGTAGTGTTCAAGAACAGCGGCTGCTTTATCACCAGAGACTCCACTGATCTGCATAAGCTGTCGAGCAAATACTTCCCGCACTGTCTGGCACTGTGTTTGTATGAGAGAGAGAGAGAAAGAGAGATCTAGATTAGAAATTATTAGATTTATGAAGAAAAAACACTTTACAATAAGGTCCCGTTTGTTAATAATAGTTAATGTATTAACTAACAGTAACTAACAGTGAGTAATACATTTGTTACTGTATTCATTTTTGTTAATAGCTATGTTTCCATCTAAAGTTGCAAATTTAACTTATGTGCAAAATTTACGTGAAAGTCACGTGAGTTTTTGTTGCACATCGAGGGTCTAATTTGGTAAATGTATTTCCATTGTAGTCGATCTTTCTATCAGATAAAAAAAAAAAAAATTTGACAACTGACAACTGAGTGCATTGTTTTTTTAAGCACAAAATGGGCATTAAAATAGGTGGATAGAAACATTGCTAATGCTAGTTTTTAAAAATACAACCGTTCATTCTTAGGTCATATTAGTTTAAGTCCATTAAATAATAGACCAGATAATTGTTTTCATGTCAGAAAATCACATCAGACATAACTTCAATATCAGTGCAACCCTACTTTCAGAAGCCCACTGATTTGTTTTCACATTACCTTATTTTTAACAGCCCCATAGTTAAATTCTGTGAAGGTCATGAGAGAACAGGAGAGGTTTGCTGTTTGCACTCTCTCTTCTTTTCCATCACCCTCCAGTTCTCGGGAGCGACAGAATAACGTGCAATTCTGAGGATTTAAAAAAATGGAAATAAAGCACATAAAACCTCTTGACATATATTAGGAAATATTTAAAGAAGTGATTTACACATGCTGCACTGATTGAGCTTTAAAACAAACCTGGTAGAGTTTCTGGAGGTATCTGGTCATGATGGTGAGGTAAGCAGCAGACTCTTTCACATCCTGTACACGCTTCACAAAGAAGCCATCAACCACCTGCAATTGTACACGTACAATCACATCATCATCATCTTCATCATCATCTATTGCATGCCTGTCTTTATGGGCTGTTGTAAACCTGTGTATTGACTATAGCCTGTTGTAATGTGCTCTCAGGTAAACTGAGATGAGCTGCCGCTGATCCACACTCCTCGACTAGATAAATGGGCTTATGCAGACCACACCTCTTCAGTCGAAACTAAAAATGACAAGGCAACAGAAGAAACAGGAAAATAATGGAATATATATCAGGAAAGTCACAAGTCTGTTCACTAGAGCTGCATGAGTATGATGACAGCGAACATTCAGATCTGAGATTGAGTGGTTTATTCCAAATTTTCTGAAGAGACTCAATTGCTTTTTATGATGAACAGGTTTAATTTAGGCTTTTACTCACATATAAACATTAATCAGTGAACATAAAAACAAACATGCTGCATAACAAGAGAATGAACTTTATTGGTTCTTGCACACGTCAAGCAAACAAGCTTGAGCTTCCATTTACCACAACTTATGTGTGAATTGATACAATTTTTACATGTGAATATAAGCCTAAATTTAATCTGTTCATCATACAAAAAAGTTTCTTCAGAAAATTTGGACTAAACTGCTCAAATCAAATGGGTTAGTTTTACAATCCCTTTATGAACTTTTTGAAGCATCAAAGTTTCAGTAGTTGTTAGTGGAGGGACAGAAAGCTCTCAGATTTCAACAAAAAGATCTTCATTTGCATTCCGAAGATGAACGAAAGTCTTACAGGTTTGGAATGACACGAGGGGGCGTAATTAATGACAGTATTTTCATTTTTGGGTGGACTAACCCTTTAATGTATTTGACATTGAATCATTCTTTCAATGAAACAAGTGAAATCTGAGTAAGTCATTGAATTATTCACTCAAGCATCTTTTTAAAATATATATATATATAATTAAATCCAATTTTGTTTAGTTGTCTATTCTGAAACATGCGAGAATAGCTATCTCTATTATAAACAACAACAAAAAAAACACGATTCTCAATTTATCTACAATCATGCAGCTTTTCACTGTATCTGAAAAGCAGATAAATATGAAGGGCTGAACTTCCATTGCTTGCTTCACTGTTCACTTTGTTTAAAATAACTTACAAAGGGAGAACGTAATTCAACGTTCTTTTTCATAACTTTTTATTTTTGTGGTCATGGTTCAAACCTTCTGCTCTCTAAAGCGTCCATCTATGATGCTTCCACACAGATCATCCATCCTCTTCCTCTCAATGATGTAATCAAGCACTAGCTCTTTTCCCACTGGTGGACGCAGCTGCCCTGGAGGAAGACACAAATGGTTTTTATATATGTAATCAAGTATTATTATTGTTATTTCAAAAACCTTTATGGATTAAACTATTAAAGCAGTTGTTCACAACCAGGGGGCCAAGCCCCACTAGGGGGCATCAGCAAACATCCAGGAGGGCCTCAGTAAGTCTTAAAATTATATAAATGTACTAGTATATTGACAATCTATATAAAAATGCTAAAAAAACAAAAACAGATAAAAAAAATATAATTGTACAAAATTAAACTGAAATATATTTTAGTTTATTTGTTTTAATTTCAGCATAAATACTAGAAGTACATATTAGCTTAGATAGGAGAATATCTTTAAATATCTTCTTGGATAAAGGAGGGCGTTGAAGTCCCAAAGATGAGAACCACTGTATACAAATGACTTCAGTTTTCATGTGCATTTTGTTCTGAGAAGCGCAACACTACCATCTGCTGGTTCTTAACTAGTCCTGCATCTCAGTAAAGCACTGCAAAGTTGACCTACCAGGAACAGGTGTCACTTTCTCACGTGCCACCCAAAGGAAGTCCCCTACATTCAGTTTCCTGATGTCAAAGGTCACACCATTCCTTTGCAGTTCCTTGGCCAATTCTTGTTTGCGACCACTGCTTCCCCTGTTGAGTTCACAATGTAACTCTACTAATATAATTCTACTAGCCATTTCCTGTTTTCTAAAACAATGCATTAAACAAACTTGAAATTAAATTATATTGTTATAATTACAAAAAAGTGAAGTTGTCCCACACACAATCTTTTTTTTCTTACCCTGTTGTCTCGATGAAGTCGACGCACAACACAATGTCATAAGAGCCAGGTGGAAGGTTCCAACCCATTGCTGCTTTCCCCGTCTCTAAGTTTTGGGATTTTCCTATGGCATCTGACCGGGAGACAACTCCTCCTGGTTGGTTTACAGAAAGAGCACTAGTAGGCCTTTCTGAAGACTTGCTGGACCTATGAGTGAAGGAAGGTTAATACAGTTGAAAACAATATTACTATGGATGGGCATTCCCATCTTCCAACATGCATTTCAGACATTTTACTGTAAATAAATATAAAGACAGAAAACTAAAACTGGAAACTAAATTCACAGAATCTTAAAGTCAGCATGAAACAGAAGTTAAGATAGTCTTTTCTTCCCTATTGTGATGTATATCCAAGTGAAACAGCTTCCTGAACAAGTAAAAATGTAGGGTGGGACTTGATTTTGTCCATCGGGAATTGATTGAATGGTTTGATGGTTGTGGTTTGCTATTGGTCGATCTCATGATTTGAGTGACAAGTTGTCCAAATAATAAATCATCAGAAAAGAGAAGCATGTTGTACAACAGGGAAGGGAAGTTATTTTGATTAAAGATTATCAGGGCACAATTTTTAAAAATAATGATGTACAAGTACAAATCATTTATACTAAATACTACAATATTCCATAAAAAAAACAATTGTTAATTTTGAATATTGCTGACTTTTGCTATGCAAAATAGCCTGATATGATCTAAAAAGTAACATAAAATAGAAACTAAAGCCCTATACGGACGGGATTAGTTTTGCATGGGGAGGTGGAGTAAAGTAATTTTACCTCAGGATGCCTGTAATATTAATGGCCAGACATCTCAGTAAAACTAGCAGAAGTGAGAAGCACCACCGTCACCTCCCTGTCATCATACATTGCTTCCTGATATGTGTGCAAACACATACAATCTAAATATATAAACTATATATAACCGTTAGGACCAGCCAAACGATTTATTAAATAAATTCTGATTGGATTATGATGGTAATAGGCAGAGTTGGTTATAACGCGTTACAAAGTAACGCATTACTGTAGTCTAATTACTTTTCCTGATAACGCAGTAATGTAACGCATTACATTTTAAATTTATGTCATTTGATTACAGTTACTGATGTCAATAAAATTACGTTAATTGCGTTACAAGAAAAAAATATTAGGTAAAGTGCACTTCTAAAAGAAATCACGTTTGGTGCGGATGCATCATTATGAATCACCAGAGAACGCGTGGAGAAGGATACCCGCACCAAAGACGAGAGCGGTCCAACCTTGCCTAAACAAGCTAGATTGGATTTTTGTTCAGGATCGGGAGGGAAAGTAACTTCTGAACAATACTGTTTTCAAATGTTATTATAAATGTTTTCAGCAATTTTTTCTATCTTTAATGCAGTTACATACAAAAAAAGGGCTCAACACGTAATAAAACTACTTTTATCCTACATGTTACTTTATAAAATAATATTAATAACATTCGTAATGACTTTATTTTGTAAATACCATACGTGCCAGCTTTGTAGTTTAATAAACACATTAACAAGTGTACAATATTTCATATATTAATTCGTTTTAATAAAGTTATTTTTAGTTTGTTAGAATCTCATGCTCACAGATGACGTGGTCGTTGAGCGCCCTCAGGCGACCGTTATGATTACATTAGAATGAATAAACTACCTACAGATGATTAACAAATATTTTTAAGTCAAGTTGCTGTTTTCATACTTCTGTAATATTTTTCAGTCATTATTAAATTACGGAAAGAACTATGAGTTTCAGTTTGTGGTGTATTTTTGTAGGTTTTCAAAATAACTTGAATGTAAAGTAATTACAATTTTAATATAGTAATTTGTAGTGGATTACTTTCTTTGAGTAACTTACCCAACACTGCTAATAGGCACTTAGCCAAAGATAAAATTAGTTTTGTGCCTCTGACAAGTGCTTTCGATCTTCTTTTTGCTTTGAATGCTATGTGGAAAATACTTGAGGTTTGCCACAGACTTGTCCCACCACCGCCTACAATACAACTGAATGTTTCTTCAAGTGCTTACATGTGCTGAAAACTACTTTTAAACAGGAAATCACAGAATTTTACCGTATATATTTACAGCGGCCTATTCGAACAGGATTAGTATTACCTGAGGTAATTTTTCCGGACCTTTTAACAGAATGTAAAAGTCACCTTAATCTTTACTGACATCGTCCGTAATGATTACTGAGATGGCACATTCGGACGGGACTAAAATCTCTGAGAAGCTCTGGTAATAATTACTTTACCCCCACCTCCCCATGTAAAACTAATCATGTCCGAATAGGGCTAAACACATCCTTGCACTTACACAAAAGCCAACCTGATTGTACCCACCAGCTCTCCTTCTCTTCCTGTTCCTCCTCCTCTCCCTCCTCCTCCAAAGTCAGGTCTACAACATCTGGTCCATCTTGAGAGTTTTCTTCTTCACTCTTTTGCTCCACATGTTCTTTAGTCATCCCTGTCTCTTCTGAATTGAGCTTCTCGGCTAGAGCCAAACCCTGGTCAGTCAATGAATACCTGGAATAAAACAGGAAAAGAGAGCGATGGAGGTCAACCAAATTCAAGTTAAAGCAGAAATCCTGGGATGTGATTGAAGAACTGCTTTACATCTCACCTGGCAGGATTGTGCGTCTTTACCAAAAGGTCTTTCTGAATAAGTGTGCTCACAGAGGACCACGCAGTGTACTTGCTACCAAGATCAGGCTATATGTAGGAGAAAAAGACATACTTAAACATCATATTTTCATTTTTGGGTGAACTATCCCTTTATCTGCTTACCCCTAGGGCATCCAAGATGTAGGTGACTTTGTTTCTTCAGTAGAACACAAATGATGATTTTTAACTCCAACCGCTGCCGTCTGTCAGTCAAATAATGCAAGTGGATGGGAACTTGAACAATAAGAGTTGAACAATTTTTACCTCTAATACACCACTATGTCCAACCGCGTGCAGCACTTGTTTAGTAAGGTCTGATCGCGCTCTGACAACGGAAGTGATGTCTAGCACTCATTGAAGTATATGCGTGAGACATCACTGCCATTGTCAGAGCGCGATCAGACCTTACTAAACAAGTGCTGCACGCGGTTGGACATAGTGGTGTATTAGAGGTAAAAATGATATAAATACTGTTCGGTTTCTTGCAAAAACTGATCGTTTCGTGTTTTAGGACATCAATGTGTCGTCACGAGCCGCAGGGTTTAATTTGGATTTGTCTGTTGTGTTCTTTTCTACTCTTATTGTTCAAGTTCCCATTCACTAGCATTATTTGACTGAAAGACGGCAACGGTTGGAGTTAAAAATCATCATTTGTGTTCTACTGAAGAAACAAAGTCACCTACATCTTGGATGCGCTAGGGGTAAGCAGATAAACATCAAATTTTCATTTTTGGGTGAACTATCCCTTTAAGCTACAAACTACGGTTATAGTCAAAAAGTCTTTTGTAAAAGTGTGTTGTTGGCCTCACCACTGTGAAGGACTTATCACACAAGGGTTGTGCCTCAGTTTGTAGTTCATTCCTAAACATGAAGCCTTTACTGCCAGGCATCTAGAAAACACAGGGCAAAATAGAGTGCAGAAGTCAGGTTCTGGTCTGGGAGTAAAAATCACATAAATTTTCTCCACAGGGGAAGTTATTTTTAACGACAACTTGTAAACTGTTATAAAAGACAAAACTACTGTGGGCTACGACGTTGTTAATCAGTTGTAAATGCTTTTAAGTAATCAGCATCCATTTAAATAATCATGTTTAACAGTGGGTGAGGAACTATATATACACTCCGAAGAAATCAGAGAATCAAAACAAATTACAGCTAAAGAACTCTTTAGTTCCCTCTCACTCCCATGAAGCAACCCTACACTCTCAAAATAATTACATATGTGTGTGTGTTTCAAATGTTGGTTAGATATATAGAGACAATATATATTTTACATCTTTAAAATCAAACTCTTTATATTTCTCTATCTTTTTAACTCAATTATGTCATTCACAATGCTTCATTGGGAACCTGTAACTTTTTCTTGTTCCTTTTTTAAATACGGTTTTGTTTCAAATCTAAATTTGTATTGTGAATGGAAATGAGTAACTGGAAGGTCACTGGAAAAAAATAAATAAATAAAAAAATTACAGCTGCAAGCAGCAATTACAGGGCCAAGCACAAAAACGGCACAAGAAGCCAGCCAACATGGCTGGGAGCATCAGACCAACAGCAGCAGTGAGCAATTAAGACCTATTAAGATCATTTTAGGCAAAAGAGCTGAAATATGATAAAAAATTAGGATTTACTGGTTCATCACTTTCGACCAATAGGTGGTGCTGTGACCAAAGTAATGTGGTATGGTCAGAGTGAGGTGACAATGACACTTGCAAAGTTTGGTGTCAATATGTCAAAGCATTGCAGAGATACAGCTCCAAAACTGGGTTTTGCATCATGCCTCAAATTCATTGCCCCGGTATACAAAAACGGTTTGACGTATCGACTTGAAATCCATATCTTTTTGTCGGCATGGTCTGAAGATGATACAGTTCGATTTTGGTGAAAATCGGAGCAACGGTCTAGGAGGAGTTCGAAAAAGTATGTTTTTAAAGTAAAACTATATGGCGGACAGGAAGTTCAGCCGACTATGGCAAATTTGTTCTATGTTCTCGGCATGACCCAAGGAATCAACTGAGACCAGTTTCATTACAATCGGTTAAAATATTCAAAAGTTATTAGTATTTTTGTACATTTTGTTATAACTTTTGACCGCAAGGTGGCGCTGCGACAAAACTTTGAGTATTGTCAGGGCATGGTGCCAAAGACCCATACCGAGCTTCGTAACGATACACTAATGCGTTCGTAAAGTACAGCATTTTAGCACAAAATTCAAAATGGCTGACGGACAAAATGGCCGATATGGGAAAACTGGATATCAATCGACTCAATATGATGCCCCGAATCCAACGATCTAACGATATTTTGACAAACCCAGAAGTCATAAGCAAAAATAGCCATTTTTCATTTCTCCGCACCAGTAGGTGGCGCTGCGCCAAAACACTGCATGATGCCTCAGGTCATGCTTGTGATGACATGTACAAAGTTTGGTTTGAATATGATAAAGCATTCCGGAGATACAGCCTTCTATTTTCGCAAGCACTACGTACAATTAGTTTTCGTTGAAAATTGGAGTAACGGCCTAGGAGGAGTTCGAAAAAGTAGGTTTTTTGGAAAATTTAAAATGGCGGAAAAATTTTCATGACGGAAAATGACGTCATATGGTGCAATCGATTCGTCCAAGGAATATTTTGTTTCTAGACCTTACGGTTCAAAAGTTATTAACATAAACATAATTGCAAATTTGGACAGCTGGTGGCGCTAGAGGGATTAAGTTAGAGACTCCAAATTTGCTATGGACATAGCTTAGACTGTCCTCTAATGCTGCATTCACACCGAACGCGTCTGGGGCGTCTGATTTACATGTTAAGTCAATGCAAACGCGCGTCTAGACATCCTGCGGCACAAATCAAGCGTATAGCGTGGCGCGAATCGGCCGTTGACGCACGAATGGCGTGGCGCGAGTGAGCGTCTGATGCCCAAACGCCGAGTTGAACTTTGGCGTAAATTCGCGGTACGTTAACCAATCAGGGACTCTGCTTTGGTAGTAACGCGTTTATGATGTGATCAGTGGTGGAGACCAGAACAAAGATGTCGCTGTGTGTGGCCACCCTGAGCTCTATGATGTGTCATTATATTTTTATCGAGACAGGAATAAAAAGGACCTTGCCTGGAAGAGAATAAGCGAAGAAATCGGACAATCTGGTTAGTTGTAAAACTTTTTGCATGCTTTTGGCCGTTGATACTAGCCCACCTTCTAGCTAGCAAAAGTCGGCCGGCATAACAGAGTTAAATTGCCGCTACAGGTTTCCACCCGAGGAGATTTTGTGTTTATTCAGAGGATCTGTGCAGAACTAGATGAAAACCCCTCCCATGATGCGAATTCGCGTCTGAACTTTTGAAAATTTTACGCGCATCTGACTTCAAAATGTTCAAGCGTCCGACTAGACGCGTCTGCCGCAAATTTGACGCCCCAGACGCGTTCGGTGTGAACGCAGCATAACAGTGTGCCAAATTTCACAACTTTTTACCATACGGTTCTATGGGCTGCCATAGACTTCCAGAGCAGAAGAAGCAGAATAATAATAATAGGAACGCCAACGGATACAATAGGTGCCTATGCACCTTTGGTGCTTGGCCCCTAATAAAAACAAAGCTGCTGAAGAAGTTCATAGGCACTGTTACAGTATATAATACACTCACATTTCAGTGCACTAATGTACAGGTTAATTATATAATGCAAAATAATATGACAATAGATGCGCTTGCTATACCTGTGTGTGTCTATACAAAGTGAGCAGTACGGCATAACCTCCAGACCTCTTCTGCGGCACATACTCTCTCTTTTTCTTAGTTCCCTTCTCCTTTCTTACTTCTGTTTGTGTTCGTTTCTGCAAGACATTAGTCATTAGTTTTCTAAGACAAGTAAGCACAACTCATTTCATCCTTAAACCGACCATATGTTCACCAAAGTTTCCTGAAGGTTTCTTCTGAGGTTCTTCCATCTGTTTAGAGGAAGCCATATTGCTTGTAAGGCAAGAATTAGCCAAGTGGATTGGAGCATCAGAACCTACAAACAAACAAACATAAGACTGTAAACAAGACGGCAAAAGATTAAAGAAAGACTGTGGATACTCTATAAACATTTCAGGGAATATCTAAGTCTACAATGAAGTCCCGCACCGTTTTCCCGATAATGCTTCTGCAGTCGCTCGTCCAAAATCTTGCAGATCCCGTCGCCGAAATTCTGCAGGATCTTCGCCTCTTTTCCGTTTTTTAGCGGGAGAGGATATTTTTTCAAAGAGTTTATGGCCTGTAAAATAGCAGAAGTTTGCAGTTGCTGAGTTTAATCAGTCTAGCATATTCTAATGAGATCATGTACGTGTTTACAGTCACTTAAATCAAACATTCGCCCACCTTCTGGTACACGTACTGCGTTTTCAAGCCTTTCTCTTTGGCGCTGTCACGTAACTCAGTTAACCACTGCAGGAATAAAGGGTTCGGGCACGATGGCAGCGGGCGCTTTCGGCCCAAACACACCTGATCCGCCGGCATATTTACATTGAACATGCAATTTACATCCTATAAAGTTAAACAGATTCATGTGTTTGTAATGCAACTGACGTAACCGCATTAACAATAAATGCAATAACTGAAATGTGTATGTATGAATATTAAAAACTAAATGTGCATCTGCACGTTCAGTTATTTGCCTAATATAATGTTAAATGCAAGAGTGATTATCTTAAAATGCATGTAAGCTGTTATTATATTACTAACCACAGGTTTTTGTGATCATTTACCTGGTTTAGTTGCCACACTGTTTCCCCGCCTGTGTTTTCGAAAGTACTGTAACTGCGTCATTTCCGTCCGACGATACACGAGTAGCGCCACTCAAAGGGTTGATGGTGCATTTTAGTCATGCTCAAAATGTAGAAAAGTGACATAATGATATTTTATCATTATTTCACAATATGTTTGAATGATGTTTAGGTGAATGTTCTGCAGAAATATACAACTACTACAGTATATTTAACCAACTTAAAGTACATTTCCTGTTTCACTTCAACATCAGTTTGTTTTAAACATGAAACTCTTGTGTAATATTAGTTTAGAAAGGGTGGTACTGAATTTGTTGGTGTTGAAAATAACGGTTCTACAGGGATAGGCACCTTTGAGCCATTAATGCTTGATGATGCCCACAATGAACAGCCACTGAATTCCACGAACAAGACCAAACAAGGATCTGGAATCCACCAACATCCACCCACTGAATCTTTCTCTCGCCTGCTGCTGTCTCTCATTCATTCTCTCTTACATGCAAATACCAAAATGCTTTATTGCTCTTATCTCCCTCCATATTATTAGGCATGCATGCAGTCATCCATAAAACAAGTACTTTAAAATATCAATAATTAAGTTCTAACTAAGTAGTTGAGTTTATGATAGTCTATTCCTGAAACAATACAGCTGAAATGAAACAGTCATTTTTAAACCATCAACAAAAACATTTATTGATGAGGTGTGATGTGATCAACAAAACAGAATGACACATAGCCTACGTATTTAAACAAACAGTGACAAGAAATTAAAATGATATTTATGATGCTTATGAATGTAAAAAAAGTACAAAAAAATAATGCCACCAAAAAACACAGGATGTGAAAATAAATGTATAAAATCTACAGCAAAATGTTCAAACATACCCCAGAAAATATAAAAACTACACCAGGATAAATATAAATCTTTTTATGATAAATTTATGCATATATTACATACAGTAGTAATTAGCAACACTAAATTAATTCCCTTTCGAAAACCCTCATTTCAAACATTCACAGACCACTGATTTCACAACAGTATTATTTTAGTGTTGAAACATTGCTACATAAAATTATTGTCCCACTCAGTACAAATGGAACGATTTAATGTCACATTCATCTGCTTATTTCTCCTGAGTTGTGTTTCATCTCATCAATGTTATTAATAATATTATTATGTAAAGTGAAGTAGTGCATACTTATGCTGTAGACTTTATCATTTGCTTTTGTGTGCTTTCACAGGAAAAAAGTCCATCTCGATTCTGCAGCAACAGTGTAAACTGAATCTCAGCGTACTGCCATAAAAACTGAATTTCCTGAATTGAATTTCCTGAAACTGAATTGAATTTCCCTCCTCCCTCATGTCTGTTCTCTGAATGAAACAATAAATCATCAGAATGCACATTAATCACATCCTTTTGTATATAAAACAATATTTTTACAGGGAACATCCCTTTCTCTACCTCCCTCCTGACCCTACAGTATCATCGCTGTGATGAGACATAGGGGAACCAGGTTGGGAGCTGTCATCTCTGGAAGCGCTCACTGTTGGCGACAGTCTTCGTGCCCCCTTGGCCCGCAGGAGGACACTGTTTGGATGCTCATTGTGGAGGTGGCGCAGCAGTGCATCCTGGGTAGATGCAGTATGGCCACACTCTTCACAGACGTACAGCTTGCTGCGGCGCTCCTTGTAAGCGTACTGCTGCGTGACACCGTGAATCTTCTTCATGTGGGACTCCAGAGAGCAGCGCTGGGTGAAGGCCTTCTCACAGAGATCGCACTTGTATGGACGAACACCTACAGGAGGAAGCAAAGAATATTCTTGTTTTAAAAAGGTGAAGGCTTTTTGCATGTTGGTCTAACATAGCTAAATGTTCTGCTAACAAAAATAAAGTATTCAAACTGAGAAGGAAATAACACTAATGTATAATACATTTACACAAACACACACACACACACACGTTGGGTTTCCATGTTTTAATGGTACTTTCCTTAGACTTTGACGATATATATTTTATACTGTACTAACTGAAATGTATATTCTATTCCTGCTCTAACCCTAAACACAATCCTCACAGAAAACGTCCTGTATTTTAATTCATTGATTTATAAGCATGGGGAATAAAAACAAATGTCCCCACAATGTAGTGTTTACCAGGACCACACACACATACACTCTACCAGTAAAAAGTTTGGAATAATTCATATTTTTAATGTTTTTGAAATAAGTCTAACCAAGGCTGCATTTATTTAATCAGAAATCATAACATATTGATTAAGCACTGAATTATTATTAACATTTATTGTTATTATTTACTATTATTATGTTTAAAACAGATTTTGTTGCTTAATATTTCACTACCATTCAAGAGTTTCATTCAAAACATTAAAACAAATCTTAATTATTCCATACAGTAGTGTGTGTGTGTATATATATATATATATATATATATATATCTAGTTCAGTTATGAAACTCTATAGGGCACATGATTAGGTCTTTACATGCAATCTGCAAGCAATCACAATTTCCCGATAGAACAAGCTGATTGGCTTTTGCTGATCCTGCAGCCAATGAGATTGTTTGCT
This sequence comes from Chanodichthys erythropterus, assembly GCF_024489055.1. Taxonomy (NCBI): domain Eukaryota; kingdom Metazoa; phylum Chordata; class Actinopteri; order Cypriniformes; family Xenocyprididae; genus Chanodichthys; species Chanodichthys erythropterus. The sequence continues at coordinate 12,216,251 of NC_090231.1, read as the reverse complement.
CAACATTTAAAGTCTGGTTCATTGTTTACTGTAAGTTGGTCCTGCAGCACACTATAATCAGAGGTAAAACCTCCCTCCACCTCCCCCAGCTCCACCTGCCTAAATATATGCAGTACATATTATATATATTAGGGCTGGGACAATACATTGATTCTCAATTTGCAAAACAGTGATTCTGGATCAATTCTGATATTTTCTCTCCCGAATCGATTCTGAGCCTAGTTTTAACAGCAGATGACACTCTAGGCTAGTTTTTAACCACACAGTCAAATGCTCACAAAGAAGAGTGCTGGGTAGCGATCATGCATTCGGCTGAGTCGTGCAAGTGGCTAAATATACTTGCACCTCGGCTCAAAATGCTTTTATGACACGAGATTAATGTAAACACAGCCCACTGTGAACACCCTTGAAATTCACTTTGACCTTTTCGAACTTTATGAATGATTACTTTAAGGCCCGTACACACCGGGACGAATATCGCACGCGTTTATCGAGACGTTTTTTGTGTTCACACCCAAGCGATTTTCACCGGCGATGTGCCGAGTGAAAGTGCAAATTCACTCCCTGATAGTATGTGGCGCTTGTGCTTAACGGTAATGCAAATAAACATATGATATTAATAAAGTTAAAGAAGATTAAAAAAATACATAAAATGACATACATACATAAATATATAGTGCAAGTGAACGGTAGTGTAAATAAACATATTTATGAAACAGACATTCTCAACTATATTTCTTCAATGTAAAAGGAAAAAAAAGTAAAAAAATACAGAAATAATACTGTGGCAGAGCATCCATAGTGTGCGTCTCAATCAGCTCTCTACTTCACTAGTCAGGGCACTGATCAGGGATTCTGCCACATTCATTTATATGGTATACTGATACACGACCTAGGAAGCTATAGGGACCTTTTTGAGACGCAGGGATAGTTTGTAGGGGTCTTATTGTCTTCCTCGTCTACTTACTTTCTCTTCGTCGTCTTGTGTGCTCGGCAAGACCGTTTTGTGCTTGAGCGCCACCAAGTCGTGTTTTACTGTAACTTCAGCAGCTCCAGGCACGTGAACAAAAGCGCCAATCTCATTGGTCGGCCAGTTTTTAACGCGGCGCGTCAAACCAAAAAAACGAACCCGAGGCGTTTTTTTAAAAATGAAGCTTTTACGCCTCGCGTTTTTCGCGTCGGTGTGTACACTCACATTGGCGCCCGTTGTTTAGTCACGAGGCGTTAAACGTTGGCGAAAATCGCGCGCGATATTCGTCCCGGTGTGCAAAGGAACTGGAAGCAAGCAGAATACGGATGTTTCTAAAGCATGTAGTGCCATCTGCTGTTAAAAACTAAGCTCATAATCGATTTTAGAGAGAATTGCGATACGTTGGAAAATATCAGAATTGCTCCATTTTCTTTGTATCGGGAATCGGGAATCAATGTATCGTCCCAGCCCTAATATATTACATTTTTTCTTCTTCTTTCTTTCACGTTGTTCAGTCAAGATATTGTAACTAGATCTTCCAGTGAAAATGACAGACTTCTCTCTGGTGACATATGCCAGACTTCTCCAATCATTTAGTCTGCTTAAACTCCGCCCTCCTACAATGAACTGTAAGCTTGCATCCATTTTCGAGTGCAACGCCCAATAAACAGAATCAAGTCTGCACCCTATATTTTATTCTTTTTTGATAATCCATTATACTGAAATGTACGTCACATTCAAACGAAACGATTTATTGCTACTTCCGTTTCATCGCGAACAGATGAATCTCTGATTACCTGTGTGTGTGCGGACATGCCTCTTGAGATCGAAGGTATCGTTGAAGCCCTTTCCGCAAAAGTCGCACAAGTGTCTCTTCTGGTCGCTGTGACATTTCAGGTGTCTGTTTAGCATGCGCTGGAACTGGAAAACTTTTTGACACACCTGGCAAACATAGGTACTACCACCCGAGTGCACTGCAAGCGGCTTAGCGACAGGAGGGGAGCAAGGTGTCGCTATAGGAACAGGTGGACTTGTATTTATACTAGGGACAATGGGTGGGACCTCTATGGGGAGCTCACCAGTGGTGACCTGCAGCGAAAAAACAAACAAACAAAGAGGGAAATAAAAAGATGAAATTATTGGCAGTGTAAACATTCAAACTAGTAAAATGATACACCCCCCACACACACATAAGCAATAGGGAAAGACAAATCAATTATGTCCAAGAGTGGCACAATGGCACAACAGCTGAATATGACTGCTTACTGCTGCCGTAACTAGATCTTAGATCAACATAGCTAAAGCAAACATTTTCCAGAAGCCTCACCTTTATTTTAGTGCGCACATATGTATTGTTGTGTGCGCTTCGGATGTGCTCGGTCTCTGGACTCTGGCCTAGAGCAGTGCATGATGGGAGCTCAGCAGCAGGAACCACCGCACCAGGGTCATTGGTGTACATCTGGTTGTACGTGTAGATGCTGTGGTCCTTGCGAGTGGACAGGCACAGCGCCACCTCTGCCGGACTGGCTTCGGTCTCCTCTCGCAGAGCAACGGGAGACATGGAGACTGGAAGAAACGTTACATTTTAGAAATTTTAGAGGTACTGAGTCAGAGCAGAAAACATTCGTCGTGTCACCGCAATATTTGCTTTGCCTGATTAGCCTGAGTATTGTTTCGAGACATTTCAAAAGACAAATGACGACAAGCGCAGGTGTACAAGGTTTACAAACCTTTCCAGCATTACATCTTGGCTTTGTAAGTGTGGATTACATCTAACATAGCTGAAGATGAAGGATGTGATTGCAAGACAATCAGAAACTGGGTGTGTATGTGGCTCTCCAGGCTATGGGGGACAGTTGTGCCTCTGGGCCAGGTGTGTGTGAGCGTGAGTGGGTGGGTTGGCTGCTGTGCATGAGTGTGTGAGTGTATTGTGCTGGGCTGAAGTCAAACCACTCCTGTTACTGCATTACCAGTCAGACCAGCTGGGCTAGAGGCACAGGCTCCAGCTTCCTTTATACAAACCTCTATGCAACACAATACAGATGGATAATCTGCAAATGTTTGCCGGTAAACTATCATGTTCTTTCCTAAGAGGTTGTCTGATCATACCAAATACATTTACTAAGATTATTAGGTCACAGGGAGAAAACTAAACATTGGTTGCATGGAGATCTCAGATGATCACCAACGCTAATACTAGTAGCCTGGACAATGAATCGGTTGATTCTGGTGTGGCACAATTGACTGAGTTGCAAATTAAAATGCAAATATCTAATGGGTGCAGTGGCTAACGGTAGAATACAACAACCTATATTTCATAACGACCATATTGTCTCTGTTTAGACTTGTACAGTTAGCAAACTTGGCTTCCGGTCAAGAAGAAATCCAAATGTAAACTTAAGTCAGTGCTGAAGAAACCAGAATGTGTGTATGATTTGTAAATATGACTTAGGCTATTTTTAGATTGGGTTGATTTTTTTAATGTTTTTAAAATAAGTCTCATGCTTATGCTCATCAAGGCTGCATTTATTTGGTAATATTTGGTAATGGTAATATTGTGAAATATTATTGCAATTTAAAATAACTGTTTTCTGTTTTAATACATTTTAAAATGTAATTTATTCCTGTGATGCAAAGCTGAATTTTCAGCATCATTACTCCAGTCTTCAGTGTCACATGATCCTTCAGAAATCATTCTAATATGATTTGCTGCTCAAGAAACATTTATTATTATTATCAATATTGAAAACAGTTTTATAAAATTATTTTTCAAGATTCTTTGATGAATAGAAGGATCAAAACATAAACATAAAGCTTTTGTAACATTATAATTGTATTTGCTGTCACTTTTAATCAATTTAATGCATCCTTGCTGAATAAAAGTATTTCGTTCCCAAAAATCTTACTGACCCCAAACTTTTTCATCAAAGAATCATGAAAAAAAAAAATTGTTTTCAACATTGATAATGATAAAAATGTTTCTTAAGCAGCAAATCAGCATATTAGCAGTAATTAGACTGGAGTAATGCTGAAAATTCAGCTTTGATCACAGGAACAAATTGCATTTTATTATTCAAAATGAAAAACTGTTATTTTAAATTACAAATTAAAGTTAATTCACAATATTACTGTTTTGTTGTATTTTGGATCAAATAAATGTAGCCTTGGTGAATTTTTTTAAAATGTTTTTTTATTTAAAAAAAAAAAACATGAAATAGGACATATAGTTCATTTATGAAGTGAAGGATAGCAAAATAAATTAAACTGTGACATATTATACCAAAAAATTCTTCACACAGTGGAACCAAAAATTATTCAGACACTTTGACCTGACCATGATTTGCTTAAGTGTTTTCTGACATAATTAAGATTATTTTTTCTGACAGTTTAATTCTGAGATCTTGTCATATTTTATTACCATTTTTTTTAATTAAAGTGAATAAACTGTATTAATGAATGAAATGTTCAAGGTGTCTGAATAAACTATGGTTTGACTGTGTGTGTGTGTGTGTGTGTGTGTGTGTGTATATATATATTTGAGCCGTGATTGTTTCTTTTTGCCTTTGCCCTGGTGTTTGCCAACCCCTCCCCTTCACAGACATCAGTCACACCACAAACAATAACGAGATGAACGAGAACCGAGCGGTGAACGCACAAATAGATTCGATGTATATTCTGTAGATTCGAAATATTCTGTTTTAATTAAGTGCTTTATTCATTATAATAAGGAAAAAACACATGTTCTATTTCAGTTAGAAAAGTTTCCATTAATCCTAAACTGGTTTATCAGTCAGTTAACTTACGATGTCAATTTTCCTTATCCACATCACATAGAGTGCGGAATAAAACAATTAGCCTAAAAACAAAGAAACTAAAGTTAACGAATGGGTTAAAACAAGAGTCATAAAATGGGTAGGCGACGCCGATAAATATATAACAATGCCTGCGCTGCGGGGTTGTTCAGCAGATATCGAAAAGTGAGGTGAAAGGTACACTCGCTGTGTGTGTATGTGTGTTTGCTAAGGGTGTAGCGGGAAAGGGAGCCAGCGCGGCGAAGCCCGTTATTTCCTTCACCGTTGTAAACATTAACCCAAAACCAGATCACGGCCGACACACTAAAGGACCACGATGCGTTAAAACGGATGCTGCATTGATTGGAAAGAAAGAAAGAAAGAAAGAAAGAAAGAAAGAAAGAAAGAAAGAAAGAAAGAAAGAAAGAAAGATTTTTTTTCGCATGTCATGATTGCTGCAATATCATAACGATTAATACCGACGTAAGTAAACTCAGTAATCGTCATGGCAACGAATGGAACAGGTACAACAACCTCCTGACACATACCTGCACGAATCAATGCTATAAATGTCTGTTTCAAGTTGGTTCAGTTTATGAATCAGCGATTATGCAAATGGATTAAACTTTTGCAAAAAAAAAAAAAAAAACACCATGATGAAAAACTAATTAACGCATTCTTTTAAAATGTCACATTTTGACACACGTTTCGCCTTTAACTGTTAACCATAAATATTAAAAAAAAAAAAAAAATATATATATATATATATATATATATATACTTCACTACTATCTCAGAATAGGCCTGTGTCGTTACGCCTGTAATATGATTAGGGTATCCGTGTAGAGACTGAAGAAAGGGGCTCATAATGAACGGTTTTAGCCTATATTCCGTTAGGTGACCCGCAGAATAACACAAACTATTTACTTCCAAAAACAGTCAAATGAGGCAGTTAACTTTAATGTATAAGTTAAATATCACCCAATGTATATATAAAACTAATTACAGTGATTAGTCAAATCTAGATACCAGCTTTCATGGGAAACGTTTCGCTTTTTTTTATAGTGCTTTAATTTCAGACGACTAACGTTTTGTGTAGGCCAAACTGACACCTTTCTGTGTTGCAATGAGTTTCAAGTTATAAGGAAGAAAGTTGGGTCTGAAGGTCAACTAAAGGTGCAGTAACGGCCCTCTTAACACACAAACGAGATCAAGTTTAGTTGTTCAATCACTCACAAATAATTTAGGTAAGTTGTGTATTTGGCTACCTTTTAATTTAGTATAGGCTAAAACACACATCAAATTGTTTTTTAAAAATAATGATAAAACATATAGGCTAATATAAAAAATAAGCTATTTTATAAGTAGGCTATACCCAAGGCTGTTCCTTACACAACCGGACCCCCCCTGTAATGAACTGTTGTGCCTTTCGATGCATCCGTACCGTTATCCAGATTGTGGTCTGAAAAAGAGTTTACTTTTGTATCTTCTCACCTGGAATATAAATATCACCGCGTTCATGATCCGGTAGATTGCTCCAGTTTCTCTTGCCGGGTGAATTTCCCGTTTTCTTCACCAGGAAAGCTCGTGGCATGGTCTATTCCAGAGGTCCTTCCCCGCTATCTCTCAAAATTAAACGCAGGCTTTTAACAGCGACCTACTTTTTTTTTGAAAACTGCTCCACAATACAATTTAAGTGTAAAGTCCTTCTTGGATGGTGCCTTCAATTGCCTTATCCTCAATTTGGAAAAGCAAAGCCGAGTTCTTCACTCTATACGCACACCTCCTGACTCCAAACTTTGTGTACCTGTCCAGGTTTCCGTGGAGTTTCCCACTATATTTACCCGCTTCTGCTTACACCTTCCGCCGTCTTCCGCTACTCTGAGTTGACGAAGTCTTCTTCGGAAATGTACTCAGTCCAGTAGGCTAAGACAAAGCTAGGTGTCTTTGTCAAGGTGGGAGGTGATGTTTGTGGCAGATAAATAGTCCAAACTGCTCAACCGACGGAGTACAAAACGAATTTCAGTGGCTCATTAGAGCGCAGGTACACATTTCATGAGGAAACAGGTAACAATGCGCATGCGTCTGAATATAACGGTGACAACAAACCCGACCCAGTCCGGCCTCTACGTTTTACCTGTCCAACCGGTTTCTCTCTCTCTCTCTCTTTCTCTCCCCCTTATGTGAACAATTCCGCTTCAAGGTGGCACCGACGTGAATGAAGAGGTAAAAGTCGAGGCAATATGCTACAAAAACGAACTAAAAGAAATATTACACCGACTGTATACATTTAAAATAGACCATTACGTCATGTAAACAAATGTAGAAAACTATTTTCCTTGGGTTTTTCTCTAAAGCATAGGAGACATTCAAATATGGCCGAAACAGCTCAAACGACTAAAGATATATATTGTTTTCTTTAGTGTACTAACTCATATTGCTTAATGCTCATTAGACTAAGCATTGTGATGATGATGATGATGATGATAGTTTTCTCTAGTGGCTAGTCAACTGCCAAATGCACATTGCTCTCTTTGTTTTTAGCCCCTGACGGTAAAAAAAATGACCATGAAACTCCTGAGGCCTAATCTTCCCCCTACACACTTTCACACTTTATTTATGAGGCAATTGATGACAGTTAAAATAACACAAACACCTCAAGTGAACACAAAACAGCAGCAGTTCGTCATGATGCTAATTGAACAATTAGGAAAATACTCAGTTCCCAGTTTTGTGTTGGGTTGGCATGCAAATTTCTAAAGACAAAGATATCTGCTTTTTTGCAGTTTCACTGCTGAAATAGATATTAGCTACATTAGCAGCACACATTCTGTATATATTTTGAAATAGTTGTGCTCTTATTTTACAAAGGCTTCAGCTTACAGAGTGCTCACAAACCATGAATCTCCACAGATCCTGTTTATGTACAGTACAGTCCAAAAGTTTGGAACCACTAAGAATTTTAATGTTTTTAAAAGAAGTTTAGTCTGCTCACCAAGGCTACATTTATTTAATTAAAAATACAGTAAAAACAGTAATATTGTGAAATATTATTACAATTTAAAATAACTGTGTACTATTTAAATATATTTGACAAAGTAATTTATTCCTGTGATGCAAAGCTGAATTTACAGCATCGTTACTCCAGTCTTCAGTGTCACATGATCCTTCAGAAATCATTCTAATATGCTGATCTGCTGCTCAATAAACATTTATGATTATTTTCAATGTTGAAAACAGTTGTGTAATTTTTTTCAGGATTCCTTGATGAATAGAAAGTTCAAAAGAACAGCATTTATCTGAAATACAAAGCTTCTGTAGCATTATACACTACCCTTCAAAAGTTTGGGGTCAGTAAGAATTTTTTTATTTTTTTGAAAAGAAATTAAAGAAATTAATACTTTTATTCAGCAAGGATGCATTAAATCAATCAAAAGTGGCAGTAAAGACATTTATAATGTTACAAAAGATTATATTTCAGATAAACACTGTTCTATTTTGTACAATTGTACACATTAAATGTTTCTTGAGCAGCAGATCAGCATATTAGAATGATTTCTGAAGGATCATGTGACACTGAAGACTGGAGTAATGATGCTGAAAATTCAGCTTTGCATCACAGGAATAAATTACTTTGTGAAATATATTCAAATAGAAAACAGTTATTTTAAATTGTAATAATATTTCACAATATTACTGTTTTTACTGTATTTTTAATTAAATAAATGTAGCCTTGGTGAGCAGACGAAACTTCTTTTAAAAACGTTACAAATCTTAGTGGTTCCAAACTTTTGAACTGTACTGTATGTTAACTGTAAAAGACCAAGATAATCGGAGAACAGCACAATTTAAAAATGGAAAACAGGCTGAGGTGAAAAGAGCAAACAGGCGGAAAGATGAAGAGATGATTTGGCCTTTTTTTTGCAAATGAGAAAGAGAAAGACTTTGAGCGAAAAAGGAGTGTGTAGGTGCACGGAATGACAGGTATGCTGCCTGGGCTGTTGGAGTGGTTGAGGCAGAACATTTCGCTTACATTTTTTACTTTTTTAAATCAGCCTCTCCATCCTTTCATCAGAATTAAACAAATTTACTAATATTATTTCAAACTTCTAGGGTTCTATAAGTTTAACATTTCCAGCATACTAGATTCACAAGTACAAGGCTTGCGTTCTGTAGGCCGTTATAAATCAGTTCAGCCACAAGACAGAAGTCCAGTGCGTTGTGACTACTGTTCCCAACACTGGTCTCAAAGACGGAGACGTTGGCTGCCATGCAAGTAGAGCTGGCAGGAGGGCAAGAGTCAGTACATTCAGGCTTAACCTGATAGACGGCCTACGACCATTTCTCTTACAATCACCCCATCCCTTCCCCCATTTCTCTTCTTCTCGTCTTGCTCAGAGCCTGCTTTGCTTCATTTACCACTAAGCCATAAGAATGACTGGTAGTGACTTTTACTAAAGCTATTGGCTTTTTTCCGCAGCTGGGTGGGGTTGTGACCAGCATGCATTTCTCTCACAGTATCTGTGTGACATGACTTTAACGTGCGTCACCAGAAACGATTTGCGGTCTGAAAAGATTTGGAAGAACTTTTCTCACAGATCCACATTCTAGAGTGTATTAGCGAGGAATGTTGGTTACTATTTAAATATTGTAATAGTCATCTCACACACATGCTCTCTCATTCTGTCAATTTTGTTATGTCACTCGAGCGTTCCTGCCTGGCTTGTTACACCTGTGATTTCTGCCATGATGACACTTGAAGTTCACATGGTGCTATTTTTCAGCTGATGAACTTCCTGAAATGTTTTAGCCATATATTCCAATCACTATCCTTTTTTATTCAGTAGTAAGTGCCTACATGTGCCACATAGAATTGTTTTGTTTGTGAATTTTACTTTATGAGGGCAAATTTTTTCCAACCATATAAAAATACACAGCGTTCTGTCCATTTACAATGTAAGGTGCCGTCTGAAATTTTCTTCTAAAATGAGCATTTTTATATCAAGCTTGTATGTTTAGGTTCAGTAATTTCACTTTAATGGCAATTAATAGGTCCTTTTCATTGCTATTAAAGTGAAATAACTGAACATTAACATACAAGCTTGATAAAAATGCTCATTTTAAAAGAAAATTTCAGACGGCACTTAGAAGCTTTTGCATCTTTAGTCTTTGTATGCTTAAACTGAATAATTAGATTGAATTCATTATAAGTTTGAATAATTATTGCTGTAATTATAAAATCAAATGCAGAATATTTGTAAATAACACAAAGGCTCAGTATCTTTTAAGCATGCTAAACTATAGATTGATTATATCAATAGAATAGATCAAGAATTGTAAAATAAAAACGGAGGAATTCACCATTTTTGTCCCTTTATTTTAAATACTTGGGCATTTCATTCTAAGGCCTGGTTCATTTCTGATCCTCATTCATATTTTTATTTACTTTCAGACCCTGAATGCCCAATACACATCTAATTTTTAAGTTCACATGGCATTTACAGTATATTTTAAGGTTCTTCTTTACAATGAGTTACTGTTATTCAAAATTCAAAAGAAAGTTTGTAGGTCTATAATACATTAGTTTTAGACATGTTTTAGAATGACACAGTAAACATAACATTAATACTTAAGACCCACAGAAAGTGGTGCCAGAGAATACAAAAAAAGATTTTATTAAAAACAAAGAAAAACACACGCAAAAAAAAAAGAAATTAAAGTCAACAATTTCACCCACAATTGAAAACTTCTGTCATCATTTGCCCTCAAGTTGTTCCACACCTGTATGAATTAATTTTTTTCTGCAGAACACAAAAGTAGATATTTTGAATAATGTCATAATAGCCAAACAGTTAATGGGCCCCATCGACTTTTTTTTTCTTTTTCTCTTCATGCTATGGAAGTTGGTGGGACCCATCAACTGTTTGTTTACCCATATTCTTCAAAATATCTCACATAACAAGTTTTGGCTACAAAACAAATGAACAAACTGAACACGTGACACTGAACACTAGTGACAACATTTTGTCACGATGGAACCTGCCACTAAGCAAGCTATTATAATTGTTCAGCAAAGTTTAAACAGTAAAACAATTATTATAAAACAGAACAGCTACAGAGATATTGCCTTGTGGACAAATTCCATGTGACAAGTAGACCTGTGTAAAAACTAGCCCTGGTCTTCATTATAGGCCTATCTTTTCCATATGGATCAGTTTAACATATTGGCACTGACTTTTGGCAAGGAAAAACAGGTCAACACACGTTAAATTGTTTTTATGTAGTTCTATATGCCAATAAGTCATAAAGAGCACATTGGATAGATGGCGGAAGACAAACCTAGGCCCTTTTAACCATAGAACCACGTGTTTGTGTTAGAAAACGTTAGTGGGGAACAAGAGGAGTGCGGTTATACAAGTATAGGCGACACTCAGTCGGTCTGCCATCTTGCGGAGCGTTGAGGAAACGCAGACCGCCGTCTCCAGTCAGCCCTCGGGTATTTTCTCTCCGACTGTTACTTTTGACATGTTTCAACACGAACGATGTACAGAGAGAAAATACCGTTAGGATTTGGTTGGGAGTTACCATGAGAGAGGCAAAAACAACAATGTAAAGACAGTTAGTGTTGATTACAATGTCATTAACACGCGGCGGTTGTAATGTAGGCCTATTATATAAGTGTAAGCAGCAGCTAACCTTCGTCTTGCTATTCCGGCAGTATGAAATAAAGAGAAAGGGTGGAATGTCATAAAGAGAGAAATTACCTGCAGTAACTTGCCATCTGACACTGAAATGTTTATTTCATCATGCTCAGAAGTACACTCTGCTTAATAACAGAAACATAAAGTGCAGTGTGTGAGAATTGCATGAGTAGATTTAATGAACTGTGTGGCCTGCAACGGTGGACAAAGCCAAGTTACAAACTAACACAATATCCAGCTTTTTATAAAAGTATTAATTTCATCTTCAATGCCTGACAAGCAATACAGTGTATATTGTTATTCATATAGATTGCAGTGCATTATTGTTTAATTGACAAGAAACGTCTTATTTTATCCTGAAGATTAATTCCTGTTGATTTTGTTAGTCACTATGAAATTATTATTTTTTAATGCAATATTGCAGTAGGCTATTTATTATAAATGATTTAACTGTGCACATCATAAGTTTTTTTTTTTTAATTCATGTGCCCTTGTAATTTTTAATCAAAATAACCTCCTCCCTCTTGCAGTGACATCTCTCTGATGACATGTTTACTGGCATGGGGGCGGGACAAACTGTCACTCATATGAGATCGACCAATAGCAAACCACAACCATCCAACCGATTCCCAATGGACAAAATTAAGTCCTGCCCTACTTTTTTTCTTGTTCAGGAAGCCACTTCACTCACATGTATATCACAATAGGGAATAAAAGACTATCGCATCTTCCGTTTCATGCTGACTTCAATAGAATAATTGAGATTAGCAGATTTGTTGGTGTGAAAACACTTATCATGCTAGCAGACAGATTACATGGCAAAAAAACACATTATGAACCAGTTGTTTGGTCATAAAACCCTCTCAAGTCACTGTTCAGTCAAGAAGGACAGGTGTGATCACCAACGGAGCATCATTATTGCCTGTTTTGTTGGTACAGGGACTGAAGAATGGATAAATGGTCTCAGAGAAGTTGCCCATAAATGTGTAGATGTGCATCTTTGCGTCCACATTATAAAATGACACTTGGCCTTTTTCGTAGTCCACAAACAGCCCTATCTTCTGAGGTTTCAGGCTGAGGGGTAGGGCAGTGGAAGGTTCAGTCCTGAAGGCATAGTTGTTCCTATCCCGCAAGCTAAGAAACCAGTAGCCGTTGCTGGGGCTGACTGTGATCTTTCCTTTCCTGTTGCTGGAATGACTCGCCACCCCCAGGTCCCAGTCTGTCTTTCCATCTACCTCTACCTCCCAGTAGTGTCGGCCACCGCTCAAGCCTTCACGCCCCAGAACACAGACTACACGGTCAAACCGCTCACGGTTGTCGGGGACATGTTGCTGTTTTTCACCGCACCACACCTTCTTCTTGTCTTCTGATAGGATGAGACGTGGATGAGCAGTGTTGGAGTCCAGGGTCACATCCACTGATGTAAAAAAAAGTTAAAATACGTTTTTATATTTAGAATATTTATCATTGTGACTTCGTCACATATGAATTCGCACCATATAGATAGATAGATAGAGATAGTATAGCGTTCAAAAGTTTGCTAAAAAGCATTATATAAATAAAGGTGACTTGACTTGAATGTTTCTTAAGCAGCAAATCATGATATTAGAATGATTTCTGAAGGATCATGTGACACTGAAGACTGGAGTAATGATGCTGAAAATTCAGCTTATAAATTACTATAAGCTGAATTTATAAAATGACTATAAGCTGAATTTATAAAATACAGGAATAAATTACTTTTTAAAATATATTAAAACAGAAAACAGTTATTTTAAATTGCAATAATATTTCAATATATATATATATTTAATTATTATTATTATTACTATTATTATTTTAGTATATACATACAGTCAAACCAAAATACACCTTGAACATTTCATTCATTAATACAGTTTATTCACTATAGTTTAAATAAATGATAATAAAATATGACAAGATCTCAGAGTTAAACTGTGACAGAAAAAAAAAAAAAAATCTTAAAGGGTTGAACCACTGTAGTCACATGAAATGTTTTAAATATGTTTTTAGTAGCTTTCTGGGCATTGAAAAAGGGAGTGTTATTGATGGTGATGCAGGCCTCACTGAGACATTTTATCAAAAATATCTTAATTTGTGTTCTGAAGATGAATGAAGGTCTTACGGGTTTGGAACGACATGAGGGTGAGTAATAAATTACATAATATTCATTTTTTGGTGAACTAACCCTTTTATTATGTCAGATAACACTTAAGCAAAACATGGTCAGGTCAAAGTGTCTGAATAATTTTTGGTTCTAAAGTTTTATCAATTTTACTGGTAGTCCACTGTATGAAGAATATTTGGGTATAATATGTCACAGTTTACTTTATTTTGCTATCCTCACTTACATAAAAGAACTATAGTGTCCTGAACCCACTAGTAAAAATATATCAAAATGTCTGAATATTTTTTGGTTAGACACTATATATGAAAATTCAATATAATTTATTTTATATAGAAAAATGGGGATTTAATGGGTAATATTTTTTAGTTTAGAAAGTATAGTGCAAAGAATTAACACTATGGCATATAAAAGCACATGCATAATAATTTAAGGAAATGATAAATAATTAAGCAAATGAGAAAAATTCCGTTGAGTTTTCCAATAAGCATAGCATGTCATACTGCTTAAAAAGGTTATGTCAAGTTCCCAAATGCTCAGAAACTGAATTTCAAAGGGATCTATTTCACAAAAACAATAAAAATGTTCTTGTGGCCTTCCTAAACACAAGGGATATAGATGATGTGATGGGCAGGAATCAACAATCAATAAACTTAACTATTTAGGACTTTACATTTAAGAGGGCAAAGCTGTTGTTATCAAGCCTTGAGGGGAAAAAAAAAAAAAAAAAAACTTTATAGCACCTGCTTATATATACACTGCAATAAAAGCAATAAAATGTAATATCTAACTCATACCTGCATATTCCTGTACTCTCTTCACTTCTGCAAAACATTGTAAGATCATGTTATTGAAAAGATAATGTTTAAAATTGCATTTCGTAAATCTAGATCTATAGTTACATAACAACTTGCCAACAAAAGTCTTACTTACTTGGGTGTGATGTAAGCAGTGATTGGTTAGCAGATACAGAGAGGCCTAGACCAGAACAAAACTATGTCAACTGCATGATGAAACATCTGCCACTAGATGGCAATGTTGTTCAGTGTTTGTCAGGTGTCACTCACAGACTGTAGGCAGTTTCCGAAGCTGCTCCTTAAACTGTTCCAGTAACAGACAGACAGAGGCGTAAATTGCTTTAGTTCCAAGGTCACAGGTCAGTGATACACCCGTCCAATCTTTCATTGATGTGGGATTACTGAGATCAGAGTAGCCCTGTTGGAAAAGAACAAGAGCAAATAAATTATATATATATATATATATATATATATATATATATAAAAGCAATTTAAAAGGTATTTTATACTATTTTATACTTATTTTTAAATAACATTTTAAACATTTGAAAAAAAAAAAGTTTAATAAACAGGTTCAAATGTCTATTTGTGTCAATTAAAAAGTGATTTATTATTTTTAATAAAATATTTTTAAAAATGTAATAAAATATGTAACAAAATTGAAAAAAAAAAAAACTTTTAAATATAGTTATTTATTAGTTTGAAAAAAAGTGATTTATTTTTTAAAACTACAGTTCAAAAGTTTTGGTCAGTATTTTTTTTTTTCTTCAGCAAGGTGATAGATGAGAAAAAAAGATTAAAATAAAATATATATTTTATATATATATATTAACACTATATATATACAGCTATGGAAAAAATTAAGAGACCACTTAACATTGATTTCTGAACTTGGAGTGGTCTCTTAATTTTTTCCATAGCTGTATATATATATATATATATCAGCATATTAGAATGAATTCTGAAGGATCATGTGACACTGGATCATGTGAAGACTGGATGAATGAAGCTAAACACAAGATTTACCATCACAAGAACAAAATATATGAAAGTAGAAAACAGTTATTTTAAATTGTAATATTTCACAATTATATTGTATTTTTGATTAAATATAGTACATGCAGCCTTGGTGAGCAGAAGAGACTTCTTTCAAAAACAATTTATTTGAATTATTTAATTGATAATTGTATTTTTTTTAACCATAACATGGTACTTGTCAGTGCAAAACGTACCAATATGCAATGGTGTTGTGAGGAGTTGCTAAAGAATTTGCTATGTAGGAATTCTTATTGGCTCATGTCAAAAGAGCTCTAGGACATTTGAAACAGAATAAATAGTAGAAGAGTGAAAAGATGAGTGAACTGGAGCATCTCAAAAGAAATCTGATGCACAATTCCTAAGGCATAAGTATGTTCTCTTGACACATTACAGACCTTCAGTCCAGTGACAAAATTTTCAGTTTTGGCCAGTTTAGCCAGCGCTGTGCTTCTCGTCTTGAGCTCTGTGATCTCCTGCTCCAGCTCTCTGATCATGACCTCAGCCTGGTGCTCTGCTGAGCGACGGTTGATCTCAGTCACTTCCAGCAGGCCGGCCTGGCTGCGTTCAAGGGAGCTCATTAACACTCCAAACAGCTGCATGCTGCGCTGCACCTCATTCTCGGCCAGCTTCTGGAGAAGGGGCGATTTATATTACAGTTAAACCGTCGCAGTTCACATTTCTCTAAGACTTCGGGGGTTTTTAATGCCGTGGGATGATAAAAGCAAGTGATTCTGCGTTACTTACTCTAATGTCAACTAGTGATTGTTTGATTTCCTCCACTTTCTGCATCCTCTCCCTGGTCATCTCCTGTATCTCTGTCTCTGTGATAGAGATCTTCATCTGTGTGAAAGTAAACAGGAAATGATGCAGAAGGAAGTGACCCAGATTTTACCAGTAATGCATGATGCAACATTATATTGCTACAGTTCCAAACAAGTTCTTAAGCAATATCAGTGCTTCATGCATATTTACTGTACATTTTTACATCCCAAATATTTTTGTTTTTGAATATTAGTGGCCAAAGATTTCTGCCCATGTTTGATCAGTAATATTCATGTGGGCACTGAAGTCACACTTACAAATAAATGAATGCCATTGGATTAGTTAAAATAAAAGTGGTATTTTTATTTTAGTTTAAAAATCCATAGCACAAGCACACCTTTAAAGCAAGAAATGTTACATTTATTTATTAATTTATTTAAAGGAACACTCCACTTTTTTGGAAAATAGGCTCATTGTCCAACTCCCCTAGAGTTAAACAGTTGAGTTTTACTGTTTTCGAATCCATTCAGCCGATCTCCGGTTCTGGCGGTACCACTTTTAACATAGCTTAGCATAGTTCATTGAATCTGATTAGACCGTTAGCATCGCGCTTAAAAATGACCAAAGTGTTTTGATATTTTTCCTATTTAAAACTTGACTCTTCTGTAGTTAAATCGTGTACTAAGACTGACAGAAAATGAAAAGGTTTGATTTTCTAGGCTGATATGGCTAGGAACTATACTCTCATTCAGGCGTAATAATCAAGGAACTTTGCTGACGTTCCATGGTTGCAGCAGTGCAATGATATTACGCAGCGCCCGTGAGCCCCTGCTTGCACAGGGAACGTGCCTTGTAACCATGGAGACGTTTGTGAGAGACGCTGCGTAATATCACTGCACTGCTGCAGCCATGATACGGCAGCAAAGTTCCTTGATTATTACGCCTGAATGAGAGTATAGTTCCTAGCCATATCAGCCTAGAAAATCACAACTTTTTATTTTCTGTCGGTCTTAGTACACGATGTAACTACAGAAGAGTCAAGTTTTAAATAGGAAAAATATCAAAACTCTTAGGTCATTTTTAAGCGCGATGCTAACGGTCTAATCAGATTCAATGAACTATGCTAAGCTATGCTAAAAGTGGTACCGCCAGAACCGGAGATCGGCTGAATGGATTCGAAAACATTAAAACTCAACTGTTTAACTCTAGGGGAGATGGACAATGAGCCTATTTTAAAAAAAAGTGGAGTGTTCCTTTAATAGCACAAGCACACATTTAAAGGGATAGTTAACTTAAGTCGTTCCTAACCTGTATACATTTCTTTGTTCTGCTGTACACAAAGGAAGATATTTGCAAGAATGTTTGTAACCAAGCAGATCTTGTCCCCCCCATTGACTACCATAGTAGGAAAAAAATACTATGGCAGTCAATGAGGGGACAAACATTCTTTCAAATATCATCCTTTGTGTTCACAGTTAGTCTATAACTACAATAACCATCATGTTTTCACACAGCACACACAACGCCTCTGTACCTTCTCTTAACATAGGGACAGGAGTGCTGTCAGTTAATAAATGAGAAAAAGTAACTTCAGTTACTTATTTGAAAAAAGTAACTCAGATATTTTGTTGTAAATTTAAAAGTAATATGTTATTTTATTAGTTACTTATAAAAGTAATCTGATTACATAACTTGCGTTACTTGTAATGTGTTACCCGCTTGTTACAGACTACACAGACTTATTTTTATTTCATCCTACCTTATTACTGCGCCACTCTTTCTCGGCACATGTGATGTTGTGTGATTGGTGTTCCGTTTGTCCACACTCAATACAAATACATTCCAGATCAGACAAGCAGAACAGTTCCAGGTTACGGTGATGTTTTGGACAAAGGGGCACTTTCATGGCATCTGCCGCCCCACTCAGGGTATACCTTCGCAGGGACAACTGTCTGTCAGTAACAGGAGGCTGGGTGCCATTAGTATTTGTGTTTGGTGTTTGTTCAGACCCTCTTTCCTCATGACATACCTGAGAATTGCTGTGTACCTTGTGCCGTGATAATCTTTGCTTCATTTCGTTAAGAAGAAGTCCTGGAAGATGGCCTGGCGTTTGTGCCCCATCCACTGTTTCTTGTGTTCTTCCCCCTTCCTCAGCCTCTCCACCTGCTCTGACCCCCCCAGAGTCTCCTGGGCTTGCCATCATACGCTTAAACTGTTCGGTGATCTCACGTAGAGTCCGATTAATGTGGAGATCGGGCCTTCTCTTGAAGTTCTGCTTGCAGAGGGGGCACTGGCAGTGCTTCGCTGTGTCCCAGTAATGCCTGATGCAGGCCATGCAGAAGCTGTGGCCGCATGGTGCGGACACCGGATTGTCAAACACATCCAAGCAGATGGAACACAGCAGCTGCTCTTCAGACAGGAAGCTGCGTGAGAATGGCATGGCTGTGCAGAGGGAAAGCAAAAAATACAGAGGAGAGAAGGAAAATGGCATCAGAATTGTAAGGATTTGGCTGCATGACATGGGTAGGAAAACCAATACAGGGATTTTACTCACCAGCCATTTTGGCTACAACATTTTTAAGTTACCAGCCAATCAAAACTTCTACTAGCCAAAACAGAAATTTTATATATCAGTCACAACTTGGATTTAAATCTATTTATTATTAAATCTGGTTCTGAATCACTGAATCACTACTAGCCTCTCCTCTTTAACTTATTGAGTTTATTATAGCAGACATGTAGGAATTCATGATCATTTTTTATGTTTATTGTGAATGTGATTATATAACACTTTACAATAAGGTATAATTTATCCCCCTGCAGTCAATAATTTTATCCCTTAAAACTCATCTTTGATATTATAAATGACATATTTAAACATTTTTTTCCTGCCTTAAAATAGTTTGAATGTAACTCTACAACCTTCATTCAATATGATATTATATATTCCATGGATATATAAATTAGTTCCCATCTCCACTTAATCACACCAGCTAGCTCAGACTACCTGACCCACTCGCTCAACTTTAGTAAACGCAAGTGGAAATATTGGTTTAATTCAGCCATATACATTGGGTACATTAAGTATGCAGACCCCCTTAAATTTTTCACTCTTTGTTATATTTCAGCCATTTTCTAAAATAATTTAAGTTCATTTTTTTCCTCATTAATGTACACACAGCACCCCATATTGACAGAAAAACAGAATTGTTGACATTTTTGCAGATTTATTAAAAAAGAAAAACTGAAATATCACATGGTCCTAAGTATTCAGACCCTTTGCTCAGTATTTAGTAGAAGCACCCTTTTGATCTAATACAGCCATGAGTCTTTTTGGGAAAGATGCAACAAGTTTTTCACACCTGGATTTGAGGATCCTCTGCCATTCCTCCTTTGCAGATCCTCTCCAGTTCTGTCAGGTTGGATGGTAAACGTTGGTGGACAGCCATTTTTAGGTCTCTCCAGAGATGCTCAATTGGGTTTAAGTCAGGGCTCTGGCTGGGCCATTCAAGAACAGTCACGGAGTTGTCCTTCGTTATTTTAGCTGTATGCTTAGGGTCATTGTCTTGTAGGAAGGTAAACCTTCGGCCCAGTCTGAGGTCCTGAGCACTCTGGAGAAGGTTTTCGTCCAGGATATCCCTGTACTTGGCCGCATTCATCATTCCCTCAATTGCAACCAGTCGTCCTGTCCCTGCAGCTGAAAAACACCACCACAACATGATGCTGCCACCACCATGCTTCACTGTTGGGACTGTATTGGACAGGTGATGAGCAGTGCCTGGTTTTCTCCACACATACCGCTTAGAATGGAGTCCAAAAAGTTCTATCTTGGTCTCATCAGACCAGAGAATCTTATTTCTCACCATCTTGGCAAACTCCATGCGGGCTTTCATGTGTCTTGCACTAAGGAGAGGCTTCCGTCGGGCCACTCTGCCATAAATCCCCGACTGGTGGAGGGCTGCAGTGATGGTTGACTTTCTACAACTTTCTCCCATCTCTCGTCTTTGGGTTCTTCTTTACCTCTCTCACCAAGGCTCTTCTCCCCTTATAGCTCAGTTTGGCCGGACGGCCAGCTCTAGGAAGGGTTCTGGTCGTCCCAAACATCTTCCATTTAAGGAATATGGAGGCCACTGTGCTCTTAGGAACCTTAAGTGCAGCAGAATTTTTTTTGTAACCTTGGCCAGATCTGTGCCTTGCCACAATTCTGTCTCTGAGCTCTTCAGGCAGTTCATTTGACCTCATGATTCTCATTTGCTCTGACATGCACTGTAAGCTGTAAGGTCTTATATAGACAGGTGTGTGGCTTTCCTAATCAAGTCCAATCAGTATAATCAAAAACAGCTGGACTCAAATGAAGGTGTAGAACCATCTCAAGGATGATCAGAAGAAATGGACAGAACCGGAGTTAAATATATGAGTGTCACAGCAAGGGGTCTGAATACTTAGGACCATGTGATATTTCAGTTTTTCTTTTTTTAATAAATCTGCAAAAATGTCAACAATTCTGTGTTTTTCTGTCAATATGGGGTGCTGTGTGTGAACTTAAATGATTTTAGCAAATGGCTGCAATATAACAAAGAGTGAAAATTTTAAGGGGGTCTGAATACTTTCCGTACCCACTGTATGTTTGAATCAGAAACTGATTCAGAAGAAGAGGAAGAGTGAATTACACAAGGTCCTCTACAAGTCGATGTTTTAGAATGGTAATGCGTTTTATGTATCACCCTCTACAACGTCGGATCTAATCTTATGCAAGGAGAAAATACTCAGCAATGGTGTTGACTGATGAATTTGCACATGGTTGGTCTTAAAGCATATTACAAGACATATAAACAACATTAAAACCTTGATTTTCACCACAGGGGGTAACATTAGTTTATGCATTGAGTATCTAACATCACTGTACAAAAGTAACCTAAAAATGTGCTTTATGTGGTATCATCTAATGTAAAAAATGTTAATCACTCTGACTAAATCAACCTGACAAATTAGGCTACACCATATTTAAGAAAAAAAAAGAGATTAATATTTGTTTTTGTTGTTTATGATTCTAAATGTTAATGCATTGTACTTTATTGTAAAATGTTACCTAATACAGTATTTGCTTTTGAATTGGACAGAGTTGGATCTAGCGCCCTCTGGATCTCCTTCAGTACTGACCATCTCACAGATTGTGCAAAACATTTTGGTAACACTTTACAATTCATTATAGTTAAACATTAGTTAATGTATTAACTAACATGAACTAACCATGAGCAATACATTTGTTACTGTATTTACTAATCTTCGTTAAAGGGTCATGAAACCCCAGAACACATTTTTTTGGGCTGTGAGCAGACATGTATAGGCTGCACATCATTGGAAACACTAAAGGTACTCATCAATTTTATTTTTTATTAGTTAATGAAAATACAGCTGTTCATTGTTTGTTCATGTTAGTTCACAGTGCATTAACTAATGTTAAGATTTTAATAATGCATTATTAAAATGTTGAAATTAACATTAACAAAGATGAATAAATGCTGTATAAGTGCAGTTCATTATTAGTTCATTTTAACTAATGTAGTTAACTAATGTTAACTCATATACTTATAGTAAAGTATTACCAAAGTTTATCCAATTTTTTTTTTCCCTATTATAGTTTTATTTAATATATTTTGAATTAGTTTTAATTTTAGTTCATTTTAATTTCAGCTTTAGTAATTTTGTAGTATTTTTTTTTTTTTTTTTTTTTTTATTGGTTTAAAAAAATATGCCTATATAGTTTTAATACATTTTTTATTAAGAAAAATATATAATTTTAGCTAATAAAGTTAAACCAAATGGAAATGACAAATGTTGTTTTGGCAAATGGCTGAAGGTTTTTTTTACATTTTATTTTATTTCATTTCATTTTATTAATATTAACCATGATAACCTTTAAACAAGTGCTTTTTTAACTATTTAATTTTAAAGGATGAAGCATTTTATCTGCTTGAAAGTCTTTCAACTCAAGAACATGCTTTTACTTCAGTTGGCAAAACAGCAAATATAGAGTGAAGTATCATCACAAAACTTCCAAAAAAGAACAATGTGAGACTGCTGGACACTATTGGACAAGTCGCACACATTAAAATTACATATACCTACGTAAAACTACAGAGCCCATATACATTGATTGCAATATAAGGTGAATTTCAGTTGTTGGGCTAACATTTGTTCAGTTGGTATGATTTTATTTTACTTCCTGTGTTGACCTGAATGAATGGGAATCTTCACAGACAAATGCAACCTATAAGATTATTGGATAAGTGAGAAGTAATAGTCTAAGATCAGAGTTAGTTTCATTGAGATTCTAATTCACACTAAATGAGATGGATTAAGAAAATGTTGTTCTCACCTCTAATCAGCAGTTTTACACTGGAATGAGGCACTACTGGCTAAAGTGTGCACATGTTGTGTAAGAGCTTGTGACGTTTCAGGTCTGCTTCATTGGTATGCTCCTTATTTGCCAAGTATCTTAGTCCTCTGGAGCAGCTCGGTGGGTTCTGGGAATCCAAATCTATTTCTAACCGAAGAAATGAACACATGAATACAAATGCAACCATTCAGTTGTACTTCTGACTATCATTTTGTCAGTGGCGCCCAAAGGATTTTTT
Organism: Chanodichthys erythropterus; assembly: GCF_024489055.1. NCBI lineage: Eukaryota > Metazoa > Chordata > Actinopteri > Cypriniformes > Xenocyprididae > Chanodichthys > Chanodichthys erythropterus. The sequence continues at coordinate 12,193,408 of NC_090231.1, read as the reverse complement.
AAGCTGCACTTAAAATGCCTGAATGTCATTGCATTAGATAACAAAATATCAAACCAAGTTGCATCTGCTCAAAAATTATCCATTTTCTGAGCCATTTTCCCAATGACTTTTAACCAGCTGGTCCAAAAGTGACTTTTAGTAGATGTATGAAGCCATTTCCCTATGGTCACAGACAAACCAAGTTTGACAACTGATCAAATGTTTTGTCACTTTTTTAAACTTTTTCTTTTTTTGGTGAAACGTTTTGCCTTGAGAAGCGTGCTCATGCTATCTTTCTTTCAAATAAATGCTTCTTGGTTTTATTCATTATCTAATCAATGATGTTCCTTTTTGTGTCCAAAATTGTGACAAAAATTGTCGTCACAATGTTTTGTCCAAATACTATTTAAACTATGATTTACTAAGTGCTCTTGGCTCTTTCAAAACACTTTTCAGCTTAAATGCTCAACAACGAATCTATAAACAGTCATAAAACTTATAATACCTGAAATCTCTTGAGTAAATGATCTCTTTAAGTCTCTTTCTTCTTTATCCAGTGGTCTGTCACTCTGTTCTTGTACTGTATCCAGGCGATTCAGTGGTACAGGTCTTACATGTGGTTTGCTTTTGATGCTCTGATCTGCCACTCCCCTCCTCAGCTCTCTTTTCCTCCCTCACTTTCTGCCAGAGACAGTGAGTTCAAACCAGTCTGATGAGATTCCAAACAAGATTACATGCTTGTTTCAAACACACTTCATTGTCAGGTTTTGACATGAAATCAGGATGGAACATAAGTAGTTTACATTTTGATGTAAAGAATACTGACCTTGATCATTTCCAGATCCAGACAAAATCTCCAAATATTTATTATTTTATTTATACTATTCAAAATGAACACTGTAAAACCTAACAGTGAAAATCGCTAAATAAGTTCATTTCACTTTTAATTTTTAAAAAGTTGATTCAACTTAAATATTTGTTGTATGCATTCAAAAACGAATTATATTAAGCAGAACTCAATCAGAATAAGTTACTAGAAATAATATGCTATTTTTAACTATAATAATTTAAGTTACACAAATTAAATGAATCTAGTAGCTTTCGTTTTTGGCTGACCACAATGTATTTAAAAGAAATGTGAACTTATTCCATGGTTTCTATTTTTTTTTTTAAAACAATGTTTTTAAAGAAATTACATTTCTATAGTGTATTTCCTGTTCTGTCATTGTTGCTTTGCACCAATGTTAGTTTTTGCTTAGTCTTATGTCATTTTAAGACTAAAGTTAAATGGAACTTAAACCATTTAAGGCAACTGGTTTTCTCAAACCATTTAAGTAGCTATATAATTGTTAAGACTTAGATTTGTTACTTGAATTCAAACTGAATGAGTGAACTAAACTTAAAATCTTTAATTTAAGTTTGCTCTAATGATTGACTAAACCAACACTAAAATATTAGTGAATTTAACGTATACGAGTTTACAGTACTCAGACTTATTGGTTTTAAAACTGAAATGGTTTAAGGCAATCGGTTTCAACATACTTAAAACATACTTAATGTGATGAACTACACTCTAAAATTAGCTGTAAAAAAATTTGCACAGTAAAATACCATTTTCCATTGAAACTGTATATTACTGTTTCAATGAAAAACAGTATTTTACTGTGTAAATAAAGTAAAAAAAAATAGATAAAATAAAAATAAACAAAAATAAAATCACAAGGAGCCAATGCTGTGCAACTTGTGATTTCTGCAGAGATTTGGGCCAGATCATGACTGAATACAGTCAACTTAAGGTCTTATGTGGTCAGTTAGCAGAGTGAACCAGAGGTCAGATGTGCAAAACAAAACTTCATTGTGGAAAAACCTGACATAGTGTTAAATCAGCAGCTGTTTTTGGAAGGGAGATCCAGATGGTGACACGATGTTTCTTGGTACATACCGTCTGCCGAGAGAGATAGAATCGCCTCATTTCAAGAATGGTATTTCAAAAGTCAAATGCTACTCTACATCTGCCATAAACATTAGAGAGGGAAAAAAAAGAGAGAGAGATAAGAAAAGAACACAAAGAGTGCAAATGATCAGGGCAGCTTTCTCACGTACATCACTAAGTTTGGTTCCAACCAGTTCTCATCTTTTCTCTCATCTTGTTGATATACTGTTACCTGTGTTTATCTTTTACAACTAAATATATAATAAAATAATATAAAGGTTTTTTAAGGTGCTGTAAGCAGGGTTATTATAGCTAACTAAAAAATAAAACAAACTAAAACCATTAAAGATTTTGTTACTTGAAATAAAATAAATATTAAGTGAAAAACAATTTAAAACCTTTTATGCTGTTATCCTTTTAACACTGGCAGTATGTAGAAAGAATAAGAGGAATCAGTGTTTGATTTCTATAAAATGTTTTATTTCATTGCATTATATTTATTAGTACAGTCCCTAGTATCATAGTTTGTAATCTGACATAATTGCACTCTAATTGTTAACACAAAAACATCTGAAATCCACAGATCAGCCAAAGATAAATACTGGCAGGTGTTGCCAAACAGCAGTGATGGCATAGAAAGAAGCTCACCACAAAAGTAGTTATCAGGTTATCGGCTATAGTTTGTATACATTATATATTGCATATTTTCAAAGCGATAATAATAATTCTCCATAGTTTGTGATTGATACAGCAGTCTACATCACTGGATTCATACTTAAAATGACTGCTCACGAGTTTTGGTGACATCTGAGCTCAGTTTTCCAGTATGGCAACTCTCTGTCCCTTTCCATTCACGCTCCTCGCCCTCTTCATTTGGTACACCACATTAGCCGCCGCGTCTGAGATGCTCTGGAGAGGAAAACAATTCTACTCAGTGACAGTTTGCGTATGTGTATCACAATTAATCATGCTATCTAAGCATGATTTCTTATTCATTTTATGTATAACAGTTTCTACTTGCATCCAGCTTTAAATTAGATTTCGAATCACAATGTACAATGTAATATAGTGTGAGAGATATTGTACTCACTGCAGTGGAAGATGTTCGGCATGCTGGTTGAGTTTCAGTTTCTGTTGTGTTCTGTTTAGAGTAAAAGTGTCATGTTTTAACTCAAAGACTTTATCATTTAGTCACAATGATTCATTCATAATGCTAAAGTTGTTTGGGCCCTTTTGTGACTGAGCTAAGTTTAAAACATGATGTTCTGTGCTATCACTGACACATATCTACATGAGTATGTGCTTTGGCTGTGGTATGCTGCCTTTAAGTAAACAATGACTAAATACTAAATAATGCAGTCTGAGTCAGCGTGAGTCTTCTTTCAAAAAAATATTAAAAAAAAATCTTAGTGACCACAAACTTTTGAACAGTAAATGTTCCACACAGGGCACACAAGTTCACCCAAAAATGAAATTTCTGTCATTAATTACTCACCCTCATGTTGTTCCAAACCGGTAAGACTTTCATTTATCTTCGGAACACAAATTAGGATATTTTGATGAAATCCAAAAGGTTTCTGAACCACACATTAGATTCACAATTTGTTCTCTATCCTGTCAGACTCGCACGCAGTTGACGTAGTGAAAGAAGTGCAGCGCTTCCGTGTTTATGTCCGAACACCAGCTCAGTATTAATTTGTGTTCCGAAGATAAACAAAGGTCTTAATGGTTTGGAATTACATGACGGTGAGTACTTAATCAAAGAAATTTCATTTTTGTGTGAACTAACCCTTTAACAAGAAATGATTTCATACAAACATTTGCTTTATTTGCCAAAATTGGCAGACTTAAGTGAGTTTTGTTAATACAGCCCAATCACTAAATCACATCCAGACATCATCCATCCGTTTTGGCTGAGCACTTGAAAATACCACTTCATTTTCCTGTAATTATCATTAGAAATGTCTAAAATTTCATTAATAAAATGTTAGATTATTATAATAAAAATCTGTGATGGTAATTTCTTAATTTTTGTTATGCATTCTCTATAGGCCTACTGTAAAATATAATTTCTGCCTCATTCTATGATACGAAGCCACGTCAGCTAACAAAAGGAAGTGATTTCAAACACTCGACTGACGTTATGAAGTGATATGTCATTAAATGTTCTCTTTTGTTTGTAAACACTTCTCATAAGTTTGGAAAGAAATTTGGTACGTGTTGTTGCTTTTTCAAATGCACAAAGTAAAGTGCTTGCAGAGATGGAGCAGCATTCACTGTGAACTGATCACAATCCGTTTCAACGGGAAACATGCTGCGCATATACTCATTTAATTAAAACTTTGGGATTTTGCTTTTTTGCTTAATCGTGAAGCCCTAGATTAACTTCACACACAAACAAGCACAAAACAAACACTCACTTCGCACAAAGCAGCGGCTGTCTCACACATATGCAAAACTGATACTTGTGTGATACTGTGGTAAATGTATTCAGTGCACAGAGCGTTTTTAAAAAAAAAAAAATTTACACAGATTATTTACATATTTGTCGCAATGTACAGCATATATATATATATATATATATGTGTATGTATGTATGTATGTATGTATCTTAGCGTTTTCAAAACCATCGATATTTGAGTTCCAAAACTCATTTTCTGCAGGAACGATACACTGATACCAGCTGCACGTTCTCACTGTGTCTTCTCTCCAACAGTGGAATTGACATACCGTCTCATTCGCTCAGGTTGAACTGGTGTTACAGGGTCTGAATTTTGGTGTGGGGTTGCGGGTATTGCGCATATTTTTGCTCATTCACGCAGGTTTCGCCCTCATACCAAAAGCATGTGTACCACTGATCTATTTAAGTGGCGCACACATAAAGCTGCCTCTCAAATAGCTCACGAGTACCAAATTATGTGGCTTACTGCGCTTGAATGGCCAAATACATACAAAATTATGTCAAAATGTTCATCTTTGTGAGTATTCAGGTAAACACAGTCAGTTTTGGAAACGCATGTTGTGTAACAGTATATTGGATCTATGCATAAGCTCTTAAAGTGACAGCATCCTAATATTCCTGCTGCTGTCTGTCATGTTAATCAAAGAACAAAAGACAGAGAAAATTACTCAGTGCTCTTGACTGAATAACCCTTATAACTGTATTTTAAGCATTAATATAGATATAATGTATAATGAAGACAATTCAGTGTTATTTTACATTTGATTACCTTAATTTCTGTAGCATTTATTACCTGAATACTACTGTTAAAGCCACCTGAAAAATTGCTGCTTATTTGTCTCTTTATTCTATTGTATTTATTTTTGCTATCATTTGCAGTTTGTTTATTTGTTCTTATTTTATTACTGACTTTTTTGTTTGTATGTAAGTTTAGTTCAAAGTATCAAATAAAGCCTCCCTATGCTGTGTGTAAGCTATTGCAACCAAATTTTCAAAAAGTGATGAGATAATAAAAATATTTGTGTGGCAGTATGATTGAGGGTGTATTCAGACCTGGTTGGCAGTGTTGATGTCTTCACAGATCATACTCATGGTACTGATCCAATTCCCATAGATACTTTCTTCTTTGGGGCTTGGCTTCTGTTGACTGTGAGACATATATATAGAGAGAGATGGACATGAATTCACACACATATGATGCACCAGAGAGCTGTCTAGAGAGGTTTGCTGTACCTAATGTCTCTGAGAAGGTCCTGCTGAGCTCTGAGTTGTCTCTGTGCCTCTTGTACTCGGCCCTCCATAGTCAGCCTGGCACACAGCTGGGCGCAGTGAACGCCCAACACAGACATATTTAAACTGCCCGCCCACACCCAACTACACAGACAGAAAAAGAGACAAAGATGAAGAAAGGGAGGTTGAGATGTATACACTACTATATACTCAGAAATTGGAAAAATAAGACTTATTTCTGTTAATAATAAGATTTTCTTATGCTCACCAAGGCTGCATTAATCTGATAGAAAAATACAGTAATAATATTGTGAAATATTATTACAATTCAAAATACTAATATTTTTACATCTTTCTATTGTAATATATTTCAAAATGTAATTTATTCCTGTGATGCAAAGCTAAATTTTCAGCATCATTAATCCAGTCTTCAGTGTCACATGATCCTTCAGAAATCATTCTAATATGCTGATTTGCTACTGCAGTTATTATCAATTATCACTGGTGCTAAATTATTAATAATGGTTCTTATTATTATCAATGTAAAAACAGTTTTGTTGCTTCATATTTTTGTGGAAACTGATACGTTTTTATATTCTTTGATGAATAGAAAGTTCAAAAGAACAGCATTTATTTGAAATATAAATATTTTGTAAAATTATAAATTACTTTGTCACTTTTGGTGTTTCAATCGTTGCTGGATTTAAAATCTTACTTAACCCAAACCTTTGAATGGCAGCATATCATTTTCACAGAAATATTAAGCAGTTTTCAACATTATATTTTAAAAACTATGTTTCAAAATATATTATAATAGAAGAATATTTCACAATATTACTGTTTTTATTGTATTTTATTGTATGAGCAAAAGTCTTTGTTTGTCCACAGTGACATTTTTTGCAGATATTTTGCATGTGAAACAATTAACCATAAATCACCATATAGTTTATGTTGAGTATATCAAGGGCTGTGGATCTGGACAGTGTTTGCTGTTATTGTGTAATATTTTGAGTGATTTACCTGCTGGTGGTGACCCGTTTCTGTTGAGTGATGACTCTCATCACTTTCTGCAATTCCCGAGTCCTGAAACTCAGCTGCAGCTGAAAAGGGACCCGGTCCCGTTGCTGGAAAACTAAAACACAGAGAAAATTCTGCTAAAAATACCAGTAAACAGAGGATGAGTAAACAACAACCAGTAAACAACATGAGGACGAGTAAAGAGTAAAATTTTCCTTTTTCTCTAATGTGTCACAAATGCTTTCTTTTGATGGCACTGTATATTTTTGCTTACTTTCAACTTTTTCCGGTCTGACTGCAAACTGGAAGGTGATCTCAACACCGTCTGTTACGTTGCCAATCTCTCTTACTAACCGATGATTATCCTCCTCATAGGGGAAGTACCTGCGTCAATCAAAGAAGAAGAAGAAAAATAGAGACAGAGGTACAACATATATGGGTGTGTGCATGTTTTTATGTGACTGTGTAGTGCATATGTGTGTTTGTGAATATTTGAAGGTTACTAACAGATACTTACATGCCATCCGGTGCCAGCAGCGTTGCCATGACGCTAGTTGCTAGGACATTGTCAGCTATAGCGCTCTGAATCTCTGTGGCAACTGTACCAATATTTACAATATTTATCTGGGAATAAATAACAAAACATAATGTCGTTTTTCTGACTGATCTTTAATTGTTTTGTATGTAATATTGCATATATTGAAAGAGATACACTACCGTTCAAAAATATCATTGCAATTACAAAAAAAAAATGTTTCTGCTTGAATAAATTTTTAATGTAATATTATCAATGTTAAAAAGAAAAAGAGGAAACATACTATATGTCACATACTATATTTTTTTGTGGAAACATTTTTTTCACATTGGATTCTCTGATGAATAGAAAGTTCTTCGCTGTCACTTTTGCTCAATGCATCCTTGCTGAATAAAAGTATTAAAAAACGTATAAACTTTTGAACAGTAATCTATATTATTCAAACCAAGTACAAACTAAACAGGTGCAACCTTATATATATATATATATATATATAGAGATGGATGTCTAAAGTGACTACAATTTTGCAAACGTGCACACCAGGGGCCAGATTCACATAACATTCTTAAGAATAAAATTCTTCTTAACTGTCATTTTCTTCTTATTTTGTAACTTTATTTTGTAAGAAAAAAGATACGTTTTTGGGAATACAAAATTTTCTTTTCTTAGGAATGTTCTTTTTTTTCAGTTCACCCAAATAAGAAAATTCTGTCATTAATTACTCAGCCTCATGTCGTTCTAAACCTGTAAGACCTTTGTTCACCTTCGGAGCACAAATTCAGATATTTTTGATGATATCCGAGAGCTTTTTGATCCACCATAGGAAGCCGCAAAGAAAAACGCAATTACCACTGCCGAGGCCCAGAAAGGTAGTAAAGATAAAATAGTCCATGTGACTACAGTGGTTCAAACCTTAATGTTATGAAGCAATGAGAATACATTTTGTTCACAAAAACAAAACAAAATTAATGACTTTTAAACAATTTCTTCTCTTCCATGTCGGTCTCCAATGCCATTCACGTTAGCAGCACAACGCATGCATGTATAATGAGCTGACGTTCTGACATAGAACCCGGAAGCGCTGCACTGTGTTTACAACATAAAAAGCATCTGAGACTGACACGGAAGAGAAGAAATTATTGAATAAAGTCGTTATTTTTGTTTTGTTCTTTTATGCGCACAAACAATTTTCTTGTCACTTCATAAAATTACAGTTGGATCACTGTTGTCACATGGACTATTTTAACGGTGTCTTTACTACCTTTCTGGACCTTGAATGTGGTAATAACTTTGCAGTCTTTGAGGTCAGAAAGCTCTCGGATTTTATCAAAAATATCTTAATTTGCATTCCAAAGATGAACGTCCAAAAGTCTTACGGGTTTTGAAATGACATGAGGGTGAGTAATTAATGACAGAATTTTCATTTTTGGGTGAACTAAGGAGAGAAATTAAGATGTTCTTAAGAAAATAATTTGAGAATTTCTTAATTTGTCAACAATTGCACTTGGGAACATTCTTATGAACTTAGAATTTATTTTAAGAACTTTACTTCTTTCTTTACTTCTTTCGTAAGAAGTTTTTTGTAAATCCAGCCCCAGTTTCCTGTTATCATTGTTTCAAAGCACAAAATGTATTTTCACATTTAAATAGAGTTGAAGGGGAAATACTGAACGCAAAATCGTTCTCCCTTGCATGTGTGGGTGTCGTTGGTGATAAGTATCAGTTTCTCTGAAATAGGCTTCAAACTACATGTTGCTTAAACCTATTAAAAACAGGTTAAGCATCTACAGAGGGGTTTATAGTCAAAGTTCAAAAAGTAACAAATTTAGTGCTGTTAGCAGAAACTGTAGAGAAAAGGAGTCATACTGACAATGTGATTACTTCTCGCATAGTTTACACTGAGCAACAAGAATGTGAAATGTAACTAATTTAGTGAAAGATGACCACTTTAGGGGAAATTAATTGTTGCTAAAATCCTTGTGTACCTCTAGGGTTCTCTAAATGTTGCTCACAATCAGTTGTCTTTACCATCTAACCTGATACCTTCAACATGACCCAGGCTTCTCAACAGAGTGACGGACGGTGGACTGCAGATGAACAGTAGCAGTAACTCACTCTGCCTCCTGTGTGGTCAGCCAACCTCCCAACCTCTGCCAAACGACAGTCCTCTCCTTCAAAGGTCATCACGGACACTATCACACTGTAAATGTCCACAACAATGGAAAGGCATGACTTAATAAACACAATAACTTTTCATCCATTTCATTGTGTATTTTTGTCTACAGTCATTATATGTTAAAACTAACATTTAACACTAAGAGATTTGTGCTTCGCGGACGCTCACCCCTTTTCAGCAGCATAATGGGCTAACTGGTTGTAGAAATAAGGTGAGGGGGCGGAGCAATGGGAATACTCTTGATCTAATTGGCCCAGGCCTATGTTGGCCTGCCCATCTGTGCAAATTATAACCTGAAAAAAAGAAATGAAAAAGTGTGTATTAAAATATAACATATTATAAAATATATGTGACACTGCAAGACTGGAGTAGTGTTGTGTTATGCTGCGTCCAAATCTGCGTAGCTACTGCGCTTGAATTTGAATTTACTTCACAACATGAAAAAAAAGTACGCTCTATATACCATAAATGTGGGTTGTATGAATGAAATTCCGACGTACTACATCCGCCATTTTGTTACAGTCACGTGACCTACCAGCATCAGTTGCGTCGCTTCACTGCCATTCATAAATCTTTCCTGTGCCTCATGGGATAGTAAAATGTCCAGCGAATGCACACTTCAAAATCCCGCCGGAAGTAGTAGGTCATTCGGGGACTTTTAGCCTACTGTTTTTTGAACACTATGTATTCGGACATAAAACTCTTTTGCCGTACTGTTTGTCACATACTATATAGTAGGGAAGTATTCGATTTCAGATGCAGTGTTAACTTTTACTTTAGTTTTATTAATATTTTGAGTTTGCTTTTATTTTTACATTTATAGTTTTCATGTTATTTTTAATTTAAGTTTTAGTCATATCATTATTTGCTTTTGTCATTTTTTTTGTTGTAAATATTGCTATTTATGTTTAAATTATTTCATTTTCAATTTTAGTTTTATTTAGTTTTTATTTATTTCCAGTTAAAAATTTTAGTGATTCAACATAAACTTATTTGAGTTTATTGCCAAGGCAATATTTCTAATTCTTGTTAATAACTAATATTAGAAATATATAATTTTCTAATTAACATATTATATATATATAAATATATATATATTCAGCTTTATTTCAATTAACAGAAATGTTTAATAGTTAATTGATTGAAGTTCAGCTTTGTCCATTACATTTTAAAAATATATTAAAACAAAAAACAGCATTTTAAAATAGAAAACAAAATGTTTAACTATAATAATAGTTTATAACATGACTGGTTTTACTGTATGAATGACACAGACCAGAAGCGCGCTCTCTCTTTCTTTCTTTCTCTCTCTCTCTCTCTCTTTCTCGCACGTGCTCTCTCTCTTTCTTTCTTGCGCGCAATCCCAGTTCTCTCAGACAGTGTGCGATTGGTTCTCCTCGCGCCTGAATGGTCAAATACACAAATAGTTGTCAAAATGTCCATTGTGTGGAGTATCTCACGTAAATACAGTCGGTTATGGCTTAAGTGGACGTAAACATTTGGGTGACAGGATATGTGCCAGTATCCATGGATTCGGTCTTAAAGGGACCATAGCCTATTTGCCAAATAATGTTAATAAAACAACAAAATATGTTTAATAAATGTATACATGGTAAATAAACCTAATGTATCTGAAAAAGTTTATATTTAATTTGTATCTCTATGGTATTTGTTGTATTGTTTGTAATTTGTTTGTAAATGTCTTTTTATATAACAACAATTATATATATATATATATTAGTAATTATGCCCTTTGAAGGTTATTGGACACTGTGAAATTTTTGTTCTTTAAGTTTGTGAGAAGCACATAAAATTATTACTTTTTTCATTACAGTAATAATAAAGAGGCTGTCCTACATTCATTAGTCTCACTGTGTGCTTGGAAAACTGCAACATCACCAAAAAAAACAAAACAAAACAAAAACAAAAACAAAAAAAAAACAAAAGCTAAAAGAGAGAGAGAGAAATGAGTTTCCTCCGAGGAGGCAAGGGAGGCAGTGCCTCCTCAAAAAAAATATGATGAGAAAATAATCCATATTACATATAAAACAACACAAATATTACAAATTATGACATTAAAAAGAGCGCGTATTTCTAAAGGAACCCTGCCCAACAGTGACACCCGCAGGTAAAGTTTCAGCAGTAGACAAGCTTTACAGTCTATGGAGTCATGCCTCCCTTTGCTCTCATAGGAAACGATAGAAAATCATCAGAACCCCGGTGTGCGGTGGGTTTTGTGGGGGGCAATTGAGAATGAATGGGGGAAAGTCACGTGAGTGGAGGCAATGTCTCCATCGCGCTATGATTGGATATGATTGGTTTGTGCGATAAATCCCTTCTCTTGTTGACGTGCGCATTCTGCGCGTCAGTTTGACTGAACAAATATTGGTGTCAATCGGAAGACTAACTGAAAAGTACGCAAACCACCCAGTTAGATATCACCGCTTTATGTCACGTCAAAATCAAACTTGAAATGGACTGAAAGCATGATGACTGTGGGTCTTTTTTAGTGCAATCATCTAGTGCATCATGAAATTAAAAATACATCTTTGTGTCTGTGACAGAGGGTGTTTACGGAGCATGACTGATGATCCAAAATAGCCTAAGTTGACTATTAAAAAGAAAAACATCAATACACAAAAAAAAAATATTATTGCCTTTGGAATGAATGAAGAAATGCTTAAAACACTAACTTGATGAGATTGACTTGGTTTTGATAAATAGAACATTTATTACAATACATTGTTAATGTAAAATTACAAAATAGAATTGTATTCAGTTTCTTTTTTCTTTTTTGATGTAATGTAAAGTAATGTTCATTTAACAAGGAAGATGTGTCAATGCTAAGAGTAATGCACAAGAATTTACATTGATTCATAAATAATTAAAAAATGTGCCTCCTCATTTCAGAACACCACTGCACGCCACTGATATATAGGTATCGGTATCGGAGAGTACTAGAAAAAAAGTATCGTACTTGTACTCGGTCCTTAAAAAAATGGTATCGTGCATCCTTATATATATATTTGTGTAACAGAATAAGTGATAAATGATCTACATTTGCAGTCCAAATAAAGTCCTTTTTAGACCATTAATTAGGACCATGGCCTAACTCAATGAATAGTAGTTTTATCATTACATATTTATCATAACAAAGCAGTTATAGTTGTCAGAGCATGTAATTATGAATACAGACCTTTGACCCTGTGAACTGGGATGCCATGGCAACAGAGACGAGGGCAGCAGGTCCCAGTGCTGTGGCTCCATGTTCTCTGAGTCTGGGGAGAGGAAGAAATTGAAATTAATGACATGTTGAGATCATAGCAGTTCACCAGATGATGCATTAATAGTACTGCATTTATGATTTATGGTTATGAAACTATCACAGTTGGTCAATTTAAGGCCAAGTGCCATCTAAAGACCTATTACGTGAAATGTAGGCTGTTAGTCTCAACCTCAGACGTCACACCCACAGACCGCTGGCTGAACGCTTTAAGGCAAGCCTGCAAGGTTAGCAAAAAATACCCTGGGAAGGAGACCAGAGGCCATTTTTGTTGAATGGATGTCAATGAAGGAGAGGCTTCACTACACTGAATAAACTGCTTTTGTGGGAAAACGTTTGATCATTTAATGAATCGATAGCCTCTCGACTAATCTTCAACATGTTTGCTCTTAAAACATTTGTTGTGGAATTATCTATTTTCAGACTTTGAACCAAAAGAAATGCTGTTTTATAAGAGAAGATACAGAAATTGTGCAACAGGTAGGATTCAGTTTATGGCACTTCATTCATTTCTGTGGTATCCACAAACAGAACAACAGTTGCACAACTCTGAACAAAATTCGGTGAAATCAAGGCTGTAATGTGATTGGTTAGCCATTACGTTTTCTCCAATATTAGAGCCACAGACCCTCCTATCTCCCAATAATAAGACCATCTCTGGCATAAGGCACACAAAATGAGGAACACTTCGGGAGTTTTGAAGTCGTCATCTGATTCTACAGGATTTTCAGAAGTCACGTACTGAAAACAAAAGCTGTCGTGAAGCCAATCCCCCTCATAGAAGAGGAAAGCCATGTTGTTTACAACTGTGACAATGAACACTTAGGATCAACTACACACTGGATTTTCAAAAGTATGTGAAGTTTGTTGCAGTAAATTTGCACAACAAAATGATCTGTGATTGGTTGCTTATATATTATATATATGTAGGAATTATAGTGACAGATGGCCCCTTTTTAAATGTAAGCCCCTGAGGAACTCTGCACATCTCTGATTGGATAGAATGTGTGTGTTAAAACTCCACGTAGGCAACAGTTTGTGTCAAGTGTTTTTTACTTGCTAAAAATTATCTCTAACATTTTAAACAGGTTATAGCGATTTTACATACACACAGAGGCTCTTTCTAATGAGACTACAGTCAAAGTGATGATTGACAGATATACAAACATTAATAGAACGTTTTACTCACTCTTTGATTTTCTGGGTGAGAGGCTGGATAGTCTCTGCAATGCAGTGAGGGGTGCTGTAGTTCTCTCCCTCCTTCTTCACATAGTCATAGTCCACTAACGCCCAGTCTCTCAGAGAGAGAGGAACCCCTGTACCGTCACCGTACACTGTTACCTGAAAACCATACACACCACTGTCATGTTTCTTTTAACTCTGAAGTCAATGTGGCACATCACAGTAAATAAAGCACAATGACTTTACTTCTCTTTACAGATACCTAACACTTCTAATATTAGTAGTTTCACTTGTTCTTAATGGTAAATTTTGGTAACCACAACCAGAAGCCACAAGCTAGTCAAAATTAAAACAGGAAATGCTCAGTCATCACAACTTGTCATCTCAGTTACTTTTATAGGTGTGTTGAATTTTGACTTCAGAAGTACAGTATGCAATTCTTCCTCATATCTGTGATTCCTAATTCTTACACAGGGTACATTCAGCCTGGTCAGCCTGTGTTGCCAAAATTTTGTCAACTAGCATAAAGTCTGGATCTCACCGCTGAAGCCAAGTGATGGACATGTAAAATGACCAACCACAGTTTTTGTGTCGTTTAGTCACTAACAACAAAATATATTATACCAGATGTTTTCAAACTTTCTGAAGCAAGGGACCCTCAAATATGATGATCTCTTTGCAAGAGACCCCCTACATATAATATAAAGGCTGCTCTATATTTTCATGTATAAAGACCCATTAATAATTGGTGAGGTAAAAACTAAGGCTGGGTATTGACACAAATTTCACGATTCAATTTTGATTCACGAGCTTGCTATTTGATTACAAATGAATTCAATTCAATATTGATTTATTTGGTTATATACAAACCCGATTACAAAAAAAGTTGGGACACTGTACAAATTGTGAATAAAAAAGGAATGCAATAACTTACAAATCTCATAAACTTAAATTTTATTCACAATAGAATATAGATAATATATCAAATGTTGAAAGTGAGACATTTTGAAATGTCATGCCAAATATTGGCTCATTTTGGATTTCATGAGAGCTACACATTCCAAAAAAGTTGGGACAGGTAGCAATAAGAGGCCGGAAAAGTTAAATGTACATATAAGGAACAGCTGGAAGACCAATTTGCAACTTATTAGGTCAACTGGCAACATGATTGGGTATAAAAAGATCCTCTCAGAGTGGCAGTGTCTCTCAGAAGTCAAGATGGGCAGAGGATCACCAATTCCCCCAATGCTGCGGCGAAAAATTGTGGAGCGATATCAGAAAGGAGTTTCTCAGAGAAAAATTGCAAAGAGTTTGAAATTATCATCATCTACAGTGCATAATATCATCCAAAGATTCAGAGAATCTAGAACAATCTCTGTGCGTGAGGGTCAAGGCCGGAAAACCATACTGGATGCCCGTGATCTTCGGGCCCTTAGACGGCACTGCATCACATACAGGAATGCTATTGTAATGGAAATCACAACATGGGCTCAGGAATACTTCCAGAAAAGATTGTTGGTGAACACAATCCACCGTGTCATTCGCTGTTGCCGGCTAAAACTCTATAGGTCAAAAAAGAAGCCATATCTAAAAATGATCCAGAAGCGCAGGTGTTTTCTCTGGGCCAAGGCTCATTTAAAATGGACTATGGCAAAGTGGAAAACTGTTCTGTGGTCAGACAAATCAAAATTTGAAGTTCTTTTTGGAAAACTGGGACACCATGTCATCCGGACTAAAGAGGACAAGGCCTTGTCCCAACTTTTTTGAGATGTGTTGATGCCATGAAATTTAAAATCAACTTATTTTTCCCTTAAAATTATACATTTTCTTATTAAACATTTCTTATTAAACATTTTCTTATTAAAAAATTAAACATTTGATATGTCATCTATGTTGTATTCTGAATAAAATATTGAAATTTGAAACTTCCACATCATTAGGGCCCGAGCACCGATGGTGTGAGGACCCTATTGGAATTGCTCAGCCAAAATTTTTTTCTTCTCCAAAATGAATTGCATTTTTGAGGGCCTAAACGTTCTCAAAAACTCATGAAACTTTGCACACACGTCAGAAGTGGTGAAAATTTACATCTGATATGGGTTTCAGAATTAGGTGTGGCAAAATGGCTCGATAGCGCCACCTACAAAATTTCAATTAAGCGCCCTTCGTGCTACGTTTCACGTACAGTTATGAAATTTGGCAGACAGATGTAACAGCCAAATACAGACAAAAAAGCCCCTGGGTTCAAATTTTGTAAACCCAACAGGAAGTGAGATATTTTGAATTTTCTCTACAAAATTTTGGCAGTTTTTGCCATTTCCACATGTTGTACTTTAACAAACTCCTCCTAGAGCTTTAATCAGATCAAACATCATATTTGGTCAGTCTAATCTAAAGGCCTTTGCGATGTTAAATTGCGCAGATCTAGAGTTTTCGCTGAAGGGCGAGTCCGTGGCGGCCTGGCAAAGATTGATGTTTCGCCATGAAACAGGAAGTTGTTGTAACCCGGGCATACAATGTCTGATCTGCCCCAAACTTCACATGTTTTATTAGAGTCCTGACCTGAAGACATCTATATGACAATATTCAGTTACAGTCATAGCGCCACCTGGGGGCAACAGGAAATGACATGTTTTACACTGTGATTAACTCCTCCTAGAGATTTAATCAGATCAATGTCATTTTTTGTCAGTCTAATCTAAAGGCCTTTGTGACGTTAAATTGCGAAGATCTAGAGTTTTCGTTGAAGGGCGTGTCCGTGGTGACCGACAAAGTCTGATGTTCCGCCATGAAAGAGGAAGCCGTTGTAACTCAGGCATACTATGTCTGATCTGCTCCAAACTTCACATGTGTGATAAGAGTCCTGGCCTGAACATATCTATATGCCAATATTCCGTTAGTCATAGCGCCACCTGCTGGCAACAGGAAATGGTATGCTTTACCTTGTAATTCCCTCCCAGAACCACATTTCAATATGCCACAAAGTACCAAACATACTAGAAACACGTTAAATCATGCAACACTTGGCTAAGTGCTAATGTATGCGATTAACGCCATGAAACAGGAAGTTGTTGTAACTCAGGCATATGATGTCCGATCTGCTCCAAACTTCACGTGTTTGATAACAGTCCGGGTCTGAACACATCTATATCGCAATATTTGGTTATGGTCAAAGCGCCACAAAGCAGGAAGTGTGGCAATTCGAAATGACTCAATGGCATAATTCTCCTGTATTCATTCGCTTACATGCTAGTCGACCACTGTTCTCTGTTTTCCTAAGGCCAACGGGTGGCGGTGAGCCCTGGTGCGAGGGCCCTTTCATCGCTGCTTGCAGCTTTAATTGCATTCTGTTTTTATTCACAATTTGTACAGTGTCCCAACTTTTTTGGAATCGGGTTTGTAGATCAGATACAGTCCAAGGAAAAAAATCTCAACTAATGCTGTAAACTATACAGGGATTCAGTTGGTAGGCCTACTACATTTCTATAACACTGAAGGTTAATATTAACTGACACTGTACACAAACACTTAAATTACACACAAGGAGTTTTTATATATATATATATATATATATATATATATATATATATATATATATATATATATATATATATATATATATATATATAAATAAAAACTCTTTGTGTGTAAATATATATATATATAATTTTTATATATAATTACATAATTATGTTTTTACTCCAATTCGTTTTTTGAAATATAAACATTTATATGGTGGCTGTCATATAAACTTGACATATTTATACATACATTAAATACTGAAGAACAGTAAAAATATAATAAATTTGTTATATGGTGATGCATATATTTAGCAAAATGCTGCTCTCTAGAGTTAATTTTTTTTACCTGACTAACAAGTTTATGGTCTGAACGGCTTTTCTGAGGTAAATGTAACATTACGTCAAATGCTGTTTTATTGACATCTTTCCGTGGTTGAAACATTGATTGAGTAATTATATGAGACATGATACGGATTTCGGCAAGTTATACTGTATCTTTTAACATACCTTCTGATGTTCATTTATGTTTATTTCATGTGGTAACTCGTAGTAAAGTGAAAGAGATGATCAGTTCACGCTTCACTTGAACTAAAGCGCTACAGCGTTCTGTCAGGCCACATTAAAGAGTGCCAAAACTGTATCTATTGTTTGAATTTCCTAATAAAATCAACTTTGTTTCTTATTAAGAGTAACAAAGCACAAAGCTAACTGCAGTTTTTTTAATTGGATGGATGGGAGATGGTTTACATTGTCATGTTCATCAACTGAAAACTGTACAAGTTAAAAGATTGATTCTTGGGATTTAAGAATCGATATCGAATCGATTAAAACCGAGAAAACAATATTTTTTACCCAGTCCTTGAAAAAAAATGTAATATTATATAGAAAACACGTTTTCAAAATTAAATAACTGGCTTTTATATTGCTGTTGTAACATAAGTCAAAGCAAAAAAATTAAAATTCAAATATTATGTTTTGTTCAAACTAACATTAGCGTAATGTTGTACAGAATAAACCTGACAACAAATACTTTCAAGTAAATTAAAATATGAATGCATAGTGCTTGTTGCAATACATAATTTCATTTTGTTTTTTGTTTTGCTGTCCATCCCCCCAAAAAATATATAAACTATACATAAAAAAATTTAATTATAATAATAATAATAGACCAATTTTATATAATAATGTATTTTATATAATACATAAAAACATAACATCACTTTTTTCCTTTCATATTTTCTGTGTTTGAAAATTGCTGGATCATACCACAATAACTGACTGGCATTGCTAAAAATTTAAAAAATGGTGTGGCAGTTTTTGTGAATGAGTGTAGAGAAAAAATAAAGGTCAGATCAGAACTTGAAATAATAAACAATCTGAAAAAAATCTAGCTTAACCCTTATAGGGTCTTTGGGGTCTGCACAGACCCCAAACGATGTTTGCTCAAATAAAAAAAAAATGCTCTCTTTGTCCAAATGGCATGAAACTTTGTACAGTTGTTAACACTTTCTAGATCTACAAAGAAAAAAAATTGGAGTGATATCTTGTTTTTATGTTAGTGTAAAAAAAAAGGTCACACTCAGGGTCTTGGGGGTCTCCACAGACCCCAGGCAACAAAATGTAATTTTGTAACAAAATAATAGTTTTTTTTAAACAAATGTAATTTTACTCTGTTTATTAATGTTTTTACTCAATGTCTGTGCAGTTTTTGGAGGATTTATCATATTTGTTAAATTTATATAAATAAATTAAAAAATATGTTTTAAAATAGGTTTTTATACAAAAACAGCTTTTTATGTAAAATTCACTTTATAAAAGACCCACATTTCTAACTTTCATTCATGGGGATAACATGGATAATTTGACATGGTTTAGTGTAAGATTTTTGTCCATCTTTTGGAAAATGCAGTTTTAAAAGTAAAAAACAATGCACAAACATGGAGTAAAAACATTAATAAACAGAGTAAAATTACATTTGTTTAAAAAAAACAAGTATTTTGTTACAAAATTGCATTTTGTTGCCTGGGGTCTGTGGAGACCCCGAAGACCCTGAGTGTACTTCCCAAACGAAGATCAAGGGTTAAAAAAAAGACCAAGGGTTAAAAAAAAAAAAAAGTCTAACAAGTTCTCCATTTCATTAATCTGGAAAACCTGGCATATCTGGTGGCTTCCTCAAAAGCACTTGCACTTGCACTTGCACAAAGTACAGTATACATTTCCCTCCTCTTGTTCTCCTTTTCTGGCTCACTCATTTGTCTCCTCCCATAAATGCCTTTACCTCATTGTTAAAAGTCACCAGTGCCACTCTTCGGTGAGGTGAGGTCTTCTGCAGGGAGGACAGCACCATCTGAAGAGCTTCTTGGACTCCCTGAACCCAAAAAATGAGAATAACTTCACATGTATGGTGCCTGTTTATATAAGCAAAACTTCAGAGGTCACCTCTCACCTGCAGTCGTGAAATATATGTGGGTGATCGCATGCTGTTTCCAGGAGAGATCTGAGAGAAGAATATGTTTAATATAAACAAAATATCAAATAAAGAGTGTTGAAAACATAATGACAGCTCTGGCCGTCTGTAATGAAAGAAGGCACCTCAGAAGTGACGCTCATACTTCCGGAAATGTCCACGCACAGCACAATTAGCATGTCGTCTAGATTCTCATAGTCCGTGTCCTCGTTGTCATCCATGTAAAGTATATCCCTGCCTGGAGGAGAGCGCAAGGGAAACCGCCCCGCCTTTAGTGCCGCCAGAGAGTAAACGTTCTCCTTCCCACAAAACTCACAGTTCCACATCTAGAAAAAAATCCCCACAGGAATCACGTTTATCAAAAGTAAATGACATTTCAACACTAATATCAGATGCACAAATGGATTTTGCACCTATTGGTATAACTTACTATTGTTGTTTGGTGTGTCTCTGGGCTGCTTGCAGAGGACATGACGGCATTGCATTTCCCACAGTGCACTGGTTTCTGGCTGCTCTGTATAGCAGATGCTACGGAGACAGTAAGTGGGGTGGTTTGAATTGAAAACACTTAAAAAAAGTACTTCAAAAAAGACTGTTTAGAAGTTTAGCACACCTTTAGTCATGTCCACAAGGCTTCCGACTTTTAGTGACACTACGTTTACATTAGCTTTAAGTCGAGTCTCTCCATTATTCTCCAGCCCTGATAGAGAGAGAGAGAGAGAGAGAGAGAGAGAGAGAGGAAAAACAGTATATAAAGGTTCAAGAACAGATTTTGTTGTGTTATTCAGCTAAAAAAAAACAAAAAAAAAAACAAAAACAATCAACTGACTGAACCTGTTTATTATCAAGTACAAGGTATTTGCATAACTGAATATTTTCTGTGTATGTTTGTGTTATAAAGGAGGAGTGAATGTGTTCTCACCTCTGGGTGGTAATGGTGGTGGGCGAGATCTAGACAGACTCTTCCTCTGCTGTATGTTACGGGGTGGAACAGGTGGTGGAACCAATGATGGAGCTTAAAAAAAAGTTTGAATTAATAATAAAAATAATATAGTATCGTGAACAAATAAAAGCCATTTAAAAATGTGGGGTCAGTAATATTTATCAAAGAATCCAAAAAAAAAAAAAAAAAAAGTATGACAGTTGATGACTGATTACAACATTGATAATAATAATAATAATAATAATAATAATAATAATAATAATAATAATAATAATAATAATAATAAATAATAATAATAATAATAATAATAATAATAAAGGTTTCCTGGGCAGCAAATCAGCATATTAGAATGATTTCTGAGGGATCATATGACACTGAAGAATAGTGTAATCTTAGGAATAAATTACATTTTAAAATATATTCAAATAATAATAATAATAATAATAATAATAATAGTAATAATAAAACAGTTATTTTAAAATGTATTAACATATCACAATTTAACTGTTTTTACTGTATGAATAAAGATTTTTTTAGCACCCACTCATCAACATGCACTTGAAAATGCACAGATCTCATCAGCTTTTAACACCCACAAAAAGGATGTGATGCTATTTTTTCCAACGAACAATTTCTTTCGAGAGCATTCATCTTTCACCTAAAGTCTTTTGAACTGAAAGTGGTTCCACTCAACATTATTGTCTTTTTAAAGGAGCTTTACAGAAGAATTGAATTCTGCTTGCATCAATGAATCATTAGTTTCCTTTTTATCACTATAAAGCTGCTTTGAAAACATTCTGTGTTGTATAAAGCATTATATAAATGAAGGTGACTTGATAAAGTAAATCAAATAAAATTAGATCAAACCAAACTTTTCAAATTCTGTATCAGAACTAGTAACAAAAACAACTGGTACAAAAACATTACAACATTAAAAAAGAAATCTCATTCCTCATTTCGAGCAAGCTCACAAATACAGAGATAATACGAGCCTCTTCACTCAATACAAACAGTCTTTATAAAGCAATGCTAAAATGAAAAACAATGCGCCGTTTACCTGGTTTCTGAATAAAGGTAACGCGGTTGTCGTAAGGATGATCTGAGACAGACTGAGCTCTGGACAGACTACAGGGAAGAGTGGAGGCAGAACCTACAAAACATGTGCAATCATGTGGAACAGATGGAGTTATACACTGACTGACTATGTGTGCAATAAAATATAATAGTTCCCCAGTACACTATATGGGGCAAGTTGTCACAGTTGGACCATGCCTATTATTAGACACTATTTAAAGGGTTAGTTCACCCAAAAATGAAAATTCTGTCATTTATTACCCTCATGCCGTTCCACACCCGTAAGACCTTCGTTTATCTTCGGAACACAAATTAAGGTATCTTAGTTGAAATCCGATTTCTCCGTGAGGCCTCCATAGGGAGCAATGACACTTCCTCTCTCAAGATCCATAAAGGTAGTAAAAACATATTTAAATCGGTTCATGTGAGTACAGTGGTTTAATATTAATATTATAAAGCGACGAGAATATCTTTGGAGCGCCAAAAATAACAAAATAACGACTTATTTAGTGATGGCCGATTTCAAAACACTGCTTCAGGAAGCTTCAGAGCATAAACGAATCAGTGTGTCGAATCATGGCTGCGTCCGAAAACCTAGGTAGCTGTCTTGCTGCCTCGCTGTCTTATAAGAGAATGACTTGTACGGCAGCGTTTGTGCATGAAGGTACCTCACGAAATTGATTTCGGACAGACTTCTGAGGCAGTGTAACAGTTTAATGATCTACAGCAATATAGCGTGAGCTTTGGTGAGAACTAAACAAATATTTAATTACTACAGTAGTAATTTCTCAATAGAAATGATATCAAAATTGAAATATGTTGATCAAAATCGTACATTTATACACAAAGTGAGCAGCAAACGCAACCTTCGGACGCCATCTTTATTTTTCTAGCTCAACTGTCACAGAATGGAAAGCACAGGATTGTGGGATATCAAAGGCAGCTAAGGATACATCTATGCTTCCTTCAAAAATCGATCTGAGGAAGGTATCTCATGAGAGAGGAAGTTAAGCTAACATTGGATTCGGACGTGCCTTGATGCCTTCTTACCTTGAAATGTGTCCTCGGAAGGCAGCATTTTTCAGTTTTCGGACACAGCCCATGATTCAGATCGTGTGAAATCACGTGACTTTGGCGCTCCGAACATCAGATTCGATACACTGATTCACTGTGCGCCGATGCTTCATGAAGCAGTGTTTTGAAATCGGCCATCACTAAATAAGTCGTTATTTTGTTATGTTTGGCGCTCCAAAAATATTCTCGTCGCTTTATAATATTAATATTGAACCACTGTGCTGCCGATTTAAATATGTTTTTAGTACCTTTATGGATCTTGAGAGAGGAAATGACATTGTTTCCTATGGAGGCCTCATGGAGCCATCGGATTTTAACTAAAATATCTTAATTTGTGTTCCGAAGATTAACGAAGTTCTTACGGATGTGGAATGGCATGAGGGTAAGTAATAAATGACAGAATTTTCAATTTTGGGTGAACTAACCCTTTAATGTCATTTTGTTTCAGTTACATTTTAACAGTAAAATAATTATGAAGTACAAAACAACTGACAAATCAGCACAATTTAAAGGCAACATACAATAATATTAAACCAACAAATACATAAGCACATGACAACCTGACACTGAATCCAACATAAAAAAAAAAACACAGCTAGAGAAAGCAAGTATGTGTAACTGGACTTTGTTGCTAAGATACAACCCTTGTGACAACTTCCCCTTAATACATTTTTTTTTAGTAAATCTCTCTCTTTATGTCTCATCAGAATCATCTCAGCTCTAACAATAAATGTTAATAGCCGACAGTTCTCCATTCTCTTTAATGCATTCAGAGCTCAAGACTAACCTTGATTTGTGACTTTAGCTTCATCTTCTGTTAAGCTCTCAGACCTCCAGTTACACACAACATGACTGCAAGCAAACTCCATCTCTGTGGGTGACAGAAAAGGAATTGTTGACAAAAATAAGTGAGAAATTATAGCTGCATCGAGTTCTATTCTTTACAGTCAAGTTAAATATGAACCCATAACGCCAACACACCTTAAAACGACAACTTAAGCATTCTCCTGGTCATGTGCACAGAAAATGGCAGATAATGTGTTTCTATGTAGTTCAGGCAAAATTCTAGTTCTTTTCTAAGACTTTCATTTCCTGCTAAAATGGTTCAGTTTTACTTTGATCTCAGTAGCTGAAGGCAGTTACACTTGTGGTAAACAATGTGGCATAGTTGCTTGCCTTGTAAAACGACCTCAATCTAGAAAATTACCTGATTTATCATTAAATGAAAGCTAGTATGTGGTTGTCCTTTCTTCTTTCCTTTTCGTTTCTATAAGAGTTTGCAGAAACCAAGGGTAAACACACCCCGGTCTCATTATTTACATAAGATGTACATTGTAAAATAATGTCATGATTCTATGAGAAATGGAGCAAACTGAGTGAGGTATTGAAAATAAAAGGTCACATACTCTCACACATACAACTAAAACACACACAAAAAAATGCTTATAACATATAATCGTGAGGGTTTCAATCTCTTATAAACTGTAAGGTACAATGTTTAAAACGCACCTACCTGGTGACGGCAGTTCAAAATGACGCGTATGTCATTCAGCTTGGGTAGAAAGCCAGCAACATTACGGTCCTGCTCTTCACATACCTACTGTGCACTTTTGACTGTGTGCTTGAAGATACAGGAAGTCAGGAAACTGTGGGTACAAGACTAGAAGGTAAAGAAAGAACGGAAAAAGTCAGACAGAAACGAAAGAAGACGTCCAGCTCAAATATTAAAGTGTATATTTAAAAACATTATTCTTTGCTATTCCTCCTTCACCTAACATGGACTCTGACCCGGATGTCAGGCTTACCTTTGTATGTAAAGATAATTCAGTCATTTAATCATTATCAGCATTGCAGTGTTATTGTCTGATTTCACACTCTGTTTAATGTAAATAGATCATCACACTTACTACACATCATCATCACTCAAGGCACAAAACTGGATTGTCAAATTCTCTGTGTAGACGTGTATGAACGCGTGGGTGGGTGTGTGGGTATTGTGAGCACATAATACTTAACATGCAGGGGGAAAACATTACAATAAATGCATTGTCATCGTATTAAAGGGTTAGTTCACTCAAAAAAAAAAAAATATTTATATTTTTGGAGAAATGTCTGTATTATTTTATATTCCACAGAGAGAGAGTTATACTGATTTATACTGATTTGGAATGAAATGAGGGTGAGTAAATGGTGACAGAATTTATTTATTTTTTTGAGTGAACTATTCCTTTTACATCTGATTATTCAAAATGATGTCATCACAGATTAAAATATAGCAGTTTTTATTAGTTACATTTATTCATTTTACAATACTGAAAACTGTAAACAAGAACAATTCAACTTCAAAGCCCTCTCATTTTAACAATGTTTGGTCTTAGTCACTTTTATTGTTTTGTTATTGGCAGTGTATTGATGAATTATTTATTCAATATTTTCATTAAAGCTGAAGAGTTAAGGCTGTAGTTAACGGCACCAAATTGCAATACACAAATTATGACTCGTTTTAAACAGGTTTCTTGGACCAAACCCACACAAATGATTGAGCCAGTATATATACATAAAGTATTTTAAGGTTTTTACAAATCAAACAGCATCTTAAAGATCTGCAAAAATCATTGCTAGCAAACTCTTGTGTTTTGTTTATAACCTTTTGCTTTACTGTTCCTTAAAGTGCCCCTATTATGCTTTTTTGAATATTACCTTTCATGCAGTGTGTACTACAGCTGTTTGTGAAGGTTAAAGGTCTGCAAAGTTTTAAAGAACAAAGTGCACGACAAATAAAATTGTCTCCTAAAATCGATTCTGAACAGCACAAATGCATCATCAGCAATTACAGTCTCACATCCTGTTACAAATCTACGTAAAAATGTAATGCCAGCATATGGTCTTCATTGGCTGCCAGCGAATGTCTACTTTTGACCCTCAAATACTTTACTGTAGAGGCCTGGAAAAGTTTGGTTCATGCTGTCGTCATGTCGAGAAGACATTGGCTGCGTCCGAAAACCTAGGTAGCTGTCTTGCTGCCTCACCATCTTATAAGAGAATGACTTGTATGGCATCGTTTGTGCATGAAGGTTCCTCACGAAAATGATTTCGGACAGACTTCTGAGGCAGTGTAACAGTTTAATGATCTACATCAATATAGCGTGATTTGGTGAGAACTAAACAAATATTTAATTACTACAGTAGTAATTTCTCGATAGAAATGATATCAAAATTGAAATATGTTGATCAAAATCGTACATTTATACACAAACTGAGCAGCAAACGCAACCTTCGGACGCCATCTTTATTTTTCTAGCTCAACTGTCACAGAATGGAAAGCACAGGATTGTGGGATATCAAAGGCAGCTAAGGATACATCTATGCTTCCTTCAAAAATCGATCTGAGGAAGGTATCTCATGAGAGAGGAAGTGAAGCTAACATTGGATTCGGACGTGCCTTGATGCCTTCTTACCTTGAGTATGTGTCCTCGGAAGGCAGCATTTTTCAGTTTTTGGACGCAGCCATTGTTTTCGGTTCTGTGAATCTACTTTGCTGCACTTCAAAAGGATGAGGACTCACGCTGGAATTTATATGGAAAAAACGACGCCATCATTCGTATCACTGTTTATCAAGTGCTGAGGAAGCCTCCGCAGCTGAAATTTAGATATGGTAATTGGCGTTTAGTTTCTGACACCCACTCTGTAAGCCGTAGACCAATCACAACAGACTGGACCATCTGACCAATCAGAAGAGTAGGCTCTCAGAAAGGAGGGGTTTAGAGAGAGAGAATCCTCTTTGAGAAATTAGGTCATGTGCAATGTATATTATAAGACAATTAAAGTTGTTGTTGTTTTGTTTTTTACCTTGGATGCATGTAAATCTATTGTAGGAGACCTCCAAAACAAAATTAGGAACCTTTAAAATAGCATAATAGGGTAATTTAGTAAGCTTCTTTAACTCTCTTCCTTCAAAGAATGGAATATGGCCTTCAGAATGGCGGCTACTGCCACGGCACCGGGGTCAGGCTGGGTCTGATGTTCAGATGCAACGTAACTGGCACGTCCAGCCCTTGCAGTGAGACTGCGGGTAGATTCCGCTCCTAAATCTGCTTTCTGTAACAGAAAGGCATGAGGCTAATATTATAGATGCAAGAAATTTTGAGAAAACTGCAAAAGAAAAAAATTGCTAAAGTGACAGTCCATACCTTCACTGCTGCTTGTAGTATAGCCATGTGACCATCAGGAGGTGCTGTGGAAAGTTTCATCAACTCCTCCACAGCAGGGCATAGGGCATCAAGCTAAAAGATAACACATAAGGTCAGTTTTATCAATGATTTAATGAAGGTCCAAGGGTAAGATTTACAGGTTAATTATTTCAAAAACACTGCTCAAGCAGATCAATCTTTGATATACATGGATATAAACACCATGGTTTGTCAATATACATATTTATCCAAAATACTGTTCATGTACATACAATTAACTATTCAGGTAAACAGGGAACTACACTAATGTTCAAAGGTAAGTTTATTTTATTTATTTATTTTTTTTATTAAAGAAATTAATACTTTTATTCAGCGAGGATGCATTAAATTGGTCAAAAGTGACAGTAAAGACATTTATAATTTTACAAAATAATTCATATTTCAAATAAATATCACAGCTTCCACAAAAATATTGAGTAGCACAACTGATTTCAACATTGATAATAATATGAAATGTTTCTTGAGTAGCAAATCAGCATATTAGAATGATTTCTGAACGATCATGTGACTGAAGACTAGAGTAATGGTGCTGAAAATTCAGCTTTGTATCACAGGAATAAATTACATTTTAAAATGTATTAAAACAGAAAACAGTTATTTTAAATTGCAATAATATTTCATAATTTTACTGTTTTTAATTTTGGTCAAATAAATGCAGCCTTGATGAGCATAAGACTTTTTCCCCCCAAACTTTTGAACGCTAGTGTAATTCATGCATATATTAGCTAATCTGCGTTTACTATTTACTAATTAAAGAACAGAGATTACCATTTCTTTGTACAACAATGACTACAACTAGAATTTGACTCTTAATTTCTCTCTCAATCATACCATGGTCCGATCTCCTGGTTCAGCACCTCCATATCTGTCAGAAAAGGAATAAATTTGCGATAAAATGACACACATCTTTATACTTTATACACTGTGCCAAACTGTAAACTTGGCAACTATACTGAATATATTAAAGTATAAAGAAAAACAATTCAGAATGTGTTCATCTAATAATGGTTTCACACTGACCTCTTCATGGCCTCTGTCCCAGCATGCAATGCCTTGGCCCAAGCAGCACCATCACAGTTTTGTTTGAGATGAGGGGCAGCCGCGGACAAAAACAAGCAATATAACTGGGGAGAAAAAGATAACAGATCAATTGATTATTTCATGAGAAATTCATAATCATTTTGTTTTCATTTTGTTAGGGTGTGTTCACACTTGGCATGTCTGGTTTGATTAAAACAAACTCTGGTGCAATTGCTCTGCTAGTGCGGTTCATCTGAAAAAGTTTAAATGCTGCTATTCGAAACCCTGGTGAACACCAAACAAGTGGATCGATAAAAGGTGGGTCTCGGTCCACTTCCAAGCGAACTCTGATGTGGTTGACTGGAATATGAATCCAACAAAGACAAACACATCTAAACAAACCAAAAACAGGACGTAATGTCACAAGATGTGACCCTAAAAGAACAGAATGCTCAAGCACACTTGGTTCTCCTTATCATAGGAGCTACACTGCCTGTTACAGTTTGGTACAGGTATCAGAAACATCTCCTTGCAGCAGATCTCCGTTTATGTGCAACGGAAGAATTCTTTCCGCTGCTTTTACTTCTTTTAAAGCTGCCCTCGAATGAAAAATTGAATTAATCTTGGCATAGTTAAATAACAAGAGTTCAGTACATGGAAATGACATACAGTGAGTCTCAAACTCCATTGTTTCCTCCTTCTTATATAAATCTCATTGGTTTAAATGACCTCAGAGGAACAGGCGAATCTCAACATAACACCGACTGTTACGTAACAGTCGGGGTGTACGCCCCCGATATTTGCATATGCCAACCCATGTTCCCAACATTATGAAAGGCATTAGATGGAGCGATAATAACTGACATGATCCATGATATCATGATATTTTTAGTGATATTTGTAAATTGTCTTTCTAAATATTTCGTTAGCATGTTGCTAATGTACTGTTAAATGTGGTTAAAGTTACCATTGTTTCTTACTGTATTCACGGAGACAAGAGCTGTCGCTATTTTCATTTTTAAACACTTGCAGTCTGTATAATTCATAAACACAACTTCATTCTTTATAAATCTCTCCAACAGTGTAGCATTAGCCGTTAGCCAAGGAGCACAGCCTCAAATTCATTTAGAATCAATGTAAACAATATAACAGTATACAATATTCACATAATCGGACGCATGCATGACGAACACTTTGTAAGGCCATCCTTAAAAATATTTTGGTTTGCAGTAACAGTAAAAAAAAAAAAAAAAAAAAGGGTCGGTAGGTCGGTCTATATTTTTTTTTTCAAGTTTCAATGTAAAAAAAAAATACAATTTTGGTGATGGGGAATACGTAGGTATGAATTTAAACAAATTAGCATATCGTGACGTCACTGACTGGGTCTTTCAACCCGTGCCTTCGGGCGCAGCCGTGTTTCCACTGTCACTTCCGGGGCTTGATCGTGCCTCATCGGGGCTTCCTTGGGGCCAACGGCCCGGGTTTTTCGGCCCGCCGAATAACTTGGTCCAAAGCGGGCCAGCTCGGTCTTGAGGAGGGAGACGGAGGCGCCGATGATTACATGTAGGTTACCAGCTAACACCAGCATTAAAGACTTTTAAAATCATTTTAGCTCAAAACTCACTTTCAGACAGCAGCAAGTGTTTTAAATAACTTATGTTTGTGATCAGATGTGGATTCTGATCACCAAGACTATGCGGGCTATTACCATAGTAAACATGGTAAATATGACGGCTTAAAGAAATCAGAGAAATATACGTAGGCTATCACAATCATGTAATTATTTTATCTGTCAGCACGTCTCGTCTCTCAACGGGTTGAGACGAAGCGAACGCACCGGCCATAGTGTGACATCCGTTAACTAATAATGTAAACATAGATGACGGTTTTTATTTCAAAGAACGAACGTAGCCTTCGTTTGTATGTAGGCCTAGGCTAATTATATATTTACAATACTTACTAAAATATAATTAATATTATTTTATTGCTTTTGTATTAGTTGTTTGAAGAGTAAAAAAAAAATAAAAAATTGGTCGCTCTTAACGCAAATTTACAACCGGCAAGTCGGTCGGACTTAAAGCAAAAAAAAATAAAAATTTGAGTCGGTCCTAAATTGACAGGGTCGGTCGGGTTACGGCAAACAAGAATATTTTTAAGGATGGCCTAAAGATCTATTTGAGTGTTATATTAGCTGTGTGAACTTTGTTTAGGCACTGTTTAAGGCAAGCGTGAGCTCCGTGGGCGGGGAGCACGAGATTTAAAGGGGCCGCAGCCTGAATTGGAGCATATTTAATGATGCCCCAAAATAGGCAGTTAAAAAAATTAATTAAAAAAAATCTATGGGGTATTTTGAGCTGAAACTTCAGACACATTCAGGGGACACCTTAGACTTATATTACATTTTGTAAAAAAACGTTAGATGGCACCTTTAACATTTTATAAGCTCTTCACAAATTCTCACTGGTAAAAATACCATATGTCCATGCATACAACGAGTGCATTAAGCCCATCTCACAGCATTGGATTCTTAGTAAGTTTCCACACAAAATACACATCATAAAGGCTGTTATTTTTTGTTGTTGTTGACGTGAAGTGTGAATAGTAAGTGAACCAGGACTAAATGTTTCATTTTCTTCTTTGGTGCAGACTAAACAATCAGCCAATCAGAATCCACCCCACTTTAAGAGCTTGAGCATTTAAAGCGACAGATGACTTAACCGCAGCGAGTGCTTAGAATAAATGGTGTGATATTGTCTGCAGGTGTGGACACTAATATAGTTATCGTTCTTGGTGTGAATGGGTCTTTACACTAATTTATCAGCTCAAGCATTGGTTTAGAGCTTCAAGTGTCTGAACCTGATGTAAATGCACATACCGCCCCTGAGGATCCTCCCATCCTATCCTGGACCAACAGAGCCAGATCTGCAAGAAGCTGGCCAAGGTTGCCAGGGATTCTACTGGTCTGGAGCCACTCCTGAATGGCTGAAGTAGACGACATTGTGAAAGAAAATTGCATTTCAACAGCATTATTTATGAACATAAAATTAAGTAATATGTTGGTTTAAATAATATGTGCATTGTTTGAATGTTGAAAATGTTTTACCATTAGCTGCAAGAGCATGTGTGCTCCCACAATCTCCATCCCCTGCTGCGCGGTCCAAAGCATTGAGTTCCTCTTGGCGCTGCAGGAGGATTTTGCACACTGACTCCAAAACCAGGCGAATGACGGAGGAAAGCGAGCCTATGAAGCAGTATTTCAGTAAATATACAATACCATTCAAGTAAGATTTAATACTTTCAACATATATACATTAAATTGATCAAAAGTGACAGTAATAGACATAGACATTTATAATGTTACAAAATATTTTTCAATGCTGTTCTTTTGAATTTTCTAGTCATCAAAGAATCCTGCTTCATCTTTGTCATCACAGGAATAAATTACATTTTAAAATATATTAAAATAGAAAACAGCTAATTTAAATTTTAAATTTACCGTCATTATATTTATCTGAAGCTGCGGCGAGTTTTTCTGCAGGTTCCATGAACAGGTTCCTCCCACTCACAGAGGTCGTGCTGAGGTTTGGCCAGGCTGGGGCTGTGGTTTTAGCATCTGAGGAAGACCGATCAGTGACGCTTCACATACACTGCACTTTATATATAGGTAAGTATGCTTGTAAAATTGGATTTAAAGTGAACTCACCAAACAGTCTGAGCATCTCTTCATCAACCTTCATTAAAGAAAGAGACATTCCCGCCATCTCCAGTGATGTCATGAATGATCCCGACATCACCCTGACAACCAGCACACCACGCTCCTCTGAAAAGCAGCGAATCGAATCAGAAACAGTCAACACCAGTTGAAGACATTAATTTCTTAACAGTATAATGAACTACAAATATTTGCATATAATAAGATTAGAAAGTTGAAACAGTTAAAAAAGTTAACAGAAAAAAAGATGTAAGCTGAATGTTAAATAGTGTTGTGCTACTTGAGTCTCACCTAGGCAATGTACAGCTGCTTTGGAAATTACAGCCATTTCCAAACATGAGAGACCACCAAGATT
The DNA here is from genome assembly GCF_024489055.1 of Chanodichthys erythropterus. Classification (NCBI taxonomy): domain Eukaryota; kingdom Metazoa; phylum Chordata; class Actinopteri; order Cypriniformes; family Xenocyprididae; genus Chanodichthys; species Chanodichthys erythropterus. The sequence continues at coordinate 12,161,196 of NC_090231.1, read as the reverse complement.
ATTCACGCACAGCACCACCTTCTCTCCTGTTAGAGAAATACATTGTTGAATACACATTCATGTAAACAGACACCTTCAGATTCAACCCTGTTACACATCATACCTGACTTCAGTGACAGATGTGATTTGCTCGAGGAATCAGTCATGTGACTTATTAAAGTTTTCACAACTTCATCAGCTGAGGCCACCTAAAAACACTCAAAACCATCAATCTCAAAGGACCATACATTGCTTTTTATTGTTGGATTGGATGATCGGCTCTTTATTGTTGAAAAGACTCACTTTTGATCTCTTAATACCGGGTTCTCCATGGATCCCTAGACAAATAAATGTACAGTATATAATTTAAATATATAAATATAATATATATTAACACACTATTGTTCAAACATTTGGAATCAGTAAGATTTTTTGCAAGAATCTGACACATGAAATTAATCAAAGGTGACAGTAAAGACATTTATAATTGTATAAAAGACTTCTAATTTAAAATAAATGCTGTTTAAATAAATGAATAAATAAATGCTTTTGAACTTTCTATTCACATTAAGCAACAAAATTAAGCAGCACAACAATGTTTTTAACATTGATAATAATCAGAAACATTTCTTGAGCACCAATATGATGCTGAAAATTCACCTTTTCCATCACAGAAATAAATTATATTTTACAATATATTCATATAGAGAATAGTTCTTTTAAATTCTAATAATATTACTGTTTTACTGTAATTCTGTTAAATAAATAAAATATAGCCTAAATTTATTTATTATAAAATTATATAAATAAATTAAAAAAATATATATATATATTATATATATATATATATTATATAAAATTTTATTTATTTAATTGTATTTTTTTTTTTATTTTATATATATATATTTATTTATTACACACACACACACACACACTTACTGCTAATTCATTAAAAAATTTTTATCTTTACTCTTTTTGTTATAAATCTCTCCTACCCAGTCCCAGCTCCATCTCTCCTGGTGGAAGCTGGAAAGTTGGAAGGCATCCGGGCACACTGCATGGAGACAGACTAACACCCATTGTGCCTGTCAAAACACCATAAAAATATATATTTTTTTTGTAACACTTTACAGTTAGGTCTCATTTTAAACATTAGTTAATTAATTAATCCAGCTGTTTATTGTTTGTTCACGTGAGTTCACAATGCATTAACTGTGAGTTAAAGCGTTAAGTGCATGTTAACAAATACATTTGATTTTAATAATGTATTAGTAAATGCTGAAATTAACATTAACTAAGAGCAATAAATGCTGTAGAAGTATTGTTCATTCTAAGTTCATGTTAACTAATGAAACATTTTTGTAAAGTGTTACCATTTTTACATAGGAAAATGGCTGGACTTTCACATTGGAAAGTTTTATGTAGAACTGCATCATTTAAAGCTACAATATGTACATTTTTCGCTGTTAGAGGTCGCCTATTCAAAACAAAGGCAGAGTTAGAGTGTGTAATCTTGGGAGATGTTGTCTTCACCTCACAGTCAGTGGAAAAGAATCGGTGGAAATCATGTTCATGAATGAGATTTTAAAGGTTTCTGGATATTTTACTGCATATTGTAGCTTTAAGGCGCTATATCAATCCAAATGGTACTATGCTGGTCTTTCTCACCAATATTTTTTGTTGCTTTGTTCACCCATGCAACAATTTCATCCAAAGGACAGCCTTTCTCTGCCAGAGCTCCAGCTAGCTAAAAAACAAATTTATTTTTTATTTTTTTATTATTATGATTTGATTGATAATGCAACTGATTAATATAGCCATGTCAAGCTTATTATAGTACCTTATGAATGAACACAGTTCCACAAATGCCTCTCCTGCCGGCCTTGCTGGGCTGAGCGAAGGCGCAGTCATCGGCGACAATCACCATGTCCACCTGGACGCCCTGTGATCTGGCCTGTTCAACAGCTATGCCAAAGTTTAGACGGTCACCCGTGTAGTTCTTCACGATGAGCAGGACTCCTGAAGCGCCTCCCTTCCACAGAGTCAGAATGGCAGCCAGCACACTGCCTGGAGGAGGGGACGCAAATACGGCTCCCGCCACAGCTCCAGACAGCATCCCCATGCCAATGTAACCTGAATGAGAGTGAGACTTGTCAAATATGAAACAGTTCTGAAGCTCAAGTACAGCATGGTACTAGCAACACCAAGGTCCTAGGTTCGATTCCCAGGGAATCCAAGAACTGTTACACTGTTCATATGCGAGTCACGTTTGCTAAAAGCATCTGCCACATGCATAATAGTACATTATCGTTCAAACGTTTGGGATGTAATTTACAGAGCTAAATCAAGTTTTTTCCTTTTAAATACAGTTATGACAATAGCACTGTAGTAACTACAGTATTTATGGTATTTTGTGGAGGAGTATCCACCTTATTCCTACGCCCCATGATGCTTTGCGCGAATTATGGGTGTAACTTCCATTTAGCTGTAAACAGTCAGTGAAAAGCTCACTCTATGAACACAATAATACGTTTTTTTTTTTTTTTTTTAAACTGGGTACAATGAGATGACATTATTCTACTCTTCAACCAACGAACATTAAAAGGACATTTAAAAGTGTAAAAGCATCAACAAGGTACTTTCAACAGGCCATGAAAAAGTGTGATTATTTTCACAGCAATAATGAACGGGTTAAATATAACTATAGTGATATATATCTGTATTATGTAATTTATGTTCTTTAATAAAAAATTTTCAGCATTGCGTGATACTATTGCAAAGTGATTTCCATCATTTTTACAGATAATAAATTGTATTTACCTGTGAAAACAAACCTGGAAAGAGACAAGAGGCTTCGAGGAGAAAAACAAGAGATTCTTTGTGCATTCCAGTGAATTATTAATGGGATATATCGTAAATTATATCAGGAGTACAGACCACAGATGTGCAGTATATATTGTCCTTTTTCATACTATTACAGCAGAATGCAAAGAGACAAAAGAAAATAATCATGAGGATAGAAAGCAGCGAATGAAAAGAGCTCTTGCCATAGATATTCTTGTTACGTTAAAATACCAAGTGTTACGTTATTCTCACGATGTCTGAAAATTTTTTTTTTTTTTTTTTTAGGGTAACCTTATTATATGAAATTATTTGTTTCAGTCTTTTTAAATGGAAGTTCCCCAAACCGGAAGTGCAACCCATAATTCGAAACGCAGTAGGCTACTCAGGAATAAGGTGGATAGATCTTACGTAGCTCCGCCCCTTTTTAGCGTTGCGCTCGTTGTTTTTGTCTTCCGGTTTGTATTTCTACAGTGATCTTACGTATTTATGAATGAACTGATCATTTGAAAATCTTCCCGTTCTACTGACATTTGTTAAAGTAATTACGCACCCTCATGTCGCTCCACACCCATAACACCTTCGTTCATCTTTGGAACACAAATTAAGATATTTTTGATAAAATCCGATGGCTCAGTGAGGCCTGCATCGCCAGCGATAAAACTCCCTTGTTCAATGCCCAGAAAGCTACTAAAAACATATTTAAAACAGTTCATGTGACTACAGTGGTTCAACCTTAATATTATAAAGCGACGAGAATATTTTCTGTGCATCAAAAGCGACTTTATTCAACAATATCTAGTGATAGCAATTTCATAACACTGCTTCATGAAGCTTCGAAGCTTTACGAATCATTTGTTTTGAATCGGTGGTTCAGAGCGCGTATCAAACCGCCAGAATCACGTGAACTATAGAAGTTTCAAAACTTGAAACTGACGTAATGAAGCCTCGTTTACTGAAATTATGTGATTCTGGTGCTCCGAACCACTGATTTGAAACAAAAGATTCGTAAAGCTTCATGAAGCAGTGTTTTGAAATCACCCATCACTAGATATTGTGGGATAAAGTCGTTCTTTTTTTTATTTTTGGAGCACATAAAGTATTCTAGTTTCATAACATTAAGGTTGAACCACTGTAGTCACACGAACTGTTTTAAATATGTTTTTAGTAGCTTTCTTGGGCATTGAAAAGGGGAGTGTTTTTGCTGGGGATGCAGGCCTCACTGAGCTATCGGAGTTCATCAAAAATATCTTAATTTGTGTTCAGAAAATGAACGAAGGTCTTACGGGTGTGGAACGGCATGAGGGTGAGCAATAAATTAGAGTTTTTTTTTAATTTTTGGGTGAACTAACCCTTTAAGATGTATGCTTTAAACATTACAATGCTCATGAAACTTTCATTAACTCTACAACAAGTAAATCTTCACTTCACCAGCTAATTATTCTTTGACAGCGATGTCATAGAAATATATAGGAGCTACAGCAAAAGCAGAAGTTCAAAAACATTATAAATATGGCGACGCTCTTGTTTCTCTGGCGCATAAGGTCTATAAATGCTAACTCTGTTCTTGTTAATATTCAATAAAAATAAATAAATAAAATTTAAAAAAAAAGAGAGACAAAAGAGCAAGCCAGACTAGTGGAGGGGCAGATGTATCATCCGTGTATCATGCACCGATATAAAGTTGGTTTGACGTTGGATATTAGATATTCGATAGATATTCGGTCACGAAAATTTTCAATAGATTCTTTGTGAATAATTATAAATGTAGAAAAAGTGCCTTATTTGAAAGGTATTATAACATAGAACTAAGCACACATCGCAGTTTGTGAGTTTTAATCCTCTTTAATGTGTAGCAACATATTTTATCTCTAGCAGTGATGCGCTAGCGCTTAGGCCAGATAGGGACCGTCTACAAAGTACATGTGGAAGAAAAAACGATCTTATTTTTTTTTTTTTTTTTCACTTAAAAGCAATTTAGTGAACACACACAACGCTCACTCACAGAATAAACAATTTCAAAGACCTTATGTAGCTCCGCCCCTTTTCAGCGCTGCGCTCGCTCGTTATATTAAATATTCTTGTAAAGTAAATATTCTTTGACAGTGATGCCATTGAAATGTAGATCTACCGCAAAATGTAATTTCAAAGACAATTTTATAAAGATGGCGGTGCGCTTGTATACTGTACACAAAATATGTAATTGGTTATGTTATTAGTGCTACCAATACAATCTTTTCATAATTCCCACTAAGCAAAGTTATGTCCAGAAGACGTCTCTTCACAAAAGTCGTACATTGAATAGATATCCACTGAGGAGCCAGAATAAAAGTTTTTATGACGTCTTCTGAACGTCCAATATAGACGTTCGTTGAAACTCTGTACAAGGTTAAAAAATGAGCATAGACAGTAAAACACATGTTCACACCTTTAGACAACTTGGCATCTGTAATTCACACATCTTTGGATTATCAAGTCAAGTCACCTTTATTTATATATCCCTTTTTACAATGCAGATTGTGTCAAAGCAGCTTTACATTGATAACTGGTATATAATTTTGAATATACAGCAGCTCTTAAATAATGGTGTTAAAGCAGGCAGATCAAAGCACTGTTGAATATCAAATGTCAAGTGTCCCCAACTAAGCAAGCCAAAGGCGACAGAGGCAAGGAACCCAAACTCCAACAGGTGACATCAGGTGTTAAAATGGAGAAAAAAAACCTTGGGAGAAACCAGGCTTAGTCGGGGGGCCAGTTCTCCTCTGGCGAACAGTCCTTTGTTACGACTCGGGTTGCTATCATAAGTCGGATATGATCGCAACATTCAAAGTATTTATTTCAGTTCCATCCAGTTGAGGATCGTATTCATCACGCCGGTATGGACGGTTGTGGAGGAACTGTGCTACTGGCTGTCGTGTCGATGAGGCCTTCACAATGGATGATCTAGTTGACTCGATCTCTGCTGATACTTCAGGGGTGCGTTGTGGTCGTGTCAATGTGCAGGTCCTCAATCTCACCTGGATATGGCCTGAATCCGGCTGACTACGATAAGCCTCGGGATAAACAGAAAGACTAATATTAGCGTAGATGCCATTCTTCTTCTGATGTAACGAGTACATCTGGTGAAGTGTTCCCGGTTCGGGCTGACCTAATTTATGCAGCCTAATAATCCTTTAACGGATTTGAAAATATAAATTCGAGAGAAACCAGATCTGAAGAAAGACTTTCTAGCTCAGCTGGGATTCGATAGAGGAACCTTCTTGTTGTGAGGAGACAGTGTTTTCCACTGAGCCGCTTGTGCTTCCCTTATGCATAGACATACATACAAACATACATATATCATACTATTTTTCATGTTTATATGTAAAATAAAATAAAATTAAAAACATTTACAGGAACAAAACTCTGTGTAGATATAAACACAGATCAGTGTTCACTGAGGATTTTACTGTGAATGTTGTACATTTCAGCATCTATCCAAACAATGTTAAATGAAACACTGAGACAATGTTTTTGAAGAAGTTAATGAGATAATTAAAGGGATAGTTTACCCAAAAATGAAAATTCTATAATTTACTCACCCTCAAGTTGTTCAAAATCTGTATAATTTTCTTTGTTCTGCTGAACACAAAAGAAGATATTTTGAAGAATGTGTTAAACTGAACAGTTTTGGGGCACCATTGACTTCCATAGTAGTTTTTTTCCTACTATGGAAGTCAATGGTGCCCCAAAGTGGCCTGGTAACAAACTTTCTTCAAAATATCTTCCTTGGTGTTCAACAGAACAAAGAAAATTATACAGATTTTGAACAACTTGAGGGTGAGTAAATGATGATAGAATTTTCATTTTTGGGTGAACTATCCCTTTAAGTGATCAAATAATAGATGATTGAACATTTGCTAAAATCAAGCAGAGGAGGATTAAACAAACAGCATTACCATCTTTACTTATTACTAACCAGACTGACTTTATTTCTGTCACACATCTACAGAGGTTATTATTGAGAATTAACAGAAGTTTAGATGTTGATGTTTGTTTCATTTGAAGTCACCATCAAGGTGGAGAGTGTTGCTAGTTGGGATCTTGGTCCTCATTCTTCTTCTGTTAGCTTTTATTTGGCTGTTATAACTGTGTTTGTAAAACACATTTGTTGTGGCAAAAAAAAAAAAAGCCTAGATGAAGCAGGATAAATTGTTATCAACTCCTTGTTATAGAAAAATGGTAAAATGAGCATCTAATGGTATGTTTTTAATTAAACTGATCTGAAGGTGGGTAAAAAGCATGCACAAGATTTGATTGAGTATATTATGAAGTCACACACATAGACATCATTATTTTGGATATGATTCACAATAATGGTGACAATCAAAACTAAAAAATGATTGTCACCATTGTTGTGAATCACATGCAAAATCTTGATGTCTGTGTGTGACGACATGATTACTCCCGCTCAAATGTCTTGTGCACATGCTTTTTATCTAGCTTCAGGATAACTGATAATTTAATGCTATTGGTGCAATAATGCAGTTTCACAAGGTTGGTGGACGTAAATGCCAAATATAAACAGAAAATTAAAAACCGAAAAGTAGATTTTTACTCTGTGATGATTTTGTTATCAACAAGAAGTTGATTTGGCTTTATCTGGACTTTCTTCGCCAAAACAAATGTGTATTGTCACAAGACATTGTGACAAATGTGTCCCACAGCTACAGCAGCCAATGAAAAGTTAACAGATGAAGTACAAGGACCAAGATCCCAACTAAAGCAAACACTCTCCACCACGATGGTGACTTCAAATGAAACAAACACCAACAAATAAATCTGTTAATTCTCAATAATTTCTGTATACGTGTGACAGTAATAAAGTCAGTCTGGTTACTAATAAGTGAAGCTGGTAATGCTGTTTGTGGAGTTTAATCAGATTTTGAGAGGTTCAGCGTCTTTTACTTGCAGTTGATTTTATCAAATGCTGAATCATCAGTTATTTGATCAGTTAATTATCTCATAAACTTCAACATTGTTTCAGTGTTTCTTTTAACATTGTGTAGATTGGACTTATATAAACACAGATCAGTGTTCACTGAGGATTTCACTGTGTATGTTGTACATTTGAGCATCTATCCAAACAGAGTTTTGTACCTGTAAATGTTTTTTATTTTATTTTATATACAAACATGAAAAAAGTCTGAAATATATATAGTTTAAATATATATAGTATAATTTTTAAGTAATTATTCTATAAGTATATGAATTTTATGAATGTGTCTAAGGGCAGAACAAGTGTCTCAGTGGAAAACACTGTCTCCTCACAACAAGAAGGTTCCTGTGGTTCGAGTCCCAACTGATCCAAAGATGAAAGATGAAAAATCTCGCAAAGCCTCCTAAAGACTGAGCGGTATTACTGCCCCCTAGAGGAGCATGATGAAGTTGTTCTGAATGAGTTTGACATTCAAAATTTAAATAAATTAATGTAAATTCATACAGTGTTCAATCTCTGCTTCACAGGGTGTGTCCTTTTACCTGGACCTAAAAGAACATTTCCATGCAGGTTTTTCTCTCATTTGTAAATCAGGGTAAATGCTATTGAATTAAATTCAAATCTGATAATAAATTCATTTAAAATACATACAGTTTTCTATGTCAACTTCAAATGTTGTGTGTTGTTGCTGGCTCCTAGAAGAACATTTTTATGTTGCTTTTAGTCACAGAACTGTAGCACAAGGCGAGCTATTGATATTCAAAGAAAGACATAAGCTCAATGAAAATAAATAAAGTGTTCTAACTCAACTTTTAATGCTGTGTGTCGTTATTGGTTTCTAGAAGAACATTTTAAGGTTGGTTTCATCCAGGAAACAATAGCATAACATGTGTTATTGAAAGCAACAATTGAGAAAAATCCCGCAAAGCCTCCTAAAGACTGAGCGTTATTACTGCCCCCTAGAGGAACATGAGGCAATTGTTCTAACTGAGTTTGACATTCAAAATTTAAATAAATTCATTTAAATTCATACAGTGTTCAATCTCTGCTTCACATGTTGTGTCTCGTTACTTGGACCTAAAATAACATTTTCATTCATATATTTATGTCATTTGTAATTCAGGATAAATGGTATTGAATTAAATTCAAGCCTGTTGAGAAATTAATTTAAAATACAGTTTTCCATCTAAATTCCAAAGGGTGTGTGTTGTTGCTGGCTCAAAAAAAAAAAAAAAAGAAGAAAAAGAAAAAGAAAAGGTTTTAGTCACAGAATTATAGCAGAAAACTTTTTTGTTTATTTGTTTTTTAAAAAAACAATGTTATTATCCAATTAAATAATCGCATATTTCCCCACATGCAATGTTCACACACAAACACACATAACTCACACAGCAAAAAAATAATGTGTTTACATCTTATGTGGTTACATCTAAAATTAATTTATTGTACTGAAGTAAAAGTGTTATTTAACATTTAGAAAGCATTAAGTTACACCAACAAAACTAAACCTACGCTTGGGATGAGGTAAACAGCTCTTTCACCGGTTGCGGTATGGGTGACCACCTGGTTATTGCTCTGTCACAGGGCATAGATGTGAGTTGTAAGAGATATATTTTTACTACTGTTATACCATGTAAATATTGATTTAAATTATTTGTAAAGCATGTTTGCTTTGTTGGATTAAAACGTGTTTTAAATCGCTAATAAGCTTTGTTAATTTTAGTTAAAATGAATTAAACAGGCTTGAATTTAATTCAATAGTATTTAACCTGAATTACAAATGACATAAATATATGATTAGAAATGTTGTTATGGGTCTAAGTAACAAGACACAACCTGTGAAGCAGAGATTGAACACTGTATGATCTTGAAATAAATTTATTAATCGTTTGAATATCAAACTCAGTCAGAGCAACTTCATCATGCTCCTCTAGGGGGCAGTAATACCGCTCAGTCTTTAGGAGGCTTTGTGAGATTTTTCGCAATTATTGTGTTTCAATAGCATGCCTTCAGCATCACTTTTGACAGTAAAACCAACATCAAATTATTCTTCTAGGAACCAGAGACTAGACACACCCTTTGAAGTTGAAACAGAGCATTGTATTTATTTTTAATTCATTTATGTATTATCTTTATTTTCAATAACATGCTTTCTGCTGCAGTTCCGTGGATAAAACCAAAACCAAAATGTTCTTTTAGGTCCAGGTAACAGGACACACCCTGGGAAGCAGAGATTAAACACTGTATGAACTTAAATGAATTTATTTAAATTTTGAATGTCAAACTCAGTTAGAACAATTGCCTCATGTTCCTCTAGGGGGCAGTAATAACGCTCAGTCTTTAGGAGGCTTTGCGGGATTTTTCTCAATTGTTGCTTTCAATAACACATGTTATGCTATTGTTTCCTGGATGAAACCAACCTTAAAATGTTCTTCTAGAAACCAATAACGACACACAGCATTAAAAGTTGAGTTAGAACACTTTATTTATTTTCATTGAGCTTATGTCTTTCTTTGAATATCAATAGCTCGCCTTGTGCTACAGTTCTGTGAATGAAACCACCCTTAAAATGTTCTTCTAGGAGCCAGCAACAACACACAACATTTGAAGTTGACATAGAAAACTGTATGTATTTTAAGTGAATTTATTATAAGATTTGAATTTAATTCAATAGCATTTACCCTGATTTACAAATGAGAGAAAAACCTGCATGGAAATGTTCTTTTAGGTCCAGGTAACAGGACACACCCTGTGAAGTTGAGATTGAACACTGTATGAATTTAAATGAATTTATTTAAATTTTGAATGTCAAACTCAGTTAGAACAATTGCCTCATGTTCCTCTAGGGGGCAGTAATAACGCTCAGTCTTTAGGAGGCTTTGCGAGATTTTTCTCAATTGTTGCTTTCAATAACACATGTTATGCTATTGTTTCCTGGATGAAACCAACCTTAAAATGTTCTTCTAGGAACCAATAACGACACACAGCATTTGAATGCGAGTTAGAACACTTTATTTATTTTCACTGAGCTCATGTCTTTCTTTGAATATCAATAGCTCGCCTTGTGCTACAGTTCTGTGACTAAAAGCAACATAAAAATGTTCTTCTAGGAGCCAGCAACAACACACAACATTTGAAGCTGACATAGAAAACTGTATGTATTTTAAATGAATTTATTATCAGATTTGAATTTAATTCAATAGCATTTACCCTGATTTACAAATGAGAGAAAAACCTGCATGGAAATGTTCTTTTAGGTCCAGGTAACAGGACACACCCTGTGAAGCAGAGATTGAACACTGTATGATCTTGAAATAAATTTATTAATCGTTTGAATATCAAACTCAGTCAGAGCAACTTCATCATGCTCCTCTAGGGGGCAGTAATACCGCTCAGTCTTTAGGAGGCTTTGTGAGATTTTTCGCAATTATTGTGTTTCAATAGCATGCCTTCAGCATCACTTTTGACAGTAAAACCAACATCAAATTATTCTTCTAGGAACCAGAGACTAGACACGCCCTTTGAAGTTGAAACAGAGCATTGTATTTATTTTTAATTCATTTATGTATTATCTTTATTTTCAATAACATGCTTTCTGCTGCAGTTCCGTGGATAAAACCAAAACCAAAATGTTCTTCTTGGATCCAGTAACAGGACACACCCTGTGAAGTTGAGATTGAACACTGTATGAATTTAAATGAATTTATTTACATTTTGAATGTCAAACTCAGTTAGAACAATTGCCTCATGTTCCTCTAGGGGGCAGTAATAACGCTCAGTCTTTAGGAGGCTTTGCGGGATTTTTCTCAATTGTTGCTTTCAATAACACATGTTATGCTATTGTTTCCTGGATGAAACCAACCTTAAAATGTTCTTCTAGGATCCAGCAACAACACACAACATCTATATTTGAAAAATTAGTCTATATGTATTTTATACAAATGTATTATCACATCTGAATCTCAATAGCATTGCTTTTGCATCACTTATGATAGTAAAACCAACTGAAAGCAGTTCTTTTAGGACATAGTAATAGATCACACTATTTGAATTTGGGATTGAATATTATGGTTTTTCCTCAAAATGTAAAACTTCTTTTTCTTAATAACATTGCTATTACCACTACTTTTATTATTTCCAATATGTAACATTTACAGTCTTTTACCAGGTGAGACTGAGTGTGTGTATGTTTCAAAGTTTTGTGTACACAGTTTGATCGACTTTTTCCCAAGAGTAAAGTATATGGATGGAAAAATTGAGCGTATTCCCTCTTCGTTTTGTACTTTGTAGACGGTCCCTATCTGCTATTTTACATTACAAAATGAATAGGTTTCTCATACAGCAAAGCAGATTAAACACATAAACTACATTGTGTGTCCTCTTCTACTTTTTCAAACAATTCGAACACAACTTGTTTTTTGTTCTTATACTGAATCGTTATTGATCTATTGAAGTATTTTCGAAGTTGAATCTCTGACGAATGTCAAACGTCCAATGTCAAACCAACTTTATATCGGTGTATCATGCATTACCTGCATGTGCGGGTTCATGGCCAGATCCTCCTCCGGACAGGAGCGCTACCTTTCCCTTAATGCTCTCCAGATCTGACCGCAGCACAACTCTGTGCCCCCGCAGCAGCACCAGATCCCCGTTACTCCTCACGAGACCCTCCAGAGCCTCGTCCACACACTTATCAACCGAGTTCAATAATTTCCTTCGCACCTGCACCAATCGTATAAAAATAATACTTTCAAACCTTCGCATGTCTCCTGTCAGTCAGTCACTACTCAACAGTTACGTTACACACTGTTTCACAATCATGACAGAGACAAAAATTTAATATATGTGCTCTGCGCAATTAAAATGTAACTGTTTGTTGAAATATTCGTGCAGGAGACACCGTTACATACCTCCATCACGCCTGCACAACCTTCGTCCTCTGATCACTTCCGCAAACATGCGTCTGTGACGTTGACGGTGACGTCACAAAGCCCACCCCAAATCACGAGCGCTCGCCTCCAATTCTTTTATTTATTTATTTATTTATTGAAACAACAGTAGGGGAATACAAAGTCATTTGAATATATAAAACAATTAAATTAAAATTCTGTATCTTATATCACAAATCAATCATGTTTCTATTACATTATCATGTATCCTTTTCAACAGTTTAGATGTCTTAACAGCTTTTCGATTGCTCTGTATTGATGTTAGAGAGTCATAAAAAAAATCTTCAAATCAGTGGAAAATAGTCTACCATTTGCTACAGTCGATATACATTTTGCTTTATGTATATCAGAATCAGAAAGAGCTTTATTGCCAGGTATGTTGTTTAAACTAGGAATTTGTTTTAGTGACAGAAGCTCCACAGTGCAATAGAGTAACAGCGAGAAAGACAAGACACATAATAAAGAGAATAAAATAATAATATACAAATTTACAAGATAGACAAAGTGCAAAAAAAGCAAAAAAAAAAAACAATATAAAATATAGAAAACAATTATATTATTATGATATTTCCCTAATAGAATAAGAAGTTTAATTATATTATCCATTTCCAATAAACCAGTATCACAATCCATAAAGAAGACCATTACATCAGTTATAGTGACACACTTGTAAAACAAGTCAAAAAGAAACATAGAAACTTGGGACCAAAATAATTTGGTATAATTACAACTGAAGAATAAGTGTACAATTGTTTCTGTTACTTCTTTACAAAAACTCAAGGAAAACCCTTCTTTAAATGTATTAATAAAATTGTTACATGGATAGTATCTGTTTATTATTTTAAAGTGAGTTCTTTGACTTAATTAGGAATTACAAATTTATTTATATCTGACCACAAATTCTGAAAAACAAGGGAGTGATAATCCTGTTTCCACTGCACCATTGCCTTAGGTGAAACACTTTTCTCTTTAGTTAATATTAAAATAATATATAGGTCTTGAACTTACATCTTAATTTGTTTAGTAACAATTTAATAAAAAAGTTTTAATAGTTTTAGTTTTAATAATTTTAATAATCTCCCTAAGTCTTGTTTTTTATTTTTGTATGGATGTAGTAATATGCTACAAGTCAAATATTCTCTGTTGTGCTCTGTAATAGTGTATGTTTGTAGAAACAAAACTATCATCAAATTAATAATACTCATACAGTAAAGTACTCATATCCACCTTTCCCTAACTCTTTATTATTAAATATGTTTACAATTTACTACATGAGCAATATAAGAAAGCACACATTTCAGTTACACAACACTGATGTTCTTCATCATTCATATATATATATATATATATATATATATATATATATATATATATATATATATTGCCATATAATAACACATTCAAACTGTTTACTTATTGCAAGCAAATCAACAAAACTAACACAATACAAAGCCCTATTTGAGGAAACTTTGCAAAGGTCCACATTTGTATTAAACATACAGGTCCCTACATTTTTTATGATTAACCATTTCTAGTGAATGGCAATTTCTTTTTCTTGGACAGATAGAGAATGGACTGTATTACACTGCTAGGTCGCATTATCCATAAAGTGATGCCCAGTAGCAGGCAAAAAGTATAATCTGTCAATTTTTTCTTCATAATTAACAGGGATAAATCTAGGCCATATGGAACAGATATGCAAACTAGAATGCCAGTGATGATTGCAAATGCCCTCTTTTTCTGGTGGTGCATCCCTTCTTTCTGTATTTCACCAGGACTTGGTCTCAGCAGGATTTTGAGCACTCCTAGACTACAAGCAGTGATCACCAAGATGCTGATTGTGAGGGACAATATGTAGACTTCAAGTAATGGTTGTGAATAGATGGAAACAGCTAGTACTCCGTAAGCTACAATCAGCAGCCAGACCAGTCCTGCACCAAAATATCTGTGCTTCACAAAGGCTGGGTTGCGGTACATCGCTGGATGAGCAACGGCCATGTAGCGTTCGACACAAATCAAACAATTCATAATGGGACGTCCAACCAGGTAGCTTCCAGAAAAGAACATAGCAATGAATATTGCGTATTGATAGTTAAAGGCAAAAGCAACCACAGAAGCGGAATAAAGTATTATCACCAAAAACTCTAGTGCAGATAGGTTCATTGTAAAGATTTCTGAGGCTGCCAGACGGCCCCTTATTCTAAGGTTACTTATGCCCAGCCAGAGGACCCAGATTTGGATGGGCAGGAAGACAATGAAGTCCAGTGCTATTACAGAAATATGAAGTGAATATTCTGGGTTGGAGTCTGTGCAAGCCAACCCATAAGAAGAAGTTTGGTTCTTGGAGACAGTGCTGTTCATGTTTCGAGTACCTAAAGGATATCAAGAACAACAAAATAATGGAATAGTAGCAAAGAAAATAAATTCCATTGTAAAAAACAAAGCAAAACAAGATAACACATGTCATTCTCTGTGGTGACCAAGAAATGTATTCAGTAAATTACACTTACCTGATGTTGGACGGATCAGAGTGTTTCCAGTGTTGTTCCAGCATGTGTTATCTTGCGCTGGTTTCATCACATATGTCACATATTTTTGCATCTGTATCTCTAAGTGTGCATTATGAAAGGAAAATATGCAAATATGGAATGAAAAGCAGCATTTTAACAGCATGTGTTCATTTGAGTTTGTGTTCACAGTTTTAAAACCTCAAAATAAGTGCAGAGAACTGATATTGCATGCATTTGACTTTAAATTACATATTTACTGCTCAGGGCTGAGTTTCCCAAAAGCATTGTGAGCTAAGTTGATTGTAGAGACTTATTGGTGCACTGTAAAACTCAATAAGTTCAGAATACTCAAAACATTTGAGGAAACTTATTACCTCAAAACATTTAAGTTAACTAACTTATTTTTTTTAAGTTAGTAGAACTTAACTTTTTTGTGACAAGTGGGGCGGGGCCGAGAGCCATGGAAGTGGAGCAATGCTAGTGTGGTGCACAGGTGTCTCTCATTAACAATCACATCACTGGCATTCCTTCGCTCCCACAGTTCTCAGCCTCGCCCTACTCAAGTACATATAGTTAATTTACATAAACATCACATTCAAATCTTGGTTAAATGTTAGTTAGCAAAAAACACATGCTATTATAATTATCAAAGAGACTGTCAATACTTGCATGTATATAATCAAACAACATACAGTATATGTGGTCTTATATGGTTTTGCAGCCCATCCTCAACCTAACCACACGGTCTACTCTTCACCAGAATGGTAACCCTACAAAACTAACATAACAGAACCCCCTGTCAATCCCAACATAACACAACATTA
This sequence comes from Chanodichthys erythropterus, assembly GCF_024489055.1. Lineage (NCBI taxonomy): Eukaryota > Metazoa > Chordata > Actinopteri > Cypriniformes > Xenocyprididae > Chanodichthys > Chanodichthys erythropterus. Next base: position 12,145,115 of record NC_090231.1, on the reverse strand, counting down.
AACACTAACTTATGTCTCCCTATGTTAATCTTATGCAAAAACACACAAAATAACACTTTATTTCAACATTTAGACAGTCTGATGCAAAGCATGCTGGGAATTAGAAATCTGCTGCAACTAAAACAGTTTAGTTTACTTGAAATATGTCAGTGCTGTGAACTCAAAAGTAAAAGAAAGTTTTAAATACTCATAACTGTTAATTTAACTGAACTAATTTGTTTAATTTAAGTTTGTCCTACTCAAACGAATTAAGTATTTTGAGCATTAGGGTTGATTCAAAATTAAGTGTTATATAATGTTTTTTTTTTTTGTGCAAGATTAATGTTAAGTGGGAGATTTAGTAATGGTTAATGTTTTGTTATGCTAATTTAGAAGAGTTTCTGTTAATGTGTTTTTTTACTATGCTATTGTTAACATTAAGCATTTTTTGGATTTGCTTGTTAGCTAGATAATTTTACACTAATAAAAATGTTTACATTGAGGGTACATGATCATTTTAAATTAAATATATGAGCATATTCATATATTCAAGTTAAGAAATAAAATGGATGAGTGCTGCAAAATATGCTTTGAATTTCTTAACTTTCTTAACTTGAGTCTGCAACTTATTCGGGTTTACAGCATATGATCCATTTAGGCTTTAAATAAATGCTGCACTAATTAGGTAATGACAATAAGGTTGACGGCGCATATTGTGTCCATGGACTTTTTTGTAAATTAATTTTGAGTTAACACTGTGAATGTATTAGGTAAAGTGCTTATGGTCACTTTTTTTTTTTGCATTTACATTGACGGTAAATAATTAAGATATTTTATTGTTTATTAAAGAAGTTTCTTATGCTTACCAAGGGTGCATTTGATGAAAAAGTAATATTGGGAAATAACTGTTTTCTATTTTAATACATTTTAAAATGTAATTTATTCCTGTGATGACAAAGCTGAATTTTCAGCATCATTACTCCAGTCTTCAGTGTCACATGATCCTTCAGAAAATATGCTGATTTGCTGCTCAAGAAACATTTCTGATTATTATCAATGTCGAAAATAGTTGTGCTGCTTCATATTTTTGTATATATTGCCATTTAAAGGTTTGAGGTGAGTTAGATCATTTTAAAAAAATGGAAATTAATACTTTAATTCAACAAGGACGCATTAAACTGATTCATTATATTTCAAATAAATGCCGTTCTTTTGAACTTTCTATTCATCAAAGAATCCTGAAAAAATATGCCACAGTTTCCACAAAAATATTAAGAAAAAAAAAACATTTTCAACATGGGTAATAATCAAGAACCAGCACCAATAATAATTGATAATAATGGTGCACTAAATCAGTAGAATAATTTATGAAGGATCATGTGACACTGAAGACTATAGTAATAATGCTGAAAATTTTAAAATATATTCAAAAAGAAACTTAATTTTAATTTGTAATAATATTTCACAATATTACTGTTTATATGTTTTTGTTTTGTTTTTAATTAAATAAATTGGTGAGCATAAGAGACCTCATTCAAAAACATTAAAAATGATTCCAAACTTTTGGCTGCCAGTCTAAGTAGAGCAACAGGAACTTAAAGGAGAGGGAAGGGAAGAAGGGAAGGGCATCAGGAAAGGACTCAAACTGGTCATGACTGTGACTGCAACAGGACTGCGACTGCTCAAAAGGCTATGGCTCCCACGAAATTTTTCACCATTTTTAACACTTTTTTTTGCACTCACTTCCTTTCATTCTAAACTGATTTTGGTCCTTCTTTGTGCAAATACATGTAGTCTCTTACTTTTTTCAGATCATAAAAACCCATGCATAATAATTATAATACAAGAATTCAATAAATGTAAATGTAGTACAGCATCACTTTATTATTAACAGAATCATTACAGTAATAAGCAGTCAATTTACATTCACACAACATTAAATTCTCAATATTTTCATGTTTTCAGTAGAATTTTATTGTGCTTCATTTGTTAAATGTGCTTTGTTGTTCACTTGATGTACTTGCATTAAATGCATTTAATTCTTATACAATTAATTAAAGAAATTCCTCTCAATTGATTTGGGTTTTTTTTAACCATTTTTAACAATACTTGTAAAGCAATCTTGAAAGGAAAATGATAAGGAGAATGCAGAATTGACCTTGAATCTCTGAGAGCCACTTCTCTGCATGGATACGCTATTTATGAGGATGTGGCTCCAAAAGTTTGTGCTGTTTTAATAAGAAACTTTTTGAAGCTGTTCATGAGGGGACGTCTAACCATGTAGCTTCCAGAAAAGAACGTAACAAACAGAATGGTTTCTTGATAGTTAAAAGTAAAAGCAACCAGACCTAAAAAATTAAGTATGGACACAAAAACCTCTAGTGCACATAGGCTCATTGTAAAGATTTCTGAGGCTGCCAGATGTCCAGATTCCATGTGCCCAGCCAGAGGACCCAGATTTGAATGGGCAGGAAGACAATGAAATCCAGTGCTATTACAGAAATTCCAACTAAATAAGCTGGGAAAGAGTCTGTGCATGTGACCGCAAAAGAAGAGGTTTGGTTCTTAGAGACAGTGTTGTTCATTTTTCTCTTCGAGATGTGTGTGTCTAAAGAATGTGAAGAACAACAAATAATACAATGGTACAATAAAAACACATTTGAAAACTAAAAACAAGAAAACACTGTGGTGACAATGAACAATACAGAAATATAAACAATGAATTACACTGACCTGATGTTAATCGGACAGATAGCCATCTGAGTGCTTTTCATTCTCCTCTCACTTTAGTTTCATCCCACGGTACATATGTTTGCATTTATATGAATTATGAAAGCAAAATATGCAAATATGGAATGAAAAACAGCATGTGTTCATTTGATTTTGTGTTCACAGTTTTAAAACCTCAAAATAAAAAGTGAAGAGAAATGGTATTGCAACCTTTTGAATGTCATATTTAAAGGGTTAGCTCATCCAAAAATGAAATTCTGTCATTTATTAGTACTCACCTTCATGACGTTTCACACCCGTAAGACTTTCGTTCATCTTCAGAACACAAATTAAGATATTTTTCATAAAATCTGATGGCTCAGTGAAGCCTGCATTGCCAGCAAGATAATTAACACTTTCAGATACCCAAAGGTACTAAAGACATATTTAAATCAGTTCATGTGACTACAGTGGTTCAACCTTAATGTTATGAAGTGACGAGAATACTTTTTGTGCACCAAAAAAAAAACAAAATAATGACTTTATTCAACAATATCTAGTGATGGGAGATTTCAAAACACTGCTTCATGAAGCTTCGAAGCTTTGCGAATCTTTTGTTTCGAATCAGTGTTTCAGAGCATGTATCAAACTGCCAATGTCACGCCCCCTAGTGGTGAACCATTGAAATTTCGAAATACTTATGACATAACAAAGCCTCGTTTACTGAAATCACGTGACTTTGGCAGTTTATGTGCTCCAAACCACTGATTCGAAACAAATGATTCGTAAAACATTGGTGGTGGTGGTTTTCTGCTCCGTCAGCTCTGCTGGTCTCCTGATCCATTAGCTTCACCGTGGCAGTATCCTGCTCTGCCTCCCTTCTCTTGCTCTCACTCATTACACTGTGAAGGGATGGGGCCTAAAATAAAGTTAGAGATCTTTTTTCATCACAAAGGGCTTTTTGTGATAAATTTTGCTCCTTGCTTCTGCAACCATATCTGTTCAGACTGACAAAGATTAATAAAAGTCTGTTTGTTTTTCTTGTGCATACTACAAAAACAAAACAGATTTAAGTTAGATCTAATAATTAGATTTTGTTCTGCCTGTATGTGAACATAACCCAATATACTTTTTCATTTCCTTAATTTTTTTTAGATTATTATTTAAGATTATTATGCATTAGCAATATAATCAAAGATTTGATGTACATTCACATTAGCATTCTCAACATTTTTCATAACATCACACAGTAGAACTTATAGTGCTTTATTGGATACATATACTTTGTTCAGATTATCTACTTGCATTAAATTCAAATGTTTAGAAACAATATTCGAAGAATCCTATTTCAGGACTAATTTCACATCACACAGAGCATTAGCAAAGGCCACTGGAGACCACAAGAAAAGCATCCCATTTTGTTACCATTTTATCAGCTTTTAATGCATTTCAAGATTTTTTTAACAAAAGAAGCAGACAAAAAATGGTAAGGAGAGCTGATGGTTACAAAACACAACCCAGAGTTGAGCTTACGTCTTACATCTGAGAGCCATGTGATATCTTTCTGCTGCATGAAAACTTGCCAAGTTTGGACAGATAAAGAAAAAGCTGTATTAAACTACATTCTTGAATTAACCACATATTGATGCCCACCAGCACACAGAAAGTATCATAAGATATATACTTCTTCATACTGAAAGCAAACAAATCCAGACCATATGGAACAGATATGCAAACTAGAATGCCAGTGATAATTACAAATGCCCTCTTTTTCTGGTGTTGCATCCTTTCCTTTTGTGCTTCAACAGGACTTGGTCTCAACAGGATCTTGAGCACAGCTAGACTATAAGCAGTGATCACTAACAGGCTAATTGTGAGGGAGACAAGGTAGGCTGCAATCGGGGGTTCTGGAAAGGTGAACACAGCAAATCCTCCATAAGACAAAGTCAGCATCCAGACCAGTCCAGCAACAATATATCTGTGCTTCACAAAGCCTGGGTTGCGGTACATCACTGGATGGCCCACGGCTATGTAGCGCTCAACACAAATCAAGCTATTCGAAAAGGGACGTCCAACCATGTAGCTTCCAGAAAAGAACATAAAAATAAGCATCGCGTGTTGATATTTAAGAGCAAAAGCAACAAGTGTAAACACAAAAAGTATGACAGTCAAAAGTTCTAATACAGACAGGCTGACTGTAAAGATATCTGAGGTTGCCAGACTTCCCCCTTTTCTAATGTCACTTGTGCCCAGCCAGAGGACCTGGGTGTGAACAGGCAGGATGATAAAAATCTGGAATGCTGTGACAGTAAATTCAATGAAATTCCCTGGTTAAGAGTCTGTGCATGTAAAATACAAGAGGATATGTTTGGTTCATGGGGACCGTGGTGTTCATCTTGCTCTTCAGTCGAAACAAGTGCAAGAATATAAAGAACACAAAGAAGATCTGTCAAATGTTGCAATGAATATTCATTTAAAAAAAATGTATAAACAGAAGAAAGTACAGACTTTAGCGAAAACATAAACTGTTAGCAATAGTGACACAGAGATATTAGACTGTATACTGACCTGGTACTGGCTTTTTCAATGCCCAGAAAGCTACTAAAAACATATTTAAAACAGTTCATGTGACATGTTCATGTTTTAACCTCAATATTATAAAGCGACGAGAATACTTTTTTGCGGCAAAAATAAAAGAATAGCGACTTATTCCAAAATATCTAGTGATGGGCGATTTCAAATATATTTTGTGACAGGTTCTGTAATGAGTATTCTGCCTGGTGCCTGCCTCCCTTTTTTTGTATTATTTCATTAATTGTTTTGTTAGAATTAATATTTGTCTACCTTTTGAGAACTTATTTTAACTGTCCATTTTTACAAAAATTTAATGAAATAGCTTTTGTATATGTAGCAAATTAGCTCAAAATAAATATGAATAATTAATCATAACTAGTTATAATTAATTATTAATATTTTAATGTAATAATGTAATAAAATTAATATTACAATCAATTAACCTGTTGTTCAATGAACACACAGTGTTAATTGTTTATTAACTAAGAAATGTTCATTTCCAGGTTATGGGAAATAACAATCTTATTCTACTAAAAGCCTGTAGTCAGGACCGACATGAAAAGGGACTCCAGTACATGAGCGCAAAACACGGACAACCTTACGTGTGACATGAACAAGACTTTATTAACTAGACTAAACACTTAAACTACTCTAACATTCACACACCAAGAGAGAGAGAGAAAGCAGAGTACAGGAAGCAAGAAGTTACAGCATTGTTGGACATTCAGCAGATCAACAGCCTTGAGCAAACCATCAGTTTAGTTTTAACAGGCCCTTCTTTAAAAGGGGTAAGGATACTCAATGTATCCGATAATGAGACTAAGTTTGATACTCGCGTGTCTCTCCAAGTTGAATTAAAACTGCCCTGATGCAATTTGTGGAGGCTTCCGTTGAATCTTTGCTGATATTGTCTTGACGAAAGAGAACAGAGGATTCAGAGGATCTTTGGTGAATGGAAGGTCTAGGCCGAGGCCTGGCACAAGCTTGGGGTTCCTTAGAAGCTTCTAGCTTCTTAAAGCATCATCTTGACGTCAGCATTCATCAGTAAAAGAGAAGAAGAGGAGGAAGAGCAGGAAGAGAGGTTTGAACTTGTGATCAGTGAATATAAGGGGTGAAGATGTCACACCCTCTTGAGGTGTCTGAGCCAATAAGGAGTTTCCCTTTCAGAGGGAAGTTTTACGAGTCTTTGTTCTGTAGCATGATATTAGCATAAGACACTGGATTGGATGAATGAGAGAATAACCTTCTAGATTCCTAACATGTCACAGAGTTAGTAACATGTAACATGAATTACCAAATAGGAAATTAAAGTTGGAGTCCGTAGATACCAAACATGTTGCCAATGTGATCTCAGTTAACTATACATTTGCAACTATGGAACATTAATACCAAAATAGTTCAAAAGAGAGAATTAATACATAGAATAAAGCCTATAAAAGGAAAGTCATGAGATGGGAAAATTGGAAGAATGAGTCACTAGTCTCTACAGCATTCTTCTGGATCATAAAAGTACCATAAAACTGTAACAGGACACCTAGTTGTGCCTGTGTGCTAGCTACACTTGGGATGCTGGTTGCAGTTTTAGGGGGATGAGTTCAGAGAACTTTGATAGTGAGAGTGAGTTTATGGGTAATTCATTAAATACAATGAATAATTGTGTGGCTGATTGGTCCAGACGCTACATATACAATGCTTAGCAATTGTACACAGCATTGTTTATCACATAAGTAAAGGAAAAATAATATTTTACTGTAGCTATAATCAGACTATAATGGTTATGATAAGTATAGATCTAAGATATTTAAGATTTATGCAGATGTTTAAGATGTATAAATTTGCATATATATACATATATATATATAAATGTACAAGTACATTTGGATTACATTTTACAGATGGACAAATGCTTGTTTTATATGTAGCCTATATATATTATATATATTTATGTATGCTGCTGTACGTATGCTGCTGCTGTATAGGCGAAACGAGGCGAAATACGGAAATCCACAATATATGGGCTTTAATAATAATCCAGGAACAGAGAGACAGCTTAACATACATGTAGCAAATAGTATAACAGACAAGGAGTGCAGGGAGTGAGTCCAACTTAAAGGGAGTGCTGACGAGGACAAACAGGTGCTGGGAATCCGGGGAGATGGCAGTGCAGAAGTGCAGACAGGTGTGGAGAACTGGAGTCCAGGAAGGCGTGATTGTAACATATATATATATATATATATATATATATATATATATATATATATATATATATATATATATATACGTAATGTCCCAGAGGTGTTCTATTGGATTTAGGTCAGGCGAGCGTGGGGGCCAATCAATGGTGTCAATTCTTTCATCCTCCAGGAACTGCCTGCAGACTCTCACCACATGAGGCCGGGCATTGTCGTGTACCAGGAGGAACTCAGGACCCACTGCATCAGCGTAGGGTCTGACAATGGGTCCAAGGATTTCATCCCGATACCTAATGGCATTCAGGGTGCCATTGTCTAGCCTGTAGAGGTCTGTGCACCCCTACATGGATATGCCTCCCGAGACCATCTCTGACCCACCACCAAACCGGTCATGCTGAATGATGTTACAGGCAGCATAACGTTCTCCACGGCTTCTCCAGACACTTTCACATCGGTCACATGTGCTCAGGGTGAACCTGCTCTCATCTGTGAAAAGTACAGGGCACCAGTGGCGGACCTGCCAATTCTGGTGTTCAGTGGCAAATGCCAATCGAGCTCCATGGTGCCGGGCTGTGAGCACAGGGCTCACTAGAGGACGTCCTGGAGGAGTTGGACTGCCTGTGCAACCTCTGTAGGGTCCAGATATCGCCTTATGCTACCAGTAGTGACACTGACTCTAGCCAAATGCAAAACTAGTGAAAAACAGTCAGAAAAGATGAGTAGGGAAAAAAATGTCAGTGGCATAAAACCATTAATTAGTAAAACCATTCCTGTTTTGGGGGTTGTCTCATTGTTGCTCATCTAGTGCACCTGTTGTTAATTTTATCAACACCAAAGCTGCTGAAACTGATTAACAACCCCCTCTGCTACTTAATTGACCAGATTAATATCCCAGACTTGATGCTATTCTCAGATTAAAAAGTGTTCCTTTAATTTTTTTGAGCAGTATATATATATATATATATATATATACATATATATTAGCGTGTGTGTGTGTGTGTGTGAAATGTAATCCAAATGTAGGCTACTTGTTTTGTGTGTAGACAGCCACCACTAGCCACTTGGCTGGTTGAATAAAATTTCAGCCTACAGCTTAATCAAAGGTATGTTGTAGCACAAAATTACAATTCAATCACAATTCGTTATCAATGAACGTGCAGTTAGTGAAGGTGGGATGGGCGGGATCAGTTCTCTTTGCGCCTAAATAGTCAAATATACACGCACACAGATGTCAAAATGTTAATTGTGTGGAGTATCTCACGTGGATACAGTCGGTTATGGCTCAAGTGACGTAAACAGGTGGGTAAAAACTGGATATGTGTCAGTATATTATGTCCATGCATTCAGCAGCCCAATTAAATACATGTCTGTCATTAATGTTAATCAAACAGTTAAATAAATGTATATATGTTAAATAAACCTTCTGTACCTGAAAAAAATCGTTTATTTAGTTTACTATTGTACTGGTAATTTGCTTTTTTTTTTTTTTTTTTTAATTTTTCCATTTTGTATAGCCTAACAAAAATAACTTTATAAAAAATAAAATGATAAAATTTCTGTTCATACCATGTGCAGTTTTGATAAGGGTGGTCAATCTGCATCTGAAAGATTGAAAGCGTTTTAAATCGAGCTAAATCAAGTAAAATGACTCAAAATCAAGTAATTTTAGCATGCCAAAGTCAACTTTAATCATATAAAATGTAATTTCCCAATCAGCAAAACTGGCCATATATATATATATATATATATGGGTAACACACAAAACAAGTACATTTGGATTACATTTTACATTTACTGATTTACAGTAGCAGACACTTTTATCCAAATCAATGAGCAATACAACAAATGCAAAGTTGTTTAGAGGGAAACAAGCTAGAATAGAGACTGAGGAATGAAAGAAATAGTACAATGTAGAAAAAAAAGTAGTTTTAGTATAAATGTTTTATATGTTTTAGTAGTAAAAAACCATCAGAATTCATTTAACTGCTCATGGAAAGTGAGACATTTTGAGACATTCTGATATCTAATGTAAACATATTTATACATTAAGCACATGATGCATTCAGTATAAACAACATTCATCTCTAAATAAATATATTAAAGGTTAATGGCTTTTGATGCATGGCAACTTGCCTATTTTTGACAGATAAAGGTAAGGTTGAACTGCAGTGTTCGGCAGAAGGGTGCACCAACTTAAGCCTAGAATTGAACAATAAGTGTGATATGGAAGTTGATCCCTCAGTACAATAACACATGAGACCGTCCCATAGCCAAACACCAGCGTGATCAAGATGACTGTGACGGCTACAAAAGCCTTTCTCTTCAGTTGATATGCTGCTTCTTTCTCATTTCCTTCCCCAGGCTTGGGCCTTTTTAAAACCCATAAAATCATGACAGAGCAAGATGTACACACAACTAACATAACTATAAACACTCCTACATAAAATGTTGGTATTCTAGGGTACGAGTCCATAACAAACCATCCATGTATTAGGATTATCAGCCAAACCAGCCCAACAAATGACGTTTTAATCCTAGAGGCTTTCATGTATTTTAGGTAGACCAGCGGATGGACCACAGCCAGGTAGCGCTCCACACAGAAAACGGTTTGAAAGAGTGGTCGACCCACAATTAACGTACAACACAGGTAAATAGAGATAAGTATAATAACTTTCTTATTAATGATTATACTGAACAGAAAAATAATGATAGAGGTGTTGCCAATGACCTCAGCAACAGACTGATTTAAAATGATGAAATCTGAGGACAAAACACCAACATTTCTCCTTGACAGCCACAGAATCCAGCAGTTCACAGGCAGATTGAAAACGACATTCAGAAATGAGGAGAAACCAGTGAGAAATATTCCTGGAAAGAAGTCTGCGCATTCAAAAAATGGATCACCAGAAGAGTGGTTTGCAAACTGAGAGGTGCCATTGGATAGAAAGTCATTAGCGTTGTTGACTGCCATATTTTCCTTTCTTTTCTGTATGGAACAACGGTAAAATACTGTAGTTTGTTGCAACAGAAAGCACAAGACAAGAAAGGTGAACATGAGTTTTAGGTACATTGTGCACTGGTATATGGTAACACTGTAGAAAATGGTGGGTTTATACCAAATAACTACATCAAATATATTTTATTTATTATAAAGTATACTTCTCCAAAACTTCCCAACATTATTGAACACGTTTGATTTTTCAAAGGGAAAAGAAATTGACTATCATATACTCACACATGAAGAGTTGCACACATATCCATGAAGCCTGTTTTGTGAGGATTTTGCATGTATACCACGTATTTTAACAAGATAGCACCTCCCTTTGTCAACAGAGAGATTCAATTGAGATGACTACAGTATGCAGATAGGATTGAGCATATTTATAAATATATACACAAGCAGATGCTGTTATCACAAATTCCAGCAACATTTATTTTGTAACTTAAGGCAGGTCAGAGACATTTAACCAATAAATTAATATATATATATATATATATATATATATATATATTTTTTTTTTTTATTTTTTTATTATAGAAACAAATTCTGTTGCCAATAAAAGTTTTTCATAATGTCTAAACAGCTTTGAAATTGAATGCACCAAGAATAAAGCAGCACATTATGCTTCAGTAAACTTCCTTATAAACGAAAAGAAAAAGTTATAAACGAAAACTAAACTCTAAATATCAGGCATCATAATGCATGGTAGTATAAAGGTAAGAAGTACTATGTTAACCATATAATATCTAGACACACTAGCTTTATACTATTTATGTAAGCAATAATGTACAAGAGGCTGTTCTGTATCGTGAATAAGTCTGCGTGCAACCCCTTCAGCCATGACTTATTCACGATACAGCACTAGCCTCTAGTACCGTCCTTATTGGTTTTATAAAACTGTTACCACACAATACAAATATTAAAGCCAAAAGTAGGTATCAATGAACTTCATGAAGTAAATTTTCACTAAAGCCTTCCTTCCACCGGAAAAAATAATCCCTGACTGTGAACAGCAACAGAAGTTACATTATAACGCCAAAGACTGTCTTTATGAGTGTGTCAGTCAGTAGCGAAGACTTTTACCAAAGTCCCTTTAAGAGAAGTCATTTCACTCGGCGGCCATCTTTGAAACGCCTCTCGGGCATCCTGGGCATCATGCAGCTCCTATCTCTTTGAATGGGGGAAACATCAGATTCTCTAAAACTGTTCGTCAACCTTACGATTAAATTTGATATTTGAAATCACCAATGAAATCTAACAACAACCGACTCATAAATTTAGTTTCTAAACGCTCGAATCATGACAAAAAAAAACTATATTTCTTTCAGGCTGGATCAAGCTAATGCGCATGCGCATACCTAAATGCGCGTCTCTTCGGAGGCGCGCGTCTGACTGTTTCTATAGAAACCGGTGATTCTAACGGCCGCTGAAGTGACGTGATGACTTTACCAGTCGGCGATTGGCTCTGGGTTTTAGAAGGCGGGACTCATTCCGCCATATTGCGCGTTACACTTTCTCCCATTCAAAACAATACGAGTGACACGTCTTGTGTTATTCTATAGTCTTTGCTTTTACATTGAAAAGACTGAATTGTTTTGAAAACGGAACAAGATGCAACTGACAAATGCTTTTGACTAGCGCTGTCACTCACGGAAAACTGTTAAAAGGACAATGTAATACATTGGACATTTAAACAGATTTTTTATTATGAACACAGGACTGACCTGAAGGAAAATGCTAAATCTGATTGCAGGTAATAAACTCGCTCACTCTATCTTTTTCTCACAACACTCTTGTACATAATACAGCAAGCTTCAATGAACAATATCAATTGACGTTGCTAAGGGTGTTGTGTAGGTGAAGCGATTATAGCCGTGTTTTATCTTGAATAAAAAAAACAGCTATTGACCAATCAGAATAAACAGTCATTTATAAATTATTATTATTTATTTTAATTAATATTTTTTTTCTTAAAAATCAATCAAGTGAGTTTTGTATCACATAAGTAATGTAGGCAAAATACTGTGCTGTGAGTTTTGTAAAACAAGTATAAGACCTTAGATAACAGACGCAGATAAGACTTTCTTGTTATGTCCTTTGAATATAGCCAAAATGCATGAACAGAAGCTGAACAACATAATTTGTTTTGTGAGTCTCAAAATCAGCTTTATTTTCACAAGTGTGTGTTATTTAATCTTTTCTGCAATCATTCATCATATTCTAATGGCAGTTGTTGTCACTGTAGATTGTCCTACATTCAAATGAACTGAATTTGATGGCACTGTGGGTCTGTGCCTCTTGTAGTAAAGCTCCCTGTTTCCACCAAGCCTGTAGACCACATGTTGACAAAGGTGACAGTAGTAAATGACTTCATAGAAAAGTATTTGGTAACAACTGAGATTTCATATGAATCCACTGAATAGAGTATAAAAGAGTAGTTGTATTTGAAACATACTTGTAATTAAAATAATTGTGGTAATAAAAACTATAATCTATCTATCTATCTATCTATCTATCTATCTATCTATCTATCTATCTATCTATCTATCTACACACACAAGCACACACAAAATCAATTGTTCAATTCTATATTATCCCAACTGATACTTCCCTTCAATATTTTATAATACAATTTTGTTACTAAATTTGATTGTGCAGAAAAATGTATGTTATGTATGAATGTATAGGCTATCAAACAGTCCACATCAAACAACATTATATTGAACATTTTTGATGCATGGCAACTTGTCCACTTTTGACAGATAAAGGTAAGGTTGAACTGCACCAACTTAAACCTAGAAATAAGTGTGATATGGAAGTTGATCCCTCAGTACAATAACACATGAGACCGTCTCATAGCCAAACAACAGAGTGATCAAGATGACTGTGACGGCTACAAAAGCCTTTCTCTTCAGTTGATATGCTTTTGCTTTCTCCTTTCCGTCACCAGGCTTGGGCCTCTTCAAAACCATAAAATCATGACAGAGCAAAATGTACACACAACTAACATTGCTAGAACCAGTCCTAACCATGTAGCCATTTTAGGGTAGGTATCCAAAAAATACCATCCAAACATCAGAACTAATGACACTTTCATTTTAGGGTTTTTTGTGTATTTCAGATAGACCAGTGGATGGACCACAGCCAGGTAGCGCTCCACACAGAAATGGGTGAGAAATCCACCATGAATGTACTACACAGAGAAATACTTTCTTACTAAGCAAAGCACCTAAAATAAAAGTACAGAGGGAAATCCCACCAATGACCTCAGCAACAGACTGGTTCAAAATGACAAAGTCTGACCATGCAACACCTGTATTTCTCCACACCAGCCACAGAATCAAGCAGTTCAGAGGAAGAAAAATGATGACGTTCATCATTATGACAAAGGAAATGATAATATTTCCTGGATAGGAGTCCATGCACTGATAAATTGGATCACCAGAACAGTTGATTCCAGATCGAAAGGTACAATTGAAGTCAACAGTGATGTTCACTGCCATATTCAGGCAGATTTTCCTTGAAAATGAAATAAGGGTAAAATTAGTAATATTTTGTACTTTCAAGTTGTGGGTTATTTTAGAAATGGTCAGATTAGTCCAAATAAAGCCACAAGCCGCTTTTTAGATGCACCATATTACCACAGCATATAATAAACACACATATTATTATTATTAGATGATACAGTGAACAATGCTTAAGATCATATCACATAAGTTGATATCACATTTTGATATCACCATTATTTTACTAAATTTGATTTTACTGAAATTAAATTTTACTAATTTAATATTTAAATCATTTATCTTTTTAATCAAATTTCAAACATTTTATCAAACTAGACAAGCCCACTCACTCAAACAAAGAACAGCCTGTAGAAAATTGTGAAGATTTAATGTCTGTACAGTATATTATTGTGACATCCACTCCCTCCCACACTGAAGCTCATGTGGAGTTATATATAGGCCTATATCTACACCATAATTAATTTTTTTACACACAGTCAAGTAGAACATTTATGAACCAAACATGTTCTTGGGCAGTTATAGTTATACAAACAGAATGTTAATTAACCAGTGTCTTTGCGGCTGACCTTTGATGATCCAATTCAACCATACAAATAAACAAAAACGACTTTAGTTAAACATCACATTTATGTTTCATTTTTTTATTTAGTTTTATAGCTGAAGACATGCTGCATCCTGATTCTCCTATACATGTACTACGCCCTAAAAGTATGTACTCTTTTTTTTGAAGAAAAAGTACATACTTATGAGTGTATAGGGCAAGCTTTGGGACATACTATTATGTGATAAAATTGTGTCTTTAGTAGATGATCTGTCGCATACTTATGCACATCTGTCACAGTAAACTGGCCTGTCAATCATCTTGTAACATCCTCCACATTTAATTTAATTTCCTACCATATTGGAGAGAAAAGAAGTAACATGTTGTAACATCTGACAAGTGTGAGTCTTTCATGTGGAGAACTCTCTTTATATTTTTGCATAATGACACATTTAAAAGGTAATGGCCAAACAGATCTTTATAAAAGTTCACATATTTGTCAAGGATGAAATGTATCATGGATAACATTAAATACATTTATTTCTTCAGGATAAATGTTGATTATTAGTCACTCAAACCCCTTTATCTAAACCTTTCTACTTAACCATCGCACACATCCGCCATGTTTGTAGTTCTGAAACAAATCCTCCTCCAAAGCGCAATGGGCAATATTAGCCATTAGAGCGTGCACGGATCCACACTTCGAAAATCTACCGGAAAAAGTGGACCATCTGAGGACTTTTGGCATACTCTTTTCAACATACTTCTTTGCTTTGGGACACACTTATTCTAATCTCACATACCATTTAGGATGGAGAGTATGCACATTGGCACGCAGGGTTATAGTGTTGAACTTTCTTTTCCTGCGTCCTATCCTTCTGTGGTTCAGAATGACAGCACGGCTGAAAGGTTTGTTTGAGCTATGCCCTCTACTGCACAGGTGTGCATTTGCATTTCCTTCAGCCTAAAGATTATTAATTTCAAGGGCCTTTACATTTGCCAAAAAAACAGACATGCAAGCCCAGCTAAAAAAGTACCATAAAAGTAATCTAATGCATTACTTTCCACAAAAAGTAACTGGGTAATTAGTTACCTTTTAGGGATTAGGGCAATTCTGTAACACATTACTTTTAAAAGTAACTTAACCCCAACACTAGTCATTGGACACAGACCAGTGCAAATGTAATTGTAATTATTTTCCTTTACATTTTGTTTACTCTTTATCTTTTAATTTTTCTACTCCCAACACATGTCCACTTCAGTTCAAGGTATTTGCTATTTTCCCAGAAGATAAAACTGATGTCATAATGTAAAGAATGCAATTCATTCAAATGAACTGAAACTGTGGGGTTTTGCTTCCTATAAGTCTAGTAATTTCCATGCTTCCACCAAGCCTAGACCACATGCTGACAAAAGTGACTAACACCTGGAATTTCACAAAACTCCACTGAACAAATGCAGAGTAAAATTTTGTAGTATTTGAGACTTTCTTTTAAGCATTTTGCTGTTACATCCACCAGCTGGAGTGCCCATGATCTCCACCAGAGGGCACTCCTTCCGAGTCCCGACTCCTTTTCTTTAAAGCAGAACTAAGTAACTTTTTTACCTTCATAAATAGTTTTCTAAGTCCTTACGATGGTTAATTGACTTGTAGTGGTGTGTTTGAGGCACGTCTACGCCAGAAAACAGCACTTGCGAGTTGAGCTGCGCCGACCCGACAGAATCTCGCCTCATGTTCACGCGAGAGTGACAAAATGCTTTACGGTAATTCAAAAACAATGTATACATTATGACTTTATAAGACAATTTCGAAAATTACCCACCTCCATCGAGATTCCTTCAGAAGGCCTTTATTAACACTCCGGAGCCGTGTGGAGCACATATTTATGATGGATGGATGTGGATGGAAGCACTTTCTTCAGCTCATACTCATTGATCCCTATCACTGCCATTATAAAGCTTGGATGTCTCAGGATATTTATTAATATTTCAGCAATTATGTTCATCAGAAAGAAGAAAGTCATATACATCTAGGATGGCTTGAGAGTGAGTAAAGCTTGGGCTAATTTTCATTTCAAAGTAAACTAATCCTTTAACTTTTTAGTTAAAAAGGAAGTAGTGTTACTAAGTAATCTGATTATGTAACTTGTTTTACTTGTAGTGAGTTACCTCCAACACGGGAGGACCTGAAAAGGGCCATGACCAGGAGATTCCCTCATAATTTAACAGATCTGGAATGTTTTTGCAAAGAAGATTGTGGTGAGGGGCGCATGGTTCAGCGAGGTCTGCAGCAGGAGAAAGCATCAGGAGAGGCTTGGTAAGTGAGCGGGTTAAATGTAAATCACGAACACCTGTTTCTCATTCCAGTAATTGTCTTTCTGTTGAACAGTTTTGAGTTGTTGAATAAAGCTCAGTCAGCAGTCAATCGCCGACTCCGTCCTCTTCCTTCCAGACAAACTTTTATCTTACTACAAAGATTTTGAAAATATTCCCAAGTCAACATGTGGCAAGTTTATAGACATCTATCCAAACATACTGAGGGCTGTAATAAAGTTTTTAATATTTTCATTTTAAAAAAATGTAATACACATTTATAACTCTATACTTTGTGTTATATTATTTTGATAGTAAATGCTGCTGTGAGGGTGTTTCTACAACGGCTGAGGGAGTGATGACAAATTTGACATTCTCTCTCCTGACTGCTGTAATCAACCTCCCTATATAATATTTTTTCCCTTTCTTGGAAAGTCATGGAAACGCTATCACAGTTTTCTTCATATGCTTTCAGAGCAAACGCAAATACAAAAATGATATTTGCTATCTCCTGTTCACCAGAAGTGTACCCAACAATGACGTTCTTTGCTTCTGAGAACCCTGGAACCATAAAATGGGTCAATTAGACAGGATCAGATAATAGTACACTACTACTAGTATATACAAATTATTTAGGCATGTAAGCCACACTTAAAAATATATGATTGTCATGACATTTGATCCAAAACAAGTATCATTTGCCAAAAAGATAGAATAGTACACTTTTTAAGCAATAAATTAACACAAAAGAAGTTTGCCAGGCCTGAAATGATGAACCAACAGATTTACTGGTCAAAATGAAAGTAAAACATTTTGTGACACATTATTGTTTTCAAATTTTAATGGAACAATCACTGAGAAACCTGATGGTCATTGCAAAGTTATTGTAAAAATGCTTTAATTGTTTGTATTTTGCATGAACTGATCACAGCTGATACTTTAGTGAACTGATAATAGTTTAAAATGATTTGTTACCAAACAATGCAAGACTTTTATGTAGTTTCTTCAAGAAGTTCAAGACAAAAAATACTTTATGCACTTTTGGTCCACCAACTTAAGCCTAGAACTGAACAATAAGTGTGATATGGAAGTTGATCCCTCAGTACAATAACACATGAGACCGTCCCATAGCCAAATACAAGTGTGATCAAAATGACTGTGACGGCTACAAAAGCCTTTCTCTTCAGTTGATATGCTGCTTCTTTCCCTCCGTCCCCAGGCTTGGGCCTCTTCAAAACCCATAAAATCATGACAGAGCAAGATGAACACCCAACTAATATTGCCAGATATAGTCCCATGCAAAGCCATATAGGCATTTTAGGGTAGGAATCCACAATAAACAGTCCAACCATCAAGATAATTAGCCAGACAAGCACAACTAACAGCAGTTTTATTTGATGTTTTTTTGTGTTTTTCAGGTAGACCAGCGGATGGACCACAGCCAGGTAGCGCTCCACACAGAAAACAGTTTGAAAAAGTGGTCGACCCACCAGGAATGCGCTGCACAGGAAAATAGCAGTAAGAATAAGAGCTTTCTTATTAAGGAAAGCACCTAACACAAAAATAACGAGAGAAACCTCATTAATGATCTCAGCAACAGACTGATTTAAAATGACAAAGTCTGAGGATACAACATCGGCAGTTCTCCTCACCAGCCACAGAATCCAGCAGTTCAAAGGCAACAAAAGGACAGTGTTCATCAGTAAACCAATGGCAGTGAGAATATTTCCTGGATAAGAGTCCATGCACTCATAAAATGGATCACCAGAAAAGTTCATTTTAGATTGGAAAGTGCAGTTGGATAAATAATCCATAGTGTTGGCTCACTGCCATTTTTCTAGATGTTCCTTTGTTATCTGCCTGGAATAATGTTAAATTAAATTAGTTCATAAGATTTTATCAAAGAAGTAAAGAAATACAATTACATTATTAATCCCCTGTAGACAATTGGGTAAATTTACAAAAGATTAAGACACAGTATATTTGAAATCTTTTTGATGATAAAGCATACACCACAACAACATACTCCAAAAAAAGCCTTCACATACTCACACATGCTGTTCAGCCTTTAGTGTGTTGTGTGAGGATATAGTCTGTGTAAATATATGTTGTTGTGATAGCCACTCCTCTCATCCAGAGACCTGTGAGGAAATTGAAGAAGAACTTGTGTGATTTTAGTTTAGAAATCAATTAGCCTGCACAGTTTACCTATCAGTAGAAACACAAAAATATCAAAACAATAACAAAACATGTAGTTTAGCAGTAGTTATATAAAAATATAGCCTAAATTCTGCTTTGCTCAATCAAATTTAAGCACAACATATCTGTCAGGTGAGATTGTAGTAATGCACACGAAGACGAGGAATCAACAAAAAACATTCTTTATTAAATCCACCAAAGGAACACTCAGGATATCACAGAAGATAACAAAACACAAACACATTATCATTGACAATACCAGACAAATGAGCAGAATGAACTGAGAGCTTAAATACAGACTGAGAGTGATCAGCAGGTAACAGAACAAGTGCGTGGAATTAATTAACAACCAAGGAAACTAACTAGGGAACACAGGTAAATGGGAACACAGAGAAACAGGAACAGAACACAGTGAAAACGAAAACAAAACTGAGTATACATGTTACAGTATCAGAGATAAGAATATGATAAAGAATTTAAGGCTTTTTTTAACTTTTAAAAAGTTTATTATTTGTAGGGCTCATAATGTAAAGTAATCAACCCACTTTCAACTCTCAAAGCTGGCTAACTATACATCAGATGCACAACACTGAATTAAATGCAAGCTGTTGCTTGCAAATCCTCCAGTAGCTCTATTTTTTCATAACAGATGTTGATGTATGAAGTAGCCCAGGGATATTTTCATACGAGATCACATTAAAGGCGTATTCAAATGATCTGATAGTTTCTCTCTGCCATCTGTGCTCTACAAAACAAGGTCAATGTTCACTATATCAATCCAAATAAATATCTAGACCTTTTATTAAGTATCATCTCCATCATCATAACTACAAACCTTTAGATTCAAAAGTTTTAAAATAAATGTTTAAGCACCACATTTGGATTGACGTACAAAACTGTCAAATTTTCTGTAAAGCTGCTTTGAAACAATATGTTGTTACACCATGGGTCCGAAGATGAAGAAGGCTGATGAAGATGGTCGAATGAATTGTTCAGTTTATTTAAACAATGTTAACTCAGGTAATCCAAACAGGTAAAACACAACGAAACAGTGTGCAGGCCTATACACACAAGCAACACCAGAAGGAACTGAAGAGCTTATATACACAAGATAACGAACAGATTACAAACAGGTGTGATCTAATTAATGAATAACCATAACCATTATCATACATACTATTATACATAGTAGGAGATACACAGGAAACAAAATCTGATATGATATCTATATCTGATATCTGATAACTGATAACAGTGTTTTTTAAACTCATGACCCCAGTTCATAAGGGGAAAAACACTCTAACATAAGTTAACAGGTCTCATCTTTATAAAACACAGATTTATAAAATATTTTTTAAAAAAGTATTTTCCTTTTTACTTAAAAAGTTAGGCCTCATTAATTTTTTGTCTATGTGAATATCCCTTTAAACGAATATTGTTCATTTTTTTTAATACATGGCAGTTTGTCGTACTTAGACAAATACAACATAGGTTGTATTAAGCTACTTGGTCTCAGAAACCACATGCTAATGCCTCCCAACAAACAAAAAGTGTCATATGGAATGTTTGTCTTTATCACTGCAACTATCAAAAATGAGAAATAGGACCCAAACAACTGGGCTAGAATGCTTGTCATGATCCAGAAGGCCCTCTTTTTCTTATTGTGCATTCTTTCTGTCTCTTTATTACCAGGACTGGGTTTCAACAGAGCCTTCAGCACTCCCAGATTACAGGCTGTGATGCACAAGAGACAGGCCGTGAGAAAGATACTGTAGACTTGCAATGGGATTCGTGGAAAAGTGAGAATGGCATGTGCCCCAAAAGACCAGGTCACCAGCCAGGCCACAGCAACACATATGCATCGGAGCCTCAGAGTGCTGAACTTGTGGAACGCCACAGGATAGACGACAGCAACGAGGCGCTCCAGACAAATCAAGCTGTTCATTAGGGGCCGTCCAATCAGGTATTTCCCAAGCATGAACACAGCTCCGTACATAGTCCAAGAAATTTCAAAAACAAGTGAAATAATACACATGGAAAACCCAAAGAATGAAATAATTTCCATTAGAGACAAGACAACCTTAAAGACGTCAGAAACTGGATTGCCCTTCCCTTTTGTCAAATCTGTTAAGCACATAGAAAGGATCCAGATATGTAAAGGCACAAAGAACATTAAGTTTGGAACTAAAGAGCTCATAGCTATGACAATCCCGAGGTAGGAGTCAAAACATTCGTACATGTAGAAAGTTTGGTTGACAGAAATAGTGGTGTTCATTTTTCCCCCCAAACTGCTTTTGCTGGTGTCTAAAAAGAAACACAGAGAGGAGTGATACTAAAAAAAGCAACTTCCAAATTCAAATTAAACAAATGTTTTTGGGTTTTTTTTAAGATAAAAACAATATGACTGAAAAACAGGGATCCCAATAATGAGGATTAATTACTTTTCACCTACACATGGATGATTAAATTGATATACATTGTCAAGACAATGTTACATGAAAAGTAAAAGAGGAGCCAAAGCATCCTGAGTTTTGTCTCTCATGAACCTATTACAGATGTCCTCACAGTGCAATATGTCATCATTGTACAATATATATGTGCAATATCTAAACAATTCATATTTACTTATACTAACTGAACATTCCCATACCTTCTTTTTTATAGCTGTACACAAAGGCATCATGCATTTTGAAGAGGTACCAGTGATGTTCCTGGATCACTTGGGGCCATATTCATTAAACAGGGCAAATTAGCGTGAGACCGCAATCCCATAAAAGTGCCAATGGGAGTGGAAAGTTTTGCACATGTTCTACTGACAATGTGGAAATTAACCCTCTGGAGTCTGAGGCTGATTTGGGGCTTGGAGAAGTTTTGACATGCCCTGACATTTGTGCTTTTTTCAGTTGTTCATAAACATATAAATGACAAAAGTGTCATTACACTGTATTCAGCACAAACTAGGCTACAATAATATGTGAGGAACATGTATGTACATGTTTGTGTTTTTGAAGGAATAATGTTTATGCATGGTTATTGGAAAAAAAACAAAAAACTTAAGTCACTGAAATAAGGCCAAAAAAAGTATATTAAATCTGTGTTCACAAGACTTCTGGGTATTGGAGGTTGTAGACTAGAGTTTTTGCTTCAGAATTATGTAAAAATTATGCTGCTTACTCCTTCATATAAAACAATATATTGATTTAGTTTTTGTAAAAAACTTTTTGTCAAGAAACACAGTATGCGTGGAGGCGTGAATGATCATGAATAATGGGCCATTTGCACCTGAGAAGACAAAAGAATCACATAATAATGACCTGAAATGACTTGCATATTAATGAGGCCTTTCAGTCAGGTAGGCTGTGAAAAAAACCCCTCTGTAATAATGTCTCAGCTCATCATAAACAGCAATACTGTGAAATATTATTACAATTTAAAATAATGGTATTCCATTATATTCTTTAATATAATAATAATTAATAATTAATAATAATTCTTGCTCTGTACACCTTTAGGCCACAAATTCATATAAAGAAGAAAAGGAACTAGGAACTAATGGCATATCTTCTAGAGATGGCTAACCATGGCTTTAACATCCAAATAAACACTTTTCAAGACAATAAATACACGATTGAGACAATGCATACAAGTATTGCCTCTGAATTTGCATCTGAATTGTGCTGGCTCCGTGGGCGTGGCCGCATTAGCGGGTAATGAGCTGAATCTCGGACTTCTGATTTGGCTCTCTTTTCATGCAGATCACATAAACACACAATTTTTGTTTTCGATTGGTTTCTTTAGACATAAGTGTCTTTTTTTTGTCATTAGTATTCATAAGTTACAGTTCATTTTCTGAGAACTATCAGATTGGACTTCGTTCAGAGGGAGAGGAGAGATGACGCATCATGTTAGTTTTCTTTATTTTACAAAAAGCACAACATTGTGTTTTTACTCTGAGTGTACACAAATAAAAGAAGACATTCTATAGTTTCAATTGATATATTACTTATGTCTCTATGACAAGAAATGACGGAGTATTTTAAGTCTTTTTTGCTGCAATGTGAAAAAAATCCTGCAAAACGCGCCGGCGCGTTTTCGGACCTTAGGGAGTTAAAGAAATTATGTTTTATTAGCAAAGTTCGGGAGGAGCATGTTCAAATGATCTACCCAATCAGCATAAGTGGAGGCCTATGAATATGTAGCTGACTCACCTATGTTCCACCAAGACACCGAGGCTTACCCTTGCCTCTGCCAGCAAGAAATTGAAAAATAGACAGTTCTTGGATTAAAGCAAGCACTACTTAACACAGACATGCAGTTTTCCAGATATATGAACAAAGCACAACTGTAAGATCTGTACGTCCCTTACAATCAGTCGTTCCCTCTCCTAGATCCACTCCAGCCCACAAGGTAACAAAACACACAAGCAAAGTCCCTAGGGCGCCGACCTCATGCTGCACAGTGACACCGGCTCATGCAGGTCCAATCCCGGACAATCTTCATTCATCGGGCCGCGGCGTTAGGCCATCAGCAAGCTTGGGCTGTGCCCCAGATTCCGCAGCCGAAAATCATCGCTCTCCTTCCACGTCTGCTCAGCTCTATACTGTGCCTCACCCACCATGGTGCCTCAGAGTGCAATGCCCACCTCCTATGATGTTTGCCTTTCATCAGTTTCCCAATCTTTCATTTTTCCTCCAACTCAAACAACAGGCCCTAGCGTGAGGATGCCTCTGCTAGCTGTGCAGGCCCAGCCATCTTTGCCTTTCCCCTCTGCCGTCTTCAACCCTCTCCTCTTTTCGTGGCCTCCAGCTCCAACAGCAGACCCTAGCATGAGGATGCCTCAGCTATCTCTGCCATTTCCTCCTAACCCTCTGTCTAATTCATGGCCGTCAGCTTCAGCAGCGGATGCTAACGCGAGGATGCCTCTGCTAGAGTCACAACCACAGACACCTTATTTCCCTCCATAATTTCCTTCCTTCACTACCCTCCCGGCTACTTCCTTTGGCCCAGTGGCCAACTCAAGCGCAAGGCTGCCTCTGCAATCAACTTCTCTCCCCCTAACATCCTTTTACAGGCAAAATCATCTTTTTCTCTGTATAGAGCAATGCTGATGCCTGTACCTCAGAATGCTGTCGCCTTGGAACTGCCTCCAGTGACCAGTAACATCAAGGCCCAAATCCTCTCAGAAATTCAGGATAGTGGCTCCAGAGGCGGACCCAAGCCCAAACCCCAGTTCCTCACTATTCAGAGCTGATCTTCTTATGAATCACCTACTAAAACTCTTCTCGATGAATCACTTGACTCCATCCTCCAAGCCGTTTCTCCTAGTACCCTCTAATCATACCTGACAGCATGGAGAAGTTATTCCATATCTAGAACAATTTCACGATTTTTCCCTGATTTCCATTTATTTCTTATATAAACAACATCAAGAACCTCCAAGCTGTTATATCAGAGGCTACTTAAGTGGGATCCAGTTCTTTCACAAACTAATTCACGGCTGAGAAGGCTCAGTTTCCCCCTAGATAAACAACACACAGACCTCCCTCCTTATCAAAGGTATTCAGAGATCTCAACCTACACATACGGACATCAGAAAACCCATAACTTTGGATATTCTAAAGAAGAGTATTTCCACCCTTGGTGTATCAAGAGTGTAAAGAGTGTAAATCAAGTTTTTCTATACAAGATGACATTGCCAGCTACCGGTCTGGCAGTCATTTTTGCTGATCCATGTGAATGAGGATTGTTTTGATCTATAGGCGTAAACCACGAAGGAAAAAATGTTTTTAGTACATCGTTGTCGTGTAATCATACCTTTAATTCCTTGAACTTTATTTGCCTTGATTTCCTACAAAAAAAACGTAAGCATCCTTAAAACAAGATAAATTTACATTAGAGTTAAATCTCTTGTTTAAAGTGTTTGGTATTATCTTATTTTTTTCTTTTGTTTTATTTGTTCTAAATGTTTTATTTTTGTAAT